>NC_090941.1:932482719-932785750 GCF_040938575.1 Ambystoma mexicanum
GTTTTAAAACGCCGGCTTTCTGATAGTGGTGAGTACCGGTATTGCATCCATTTTTGGGATCTGCCTTGAATTACTGCATTTCAATAGAGTGGTCTTTTGCTTGATAGTATAGGACCCTTGATTAACACTGTTTTGATGGCATCCTTACAGTAGACTGGTGATGTGGAACCCCCCACAAGAAGGTTGTATCTTTGGAGTGGTCTTGTGCCAACTGCGCAGTTCTCCTGGATTCTGGCGTGAATGTGGGCGGCGATAGCTCATCCCCACATCCACCCAGTCTATTGATTTAGTTTGTTCTGGGATAGAATAATGGGCGGCGACAGCTCATCCCCACATCTACCCAGTCTAAGGATTCAAAATGGGTCAAAACCCTTGATACCCCCACATTCCTTTCCTGTCAAGAACCGAAAAAGAGAGGTATTTTGTCATGGACATCAAATAGTAATGTATCATGTTTAAAAACACAGTCGTAGTGCTTTTTGGGCATTTGTTTGTGCATGCATGGGCAAAGTAATGGGCACATGCATCCTACAACCTGTCACCAACTCACAAGGAGTCAGGTACAATATTGCTAATCTTGCTAACCCGTGATGCCCGAGAGTTTTGTGCTTTTTATAAGTGTAAAATAAATGAAAAAAGGAAATCTCCATGACCCTCCCTGAGATCTTTTCACTCTGTATACAGCAGTGTTGCAAGGAGGGTCTAATGGCACTATCACTCCCTGCTTAATGAGCAAATTTATTGCTTCTTTCAACATTTGGGTACTGCTTACTGAGATGAAATTGCCCCTTTCTTTAATTTTGTTTTTACTGATTCAATTCCTTTTAACAACCTCACAGCATATGGACTGGTCTCCATAGTGTGCTCGGTACCCATGCCAAAACCTTTCCCATAATTGATGGCACCTTTTTAGCTAACTTAGCTAACATTATTTGTTGTGGCACCCCTGTATTCTCTATTTTCAATTTAAGGATTGTATGTATTCTTTTTCTGTCTGGAATTATATGCTGGGGTGTTATGTTTGAGCTAAAACATAGCGCTGATGCGCAGTGCATTCTGGGGGCACTCAGAGCTATAATGGATATTTATTCCATGCCTCAGTGAAAACTGCACTTGCTTTGCTAAAAATCATGCTTTTAATGTTATTCGTTGCTGAGCCTGGTATGCAGGACTCAGTCAAGGACACTGTGCTGGGAAAGCTGCTGGGATCCACAGGTGCCGGCTGGCACCAGATATAAAAAAAGGGTTTTGTTATGTCTTGCTCAGGATGATTTATGGAATTGTTTTCTATGGTGCTTTAGAAGAGGGAAGCTTTGCTCCTTGGGGTTACTGTCAGTTGACCCGGCCGGAAATTGCCAGCCCTTTTTGAGGAGGGCATATATGCAGAGATCTGGAAAGGTCAGGTGGAAAAAACACAAAGACATCAGTCGGAGGGGGAACGCCTTGTTCTGACCTTCCTGTGGGCTGTTGTGCTCTCTGCCTGGCTGTTACCGGGGTCTTCCAGGCGCTTATGGCGAGATGAGGTATTGTGTTACGCCCATGGTGATGTATTTCCTTTATTTCTCTATCTTTTCTGTGATTTATTTCTGTTTTATCACTTGTTGCTTCCTAGCTATGAATAAATAGCCATATAAGTGCTCATTATTTTGCTAACTGCGTGTCTGGTTGTGAGTTATTGCTTCGTCTACCTGCGTTCAAAGTATTTGCTCTGCTCTGCAAATGTACTGGTGATAAATAACTGTCTGTGCACTGTTGGCAAGCAATACACTGGTGTACAGCATAGTATGCTGTCCTCTGTTAATGATATTGACATATTGAGTTTGGCCGTAACATCTCTTCCCAATATGTTAACAGGTGTCTTCCTGGAATATAGCAATGGGATAACTACCATCTATTGCTCTGTCATGTTGGATGTTGCTGTCCCTGTGTTAACTAAGAAAGAAAGAGTCTAGTCACCCGTAGATAGCTCCACCCTCTGTTCCTGTTCAGTGTCTGTGGTTACTGATAGGATAGGGTATTTCAAGCTATTCTGTGAGCTGTCATACTGGTAATACATGTTCAGTCCTGTCCCTGTATAAGGGTTCCCCCCCCACCCGCGGTCACTCCTCCTATCGTGGTGTCTGTGGCAGAATATTAGTACCCCCACTGTGTCACTGTTTGCTGTGATTTTACTGCACTCTGGTGTTTCTGTATCAATGTCTGTTGTGGTTGTTGTGGCACTGTCTGTGGCTGTATCCGTAGCCCTTGGGGTTGCTGCACCTGTTGTGCTTGTGTCTTATCTGGTGAATATTGTGTGTAGTCATAGTACTCATAGTTTTGCTATGGTGCACCTTGGGTTGCTGGATACGCCATCCCCCCTCTTGCCCCATCCTGCATTGCACTGTGGTGCATTGTTCCTCTACTTCTAGACACTCATGAAGTGTGTCCTATTTTCCCACATGTCCAAAATACTGCTCCAGTTCCCCCAGGGCCACCAAAGCGGGGCTCTCATTCACCAAACCAAAGACCTCTCCCTTTGTGAACAAATACTCTTGCTCCTCTGGGGTAAAAACTACTCTCCCTCTTCCTGCAAAACAACCACCCATGGTCTGCTGTGGCATGATAACTCCCTGTACATTATTCCTGTCTTCATTATTTATCAATATGCTCCTTCTACTGCCATTTTGGATAATTTCTTCTGTACCAATTTTGCCTTTTGCATTTCCTCTACTTCCTTTTGATCTTTCTCCCATTTTAACCTACAGTGATGGACGATAGTCAGTTGAATTTATGGCCATGGTCTCATTTCAATCCCCACAATTTTTTTTAACTATCTCTGTGCTTCTCCAGGTAGGTCCTGACATAGAATATGATAAAACACTGGTATGTTTGTATCCCAATTGTGTTTAGTTTTCAAATGCCAATGTCTTGGATATAGGAGTAGGGTCTTCAGTAGGCCCCATCTGTCTAGTCATTATGGCACTGATGTAAAATGAATCTAGAAATAGCTCCCTCAGTGCCTTCCATACATTAGCTCTGTAATTATTAAAGGGTGAACCGTCATATTTAGTGTTGCTATGTTTATAAGCTATGTAGCCCTCTATGTTCTTTTTCCTCCCTTAACTGTGTCTCTGAACAGTGCCATGCTTCATTCTCCATTTGCACTAATGGTGCTTTTATAATTTTCACCCATTTCCCATTTTCATTACTTTCCTCATCAGGGTATTCATACCTGTGATTACTATACCCTTCAGCTGCTACCTGCACTGTGTATATTCCTGGGATTGTGGAGCCTGGTGTACTCTCCTCATGTGGAGGTGGTACTGTCAATTGTGTGTGGC
The DNA here is from genome assembly GCF_040938575.1 of Ambystoma mexicanum. NCBI lineage: Eukaryota > Metazoa > Chordata > Amphibia > Caudata > Ambystomatidae > Ambystoma > Ambystoma mexicanum. Next base: position 932,486,040 of record NC_090941.1, read on the forward strand.
TGCCTGACTCAACTGGTGGAGCTGTTGGCTGTGTGTAAGCGCTTTCCTCAGAGGGAGGGGGTGGCGGTGCTATGGCTGCTTGTGCTCCCCCTGACACTTATTAAACGTGCATTCCTTCCTAGGCCCCTCTGTTTCTTCTTCAAAGGCCTTCCAGAATTCTAATACCCTTGATCTTCCTGCCCTTGTGTGTGGCATGTAAGTATATGCACATGTGCTGGAGTACATTTTTACAGCGAGGGCCCTCTTGAGGCCATAACAGGTACATATTTCCAGCAGTCCCTTTCAACCACTCCGCATGATATTTTGTCATTTTGGCAATATACCTAGGGAACACTTTACATAGGTGAATTATTGGGGTATCTGACATGGTGACAGCTTTTAAGCAGTGTGCAGCTTGGCACTTACACAGAATTAACAATGCAAAAATAGTTGTAAGCTTACTGACATTTTAGAGCAAAAATCATTTTTTTGACAATTATTTGACAATTTCTTCAAACTTTTTCCTTAGGGCTAAACCCCAAAATCGAAATCTTACCTTTGGATCACAACAACAAACTCTGCTCACAATCTAAATATTCATACTTTCCCCCATCAACCTCTACCAAAAAATACTATATGCTACTCTCACAACACACAACAGAAAAATCTCCTCTAAAGGACCTGCCTCAAAACACAATACAATGCCAGCAAACAACAATTTAATCAACAAAACCACAATACAACACAGTAAAATACAGCTGTCTTCTGGTTCCCTCCGGGATATCCTTATCTTCCTGTCTCATTTACTTTACCCTCAAAAGAATGCTGGGCCCTCAGTGGCCCTACTGTGCAGTCTTCCAAGACCTTGTCTTGAGCTTTACTTAAACAACTTCAGTTTCTTAAAAATCATACAATAAAACCCTTTAATTTTTACCATGCACCAAGCACACTCACGTTTTTCAATGCAACTTTGAGGGTTGTGCGCTCCTGCAGTACCCTCCCTGGCCAGCTCCTCCTGTTGCTTCCAGTGGTCAGTGGGAGACCACGCACATTTCCACTCCAAGGTTGACCCTGCTGCCCTTCCTGTTGAGTTGTGTACAAAAGAAAATCAGCTCCCCTGACTGATCCACTGCTCAAAAGGAGGGTGGTTAGGGGACACCAAAAATCCACAGCCTCAACCGTACTCTGCTACCAGATGATAAGTAGAGGTCAAAAGCCAAAAATGCCTCTAACTGGTATTTCCAAAAAAGAGACAACACAGAGTGATGGTGTTATGTCAAATGCAAGGTAACCCGTTTATTGCAATAGAATGGGGAAAACAATCAATATTAAAAGGCAAGCTCTCACTCTAGAATTCTCCAACGTTTGAACAGACAACAGGATTATTGGTGCTTTTTAGCCCCCCCCCAGCAACTAACAGCTACAATAGACAGCTCCACCCGAATTCAATTTTGCAATCTCTTCTGGTGTTTCCTTGTAGCTATCAGATGGTGAGTTTTAGCAGCTCCCCTTGATGGTAATTTTTCAGCAGCTCTATCCCATCCTCATAGTGCATTTCATCTTGTATAGCAGCAATGACACCATCAAGTTTACAAACTCGAGGAGGTACCCTGCAAGAGTTCCCACAACTAGGATTGGACAGTTACCCTTCTCTCTCTTCCCTACTCCCTCCCATCTCTATGGATTGGTTTAAGAGTCTTGAGCAGAAATATGGCAGCTTCCTTTGCAATCCCCATTTCTCATGTCAGATTTTTGGCAAAAACTAGTTATGTGGCAAAAGCTCATAGGATTACTAGCAACTGACATAATAAATATGTATATATATATATATATATATATATATATATATATATATATATATATATATATATATATATAATACATGATATGAGATATTTTATTTATAGCGCGCCTATGCACAAGTGTTTCATGGCGCGACGAGGCATGGGAAGGGAACGAGGGGGAACAAGAAACATACTAGGCCCAGTGAAATTGAGATCGCACAAGTGCAGAGAGGGAAAAGGCAGAGAAGTGCCAGGGGAAGGGGAGGGGAAGAAGTGCAGGACATACGATCAACAAGCACAAACAAAATGTGAAAAAGGAAGTGCGGCCGACAGGTGGCAGTGCAAGGGTTAAGTGCAGGCAGCCCGTAATTGGGAAGTGCAGGTAAGGTGACTGTAGGGTAAGAGATACAGCTTTAAGTGCAGGGTTGACAGACAGCGGTGCAGGTGTGCAACTGGAGGGGGCAGGGACGTGGGCGGTTCAGAGGGTAGCCAGGTAACCAGTGCAGTGACAGACAGGAAATCAGCATGGAAGACGAAGAGAGAAGGCAGAAGCTAAGAGGAAAGACATACTATGTGGCAAACAAGAAAAACCTACAGGGGATTGTCATACTTTCAAAGGGAACATCTAAGTATACTTTCTATACAGGGACATGTTGTGATTGGGTCTCTACAGTCACATGGACAACGTATGCCCACACTTAGTGGAAGTCATCTTCAACAGTTATTAGGTAGACAGTATATCATTGGCTCTCAAACTATAAGACCCTTTTTTATTTGAGACTATACAATTTGTTGGCACGCTCGTGCCCTTTTGGAAAATTTGGCTCACTAGTAGCACGTAAACTGGTACCTCAGGTGCCAGTGGGTGGACTTTGATCGTGTCTCCCCAACCAATTAGCCCAACATCTCTCATTACTCATTCCTTCTGCCATTCAGATTGTCTTTGTATTTGGCCTTGCAAAGTATCCTTGCTCCTGGTAATATAAGCGAGTATAGGCACACTCTTTTAAAAAAAAAATCTTTATTGGGTTTTTAGAGAACATTACAAACAAAAAAACTAACACTTCATAAACAAACATAAACAAAAAGGCTGGCTGTCGGCCCCAAGCGCGGGTATTCCTCCGCCTGTTCCGTCTTCGAGTAAGCAAGGAATCTCTTCGCTTTAAGCTGTCTCTTTCCCCGCAGTGGTTTTGAAAGTGTCTTAGTTCATGGCCACCCATGCTTGGAGGTCTGACCTGTGTTTTTCCCTTTACCACTCCTCCTCACCTCCCGGCTCTTCCTCTCCTCTCTCCTCCCTGTTTTCGAATAAGATCTGCATCAGTGACTTCCATGCCATTATTTTTTGTCCTGTTTCCCCTTCACCTTTCTGTACTGCCCTCATCCACACTGCCGTTTCAGTCATCGCCCATTTCTGGAAATCTGCCTACCATGAGTCTATCCTCGGGCCCTCTCTCGATTTCCAAGCCATTGCTATCCGCCGTTTGGATAGTATGCATATAAAGTCTTTCATTTTTGCGAGGTGCAACCTATTCTTGCCTCCTCTTGGGAAGAGGCCCAGCAGGTACATTTGAGGATTTCCCACTTGCATTTGGATTCCACGTCCCGCCACTTTGCTTCTGATTCCCTCCCAAAAGACTTGTATCACTGGGCAGGTCCAGAACATGTGTATCATGTCCGCGTCCTCTTCCGGGCAGCGGGGGCATGTGCGGGGATCTCCCAGCTTCATCTGATTCATTCTCTTAGGTGTGAGGTATACCCTATGCGTAGTGTATAATTGTGCTTGCTTGAACCTTGCATTGCTTGATACTTTTTTGGGGTATCTCAGCACCCTAACCCATTCATGATCGCTAAGGGGTCTTCTTAGTTTGTCCTCCCATCTCCCTCTTGTTTGTAGGACTTGTGAATACTTGGATTTTAGCAACTGTTCATATAGCCTGGAGGTTGTGTGTCCCCCTTCCGATATATCGTACCATGCACCTAGTTCTACTCCTGTGTCCTCTTGTTCTGGCCACTCCGGCCACCTCTTCTTGATTGTCAGCATCATTCTATTATATTGGAGGAATTGGCCTTCGTGTATGTCATATTCTTCCACCATATCTCGTAACTCCGCCCATTGTTCTTCCCTCCTCAAATCTCCTATTTGCGCTATTCCTTTGGCTCCAAGTGGGATCTATACATTGCAAGTGTATTTGTGTCCTTGCCTATTATTACCACTAGTGGAATCTGCAGCGAGCAAGGGTCTTTGGTCCCCTGGAGTCTCCATGCACTCGACCAGAGCTCTGTTGCTAACCTAAGCATGCTGGGTAGGGGCTTGAGCAGAGGTTTGTCTATCCATGGGATTTCCCGTAGGTAAAAGGATCTCAGTGCTGGTTGGAAGAGTATTTTGTCTATTGATTCATCTTCTCCCAGCCATTTAACTGCGTATTTGAGTTGCCCTGCCAGGTAGTATCTTTCGAAGTCCGGTACTCTGATGCCCCCCTCCTCGTGGTCCCTCTGCAATGTTGTCATGGCAATTTTACACCTTCCCCTCCCCATAGGAACCTCTGTGTCATTGTGTTCAACTTCATGAAGAAAGCTCTGGGTATGGCATGGGGAATGTTCGTGAAATAGTATAATAGCCGTGGGAGTACTACCATTTTCAAGATGGCCGCCCTCCCTATCATCCCCAATGGGAGTGTCTCCCAGAAACCCATGGCCTTTTGTATTCTATCTAGGGCTGCCTGTGTATTGTATTCGTGTGACTCTGCAGTGTTGTGGTGTATCTTTATTCCCAGATATCGGAAGGAGCCCTGAGCCCAAGCTAGCCCCATATCTGGGAGTCTGTCTCAGGGGACCAGTCTTAAATCAGCCAAGGGGAATAAGACCGATTTCTCTCTATTGATGGCTATCCCTGAACGTCTGGTGTATGCGTCCGCAGCCTCCAGTAGGCAGGCTAGATTGGCGCGCGGATTTTCTACGAAAAGAAGGATGTCATCCGCGTACAGCGAGATCTGATGGACCACCCCATCTATGTCTATCCCTGTGTCCCCATACTCTGCCCGGAGGAAGACCGGCCATGGCTCCAAGGCCAGTATGTACAACATCGGTGACAGTGGGCAGCCTTGTTTGGTTCCCCTGTATAAGCTTTTGAAATGTGCCTTCCCGTTTTTACTCTTGCTCTAGGGTCCCTGTACAGCAGTCTAATCCATCTGAGAATTCCCTCCCCCAAACCAAAGTCGGCGAGGACACTCAGCAACCACTTCCAACTCACAGAATCAAAGGCCTTAACGGCGTCTAATGACACTACTGTGCATTCCCCTCACCTCTGATTCGTCTGTTCTATCACATAGTGTAATCTGCGGAGGTTCCATGACGTGTTTCGCCCTGGGACGTAGCCCATTTGGTCTGAGTGGATCAACGTGGATATAACCAATTTCAGATGGTTCGCTAGAACCGTTGTAAGTATTTTGGTGTCCTGGTTGATGAGGGAGATCGGCCTATATGACATGCATTCTACTGGGGATTTCCCTGGCTTTAGGATCGGGACTATTATCGTTTCCGACATGCTATTTGGCAATTGTGCTTCCTCGTATGCCTGCTGATATGTTTCTAGCAGTTTTGGGGCAATGGTACTTTTGTATGTCTTATAGAACTCCCCTGGGAGCCCATCCGGGCCCGGGGTTTTACCCGAGGGGAGCTCAGAGATCACCAGTTCATTTTCCTCTACGGTAATCGGGGCGTCCAATAGTTGGGCCTGGTCTGCTGTTAGCTTCCATAACCTAATCTCTGCTAGGGCGTCTGGGATGTCTTCCGGCTCCACTTCCGGATTAGGAGCATAAAGCCGCTCATAGAAGCCGGCAAACAGGATATTTATATCTTCCTGATTCCTGAATTCTGTTCCTGTATCATCATGTAATACTGCTATGGGGTCCCTCTTGTTTTCCTGTTTGGTAAGCCACGCTAGTAGTCTACTGGCACCCTTCTGAGTGCAAACTCTATAAGTATTTCCTATAATTCAGCTTCCCCAGTTTCTCCCAGAGTACTATGCATCTCGTTCTTAGCTCCAGTAGTTCCCTGGGTTCCCGACCCGCCCTTTCCACCCTTCGTTCTCTGTTTTAACCTCCCTTTCTATTTCGTCCAGCTCAGCCACGATTGTACCTTTCAACCCTGCCGTTTTCCCAATTGCCGCCCCTATTATCACTACTTTGAAGGCATCCCAGAGTGTGGCATTGCTCTCCACGCTCCCCTCATTTTGTTCAAAGTAATTTTCTATCACCTCCTGCAGATACGCCTCAAATTCGCAATCTCATAGTGCTTCTGCGTGGAGGCGCCATGTTGGTATTGGGGTTTTTCTGCGTGTGTGCGCCCATGTTACCAGTATCCGGGCGTGATCTGAAAGTGTACGTGCTTTAATGTCGATTCCCGTGAATTCTATCAGAGAGTCACTGCCAGTGAATAGGTAATCTATTCGTGTAAATACTAGGGGTGCGCTATAATGTGTGTACCCTCTCCCATCTCCATGTACCTGCCTCGAGAAGTCCACCAACTGCAATCGTGTGAGGGTCTTGTGAAGCTCCCTGGTGGGGGGTGCTGGCTTCCTGTGCTTGTCATCTGACCTGTCGAGAAGCGGGTTCAAGGTGCAGTTAAAGTCTCCAGCCCACATGAAAGTGGCTCCCCTGTACTGAGCCAGTTTGGGTGCTAGATTCCTGAAAAAGGCAGTGGCGTCGTGGTTTGGGGCGTAGGTGTTGATCAAACATATTTTCCTGCTTTCAAGCATCCCGTGCAACAGCACCATTCTCCCCTCCTGGTCACTTTCCTGCTTTTTTAGCTGGAACGGTACTCGGGATGCAATCGATATTAATGCTCCCCTTGCATAGTTCGAGTATGTTGTGCTGTTTGCTTGTCCTCCCCATTTCTTGTTCACCCTGGCCTGTTTATCCACTGTCAGATGGGTCTCTTGTAGCATTGCTATCTTGACTTTCATTCTGTTCAGCCAGGCGTACACCCTGAGTCTTTTGACATAAGCATTGAGTCCTCGTACATTCCAGGTTGCTATAGTTATTTCGTCAGGGCCCTTATTTGATTGTCTACTCTGGCTCTGTTGTCCTTTAGCCTTCCATTCGTGTTTTCCCCTGTTTCTTCTCTTTCCGTCCGGTCTCGGGGCATGCTTCCTTCCCCCATGTCCTTTTTGCCTCTGCGCTAGGGGTTATTTCCTTCGTTACATTGTGGCCTGCCGACCTGGTACCTGCTCACTCGAGCTGCTCCATGTACATATACATTTTTCCTTCCACCCTTGATGCCGTGGGCCAGACGGCCCTGCCTACAGCCAACCAACACATAAACCATAACTTTCAAACTATCGCCCAGCCACCCTCCCTCTGCTCGGGCCTCGCCGCTTCTCTTGCTCTGTCCCTGGAAGAGGGACTGGCTCGCAGCAGTGTGATGCCTCCAAACTGGCATCCAAACTTGTAGAACTTTCTGTATTGGGTGTGGTTTTCCTGTGCCATCCCAGCTGGGTTAGAGCGAGTCGCTCCTTCGTGCTATATACATCTGGCCTGGTCGAATCACCTTGACGTCTTTTTCTGGGGGTCGGTGCTCCTTTTCACCGGGGCAGATTCTCATTATTGTTCAGGTTTCTCCGTCCCTGCTGGGGAGGCCCTGCTGGTCCATCCATATATGGGCTTCTTCCGTTGAGTCAAAGAACCATGATTTCCCTTGGTGCAATACCTTAAGTTTGGCAGGGTATAAGAGCATGTATCGTACTCCTGCCGACCTGAGACACTCTTTGGTTGGACCGAATCTTGCTCTTTGTTTCTGGACCATGACCGTATAGTCAGGGTAAATAGCGATCTTAGAGGAGTTCCTTATAATCTCTCCCCCTTCTCTTGAGAATGTTAGTATCTTCTCCCTGTCCCTAAAGTTCATGATCTTGGCAATCATCGCTCTTGGGGGGCGCCTGGCTGTGGTCTTTTGGTCAATGCCCTGTGTGCCCTCTCAACGGCAAAGCCCTGGGACAGTGATCCAGCACCAATCTCTTGGAGCAGCATTGATTCGACATATTCTGTTGGATCTCTGCCTTCTTCGCCCTCCGGAAGCACGATTATGCGAATATTATTCCTTCGTGCCCTTCCTTCCGCGTCCTCGGCCCTCTGTTCCAGGATCTTGATATTCCGTACTGCCTCCGACATTTGTGTTTGTGTGTCTCCGCAACGTCCGTGGTGTTTTGCTGCACTTGCTGTTCTGCCATTGTTACTCTTTCTGTCAAGTTTCTGGGGTCCTGCCGAAAAAGACCCACGTCAACCATTACAGTGTCCAGTTTGTTCTCTAAGGACGCCTTAGGGCCCCTATCGCTGCGTCCATTTTGGCTTCAAGGGATGTTTGCAGAGCGGCTATAGCTTCCAGGATCGGTCCTTCCGTAGTGTTTACTGCTTGTTGTCCAGTAGCTGAGGAGGCCATTGCCATAGTATGCTGGGCAGGTTGTTTATTTCCAGGTGGTGTAGTGCTTTGCCTTCCCCTCCGTCTTTCGACTTGGCATTATATCGTCGGGGCTCACTTTGGTTCAGCCGGCCCACAGTTAATCCGGATCCGACCGTGCCCGGGGTCGTTGATTCCTGGATGTCCCTCTCTGTGCGCACGGATTCCCTTCCCGGGTCTCCAACCGCTGCTCCGGGTGTTGCCTGTTTTTTGGGCTGGCCGCTCCCTTCCTCCCCAGGCTCCGAGCGCCGATTTGTTCCGGGGAACTCCTTGCTTGTTGTGCGGATGTTCCGGTGTCCTGTCTGCTGAGTTAGAGTCCGCTCTCCCAGCTGTATGTGTGCCTGCTGTCTGCCGCAAATTACTGGTCTATGCAGGTCCCCTTCCTGCTGCCGCCTCTTCCCGCCTTGCGGCTGTGATGCTTGCGGGAGGGCGATACAGTCCGTGCACTGCCTCGCTGTATCAGGATTGGGTCCCCGGCTGCTCTCTTTGCTTTCGCCACTTCCGTGTCTTTATGAGTGGCCGCGCCGGGCTCGTTGCTGGGTCGCCTGTGCCGATCGTCGATCCCCTCTCCAGCAGACCCCTGGGCCAGCTGGATGTTGTTTTATCTCTGGCCCGCAGCTTTGCGCCTGTGATTTCCTTGCTCACAAGGCTCTGGCATTCTCCCCGGCCGTTCAGCTCCTCGTGCCCGCGATATTGTTTCGCGCGGGCAGCTTCTTCTTTTGCCTTTTCTCTGCAATCCGACCTCCAATTTCCTTCGGGAGACTCAGCAAATGTTCTGCAGGCATTCCGAAATCTATTCTGTCATTTTCAGATAAATCCCCAACGTTTTGGTACCAGTTTGATCGGATCTTCTTCAGGATCTCGAAGGAGTTCTCAGTCGTGCCTCCTACCGCATGGGCACCAAGCCACGTCCCGAGTATAGGAACACTCCTATCACATTTCTGGTCTGCACGCCCAACTCCTATTTCTATCCTTGGCTCACATAAAAGGAAACCATATTTTGGCCTGTTTTGCAGCATTTAATTATCTTCAATCCCATGGTGTTCTGTCCTTGCGAGACGATTCAACATCTCACGGTTCCTGTTCTTTATAGATAGATAACCAGTTCTTGGCTACTTCATCCTTTGACAACAGTCCAGATAGCTCTTCCGGGGCTTTCCATGCTCTTAGCTTTATGTTACTTCGACACAGCTTTATGATCCTTCCTTCTGCATTAGTCTGAGCTTATTAAATATGTGTCACCGATGTCCAGAATTCTATATAATGGCGGCACCGCGAGCAGTCTATCCACTTTGTATAGCTAGGCTTTAAGGTCACTTAGTCTACTTGTGTTGCTTCATCTGTACAATTATAAAATGGCTTGCATTTTCTGCAGTGCTCTTCACATATGCAATCTTCATTCCGCATATGAAACTTTACTCAATTCTTTATTTCATCATCAGATTACATAAAGTCTATACATCCTCTTCTTCAGTCATTCTTCACAGTCCGTCATGCTTGCTTTCAGTGATGTCACCAACTTCTTTATCTCTCATCTTGATATTGCTTCGGGGATCTATTCCAAGAGAATGCCAACTCTACTGGGATACATCATGTAGGGTATTCTCAATGGATACCTTTTTTCAAAAGCTTTCTGTGGAATAGGCACCATCACTGGTGTCATGCATGTCACAATTTCTGGCTTCCAGCATATAGGAAGGATTGGGGCTTCACTTCCTGCAGAGGCATTCAGCTGCTCCTCTACACTCCCCCCTCTGGTTGACTCATCAACCACTCCTTCATCAGTCTTCACATGTTCATCAACACTCCAGGTCATGTAGTTGCACTGTCCATTCAGAATACAATTTATCCCTCATCCTACATACTTCTTATGATTTCTTGGATGCAGGAACTTTGTTCCCTCAGGTGCTAAGATGCTAGTCTCTATATGTGTTCTGATCTCTTCAGCTGTCAACTCCTTGGGTCCGAAACTTGATTCAACATCAATCATGATCTTCATTCTGACTGCCTTCTTTGCTGTCTTCTTACACTGTGTGATTATTATCCTGATTACACAGATTCCAAATATCACCATCACCAGTATAGCTCCAAGAAGCTTAAAGATATTCGCCATCCATTTGATATCCATGAGAAGATATGGCACAAACTGAAAACGCAGGAAGACTCTAACCTCTGGAGCAGAGTATCATTATACCAGTAGACCAGAAAAAATGTCCAGAGAAATTTGTCAACAAAATGATATCAACATTTATTTCAAATGATACAAAAATTAGAAAAAGTGAATGAAATTATTAAACACTACATAATTTTTAGAAAACACAGCAGCGTAGCAACATTGTTTTGCCTAAAAAGGCTAGTAAAAATCACACACACTTTCCATTCATAGTGCAACATTCAAACACACCTCAGCAATCAGTGACCTTCATACAAATTGTTAAAAACCAGACAAATAGAATTATAAACATAGGAGGAGCGCAGTTCATGATTTCTCCCCAATAAAACATTAATAGTTTGTACAGAAAACAATAGAAATTATTAAACAAATCTATTGGAAAGGTGGATCACAGCTACAGTTCAGATCACATCCCTTTGAGTTTCTCTCTACCGGTTTCGAAGTGGAATGTTAATTTATACAACGTCTTCATCAGGAGGATGATGTACACATACTGGAATACAGCAGCTGCTGTTTTAGACAAATAAGCGTGGAAGGATGTCCCATGGTCCTTTACCATGTGGCCTGATTTTCTCCCAAGATCTTCAAGAATCCTGGCTTATTATAGGGAAGACAAGGGGTGGCTACTGCTACGTGGAAGCTGGATAGGCGTTGCCTGCTAGCATGATCAGGTAGGCAGGCTCTTGCACCGCGAAACTATAGCTGAAAGGCAGAAAATGATTAATCTTTCACCCCACGGCGATAGACACAATGGGCCTCATTACAAGTCCGGCGGTAACCACGGCGGTAAAACCACCTGGTTACTGCCAGGCTCGTATTACCATTCCGACTCCGTGACTCCAGGAAATACCAGGGCATTACGACGCTGGTGTCCTGGGAATCCCGGAGGTGGAATGCTGTAAATGCCCATTCCCATTGAGTCCCATCGACTCAATGGGAATGGGGAAGTGGAAACACCGGCACCATCTCGTGATGGTGCTGGTGTTTCCACGTCCGCCTGCAGGCGGGAGGTATTCAACCCGCCAGGTTAGACCTGGCGGGAAGATCACCTCCCGCCAGCAGGACTCGGGATTGGGCGGTCCGGAATTAACAGTGGCGGCGGGTTTACCGCCACTGTTAATTCCGGACCGCCCAAACTGTAATGAGGCCCCATATCTTCTGTGTCATCTTCCATCTGATTGTGCAGTTTCATCAACAGCATTATGGCCTCTGTCAAGGTCCCATTCTCGTCATCATGATAAGGTATGAATGTGCAACATGGTGGCCCAATTTCGGCGCAAACTCCTCCATCCATTGCTGTGATCATATTAAGAACATATCTGTCCTGGAGGGTCATTAGTCATATGGCCCTCAATTCTTCCTTGATGGCATTGAATCCCCTTATGGTAGTATTGATCGTCTACAGGAGTTACCAGTGAGTGATTTGTAACCACTTTGCATTGGCCATCGTCTGGATACCAGGCATAAAGATACTCGTGAAGAATGAAGCAGTTTCAATGAATGGTCAATGCTCATATGGAATAGCATGAACGTATTCTATGGATTTAGCTGAGAAATAGTTTTCCTTCTTTGTTTGAATGAGGAATTCAAGTGATCTTCTCTTTCTCAAATGGGCATTTGCTTTTGGAAATTCATCAATGTTGAGGTCACACTTAGGAATCAGTAATGCTGGAGCAGGGATAGGCACTAAAGAACACATTCCTCCCCAGTTCTTGGGAAGCATTCATGTAAGCTCTGGTACCACAATCCCAATATCGATCCATCAGGACGGCTGTTCCTGCTCCCATACTGGAGACATCAACTATAGTCTTGCAACATATGTTATCTCCCACATGCCTTCTTCCCTTTCTTTGAAAGCACAGTGTCACATTCACCAGTGGAATCACAAACATTGGGCCTGATTCATCTTCTACCCATGTCAGCAGCTTGCCATGTTCAGCCCTTGACTTCAAACACCCATCATTTACCTTTTGTACTTCTCACACATATTCCTGCTTCAATAGATAAACTGCACAGGACATTAATCATTATTCCCATCCTTTCTTGGAGTTCACCTGTCCATAGACTAGCATCTAAATTATTTCCCAATATCCAGGCATCCAAGCTATCTCTGCTTTATCAGGACATTCCATTCTCTTCATTTCTGTTATGATGCTATGACCAGTTCATCCTGTCCTCCCCTAGAGTATGTGAGCATCTTGCTCTTCTATGAAGGCTCCTTTTCCATCTGTGTAGTCTTGATATAATCATCTTGAAATGGAAATTACCATTTCAATCTTCATCATAGAGTGGCCCAATGTCCTTGGGACTGTGCTCGACTTATGTATGCAGCAAGGTGGACAAGGCATCTGGCATCGTAGTCTGGTATTTCTCTGGAAATGAAAGTTTGGGCAGCACTCATGGCATAAGGTATGAGAGTGCAGATGTAGCAACCCTCCTTAGATGTGCTCCCTCCCACCTTGTTCATGTGCTGATACCACATGTTATTACCTAGGTGTGCTGTACTATCTAGATAAGTGTTTATTCCATCATTGTATTCCTCTGAAGTCCTCCTGTGTCTCCCTACTAAAATGTTTGCAGCCCATGGAAACAACTCTAAATGATGGGGAGACAACACTAGGGAGTTTATCTCATTGGAAATGGGCAAATCTACAAGAGTGCCTGGGGTGGGGCGGATCAAAGGGACTTCAACCTTGTTTGGCTCAATGAGACGGAAAAGGTGAATCAAAAGAATCAGAAACACACAAAGCATAATGGTGCATATGTATATCACGTACCAACATATTAATCCCCACCACGAGTGCCACTCTGGAACTTCTTGAGCTTGCACATTCTCTGAAATTGTATCAGCTCCAACATTCCTAATTTTTACTGCAGATTAACCTCTTTAGTGCCAATGCCAAGGACGAGGTATCTCGTCCTTGGAAGTGCATGTGCAGTGCCAAGGACGAGATAGCTCGTCCTTTTCGGCACGTTGTTTTGAGCGATCCCTGCAAAGCAGGGATCGCTCAAAACAGTAATCCAACCCCCGGGCTATGTGAGGGAGAGGTCCCCCCTCACTGCCAGGGGGCTGGATTACCTTCAGTTTCACTTCGGCGTGCGTAACGCACGTCGGCGTGAAACTGAAAGTAAATCCACCGCAGCAGCCATTTTCGGCTGCTGCGGTGGAGAGAGAAGGTAAGAGCCCTTCTTTGTCCCCTTTCCAGCGATACCCATTGTGTGGCATTGCTGCCCGCGGATCGGGCGCTGGGCGCGCGATCTGTGGGCAGCAATGACACCGGATCAATGCAGATCCGTTTGTGACGCGGGGGAGGGGGGCTGCTTACTAGGTAAGCGCCCCCTTCCCCCTGTGGCCCCAAAGCATGGGGCCACAGTGCCAGAGACCCCTGGGGGCAGATAATCACTGCCCCCAGGGGTGAAAATACAAATAAAAATTCAAAAAAATTGAGTGGAGGTGGGAGGTGGGAGGGGGTTTGGGGCCCAGGGGCCCACTAGGCCACCAGGGATTGAGCAAAAAGTGGTGTCCCTGGAAAGGGGACTTTCTCCCCTTTCCAAGAACACCACATATGAGGCATTGCTGGTCACGGATCGGCGCAGAGTGCTCGATCCGTGACCAGCAACCAACTAGACCACCATGGATCCATTTGTGAGGTGGGGGGAGGAAGGGGGCTGCTTCAAGTAAGCAGCCCCCTCTCCCCTCCCGGGCCCCAAAGCATGGGGGCACATGCATGTGAACCCTGGAGCAGATTGCTGACCAAAGGATTGAAAAATAAAATTGAAATGATGGGGAAAGGGGGTGGGGGAATGGGTGGGGGTGGGGGGCCACTAGCCACCATGGATTTTTTACTGAATGAAAGGCGGGGATGACCCCCCCAACCAAAGTAGAAAGGGGGCACCACTTGTAACCCTCCCTGGGGGCAGATATCTGCTCCTAGGAAGGGGAATCTGACCCCAGGGAGGGATGCATGAGGTGCCCCCTTCCTATCTGCCCCCAGGGAGGGTTGCATGAGGTGGAGCCCTCCATTTGGGGTGGGGCTGGTTGAGGGCCACCTCCCGTTGCAGTACTTCATTCGCTGCCAATTTAGGGTGCCCCTCAGCCCCCCTAAAAAGCAGCCTGTGAATTTGTATTTTTTTTTTGTTAACCCAACTTCGCTTGCTGCAGATGGCCACATTAGTGTGGCAATCTGCCCCCAGGGTGCCCAAACCCTACTGCCCCATCTATTGGTGGCCCTGCCCCACCTTTTGTGGTGGCCCTCTCCCCCCTCACCCCAAATGGAGGTGGGGTGTACCTCACGCAGCCGTTTGCAGGAGGCCCAGGGAGGCCTGCATGAGGTGTCCCGCCTGTGGGATGTATTTACCCATGCATCCGAGCCATACCTCAAAACTGTGCAGTACTGACATGAAAACATCATGATGGCCAGAGCTTCCCAGAAAATGCACAGGGAAATGCATGAAGAATAGGCTGCCACTCATTTTTGCCGATGTTATGGGCACAGAAGGACACTGCCTAAAACCACCATTGGACTACCCATACAGTAGTCTGAAACCATTGGGAATGGCAATGCTGATTGCCAAAAGCAAACCCATAACTGTTGGGAATTCATTTTCTTAAATCCCAAAAATGGGTGCAGTACCAGTACTCACCACTATCCAAAAGCCGGCGTTTTAAAACCACCAGATTTTGTAGAAAACTGAATAAATGAACCCAAAGCAAGCCAAAGAAAGACTTACTGAGAGGTGGATCCAATGTAAAGTTATATTCTGAAGTGACTTGAAGGTTTATAACAAGACTGGCTGAGCTGTGGATTTCAGCAGTTTAAGTAAATTTGGACTGAAAGACACTACAAATCTAAATGTTCAAATTGACTGAGTGACCTACTTTTGAGTGTCACATAGGTTGAAATTGTTTAAATGTCATAGTTTTAAACTTAGAATCAGCATTCTAGCTGCATATGTAAAAATGTTTAGTTTTCTTTGAATGCAGAAACTGGGGAACAAAAAGTGACATTTTATCTGAAACTTTGCTTAAGGAACTGGATTCTGCCCACCAGCCACCCCCATCAGGAGTGAAACTTGAGTCACAGCTGTGTTCCCAGGCCTATCTGCCTTTTGCTGGCCACACTAAGGATATGCAATCTCTCTGATAATTGAATTAAGGGGAGCCCCACAGAATACAGGAGCTCTGAACAAAGCCCTGTCCTGACTCAGGCAAATGTTTTATTGCAGATGTCGTAAAACAGCTTCCTCTTGGCAGAAGCTGGGAGTGGCAGGGTCTCTGAGCTTGGCAGAAACTGGAAAGACTGGTTTCTGTACCATGTGACCTGAAAAGACACACCTCTATAGCCAGAATATGGTTTTAGAAAAAGATGAATAACTCATAGTACGGACTTGTGAAAATTATTTAAATGATACCATAATTCTTGTGATTTTTCTGCCCACATTTTAAGAGGTTTTTTGAACCGGTGGCATGTTCAGGGGGGTTTTAGCGGAAAAGAGGATATTACTCAAAATGTGTGCATGTGAAAAATCTGACACTTCATCAATTAATGTCCATACTCCTTGCGCACATGTGTGTAAATTTGGGGTAATGTCCGGAATTGCAAACCAGTTAAAAAGTGCAAAATATTGCCATTTCTGAATGCAAGCTCCCAGGAAGAGCAGAGTTTGAACAGGAGATACCTCCTGTGATATGTGAGGGGTGCATATGATTTTAAAACAATATGTACCTCTGCAAATATGTATTTGGTTCAAATCTAGATTTGTGTGTAAGTTGACAGGAGGAGTGGACTTTCTGCAGGCTGTAAAATGACATCACTCTGACACAACTTAGCTCCCCCAATCAGGGGAGAAATGAAAGCTTGGCCAATGATAAGTGGAGAGGGGCTGGCTAGTGATGCTGCTCACACACACCCATTAAAAAAAACACATAAAAGCAGACAGACAGGACAGATAGGGACATTCATTTCCATTTGCAGCTGGAAGCTCTGCCAAAATTCCATACATTACCTCCATCAAACCTCCAGAGAGCCAACCTAGAGACTTCAATCTATCCAGAACTAGAGACCCAGACCAGACCAGCAGAGTAGAGCTGACCTGTTAGCAGAACCAGAGAGAGCTGACCCAGATCACTGTGAAGTGCAGAGAGCTGAACCGGAGTCCAGTCCTAAACCTGACCAGATCCGTGGCAAGGCATATTTCTAAATATATTGTGAGTACATAGCAAAACTGTGCAGAACCAATCTCTTAGTTAAAATAATATAATTCAACCTATTTTAATCTAAGTAGAACTGTCTCCTAACTGTTACCTGTCATTTGTAAAGCTGTCACTTGTCATTTTCTAGTTGCAAGCTGCACTTGTCTTTTTGAACTTTAAAATTTCAAATCTGAAAAACGACCTTTATTTAATCGCTCATATCTCCGTGACCGTTTGTGCTAGAGACGTGCAGTAACTTTCATCTGGAAGCTGAGATCCTAGGCTTTCCTAGGACCCCAAAATGATAGTGATAGTCCTTTTATTTCCTCTGTAATTGCGCTCGGCGCATTCGCAAATTTAGCCGCGATTTGACATTTTACCGCGATTTGCAAATTTCTCCACGTGTGAAAACAGAAGCTGCTTGCCTTCCATTTGCCAGAAATTCATTTAACCTGCTAATCATCCCTGAATCATTGCTATTGTGAGCCTGGACTAATATTAACTAGATACCACTCACCCTGAACCTCTAGAGGGAATTAAAAGCAATTTAGCATATTTTTCACTTAATTGCCAGCACATATAAAAGCATTTGGGCCTGTGTTTTCAACTTCTGTAGTCTAAGTTGCTGGGGTGAACTGAATCACATTTAATTGCATTTCTGAGAACTGTGTGCCTTCCTTCCATTTCCTTGCATTGCATAAAAGGGGGGGTGAATTGTCCAAGAAAGTGATTCCATTGTCTTTTGCTGAAATCCTATCAAGTTATTTTCTTTACTGCATTTCATCCCACATTGCATCCATTTGAAACTATAAAAGTATTGTTGCTATCTTATCCATTTCATGTCAACTCCTTAGTGATTATCAAGAAGTGTGCTAGTGCCAGATTCTCTGTTGTTAATCTTTATCATACCAGATTAAGTGTGATATCCAATTATTAATTTATTATAAAGCGTGATATAGATATATATTGCTTTACTTCTCAAATAAACCTTTTAACTTGCAAAACAGAACTACTTCTTGGCTCAGTGGGGTCAGGGGGATTCTGAGAGAGGGGTGTTATATAGGGGTAGTCATCCAGAACGCATGAACTGGACATAAAGATATATCAATAAGTGTTTTCATTCAGTATTCTAGATTAGGCGTTGACTTGGCTGTAGTGCTGAATTGAATCCTCTTACACCCCAGCCATTGGGCGGGGGGGGAGGGCCACCACAAAAGGTGGGGCAGGCCCGGGGAGGTGCGGTGGTTTTGCCCCAGAGCCCGGGCCAGGCAGCCAGCAGCGAAAAATACCCTGGAGGACGCGCAGACCGGTCCCTCTCCCCCCTGTATATAGTAATCCGCAGGAAGGTGACTGAGCTTTCTTGTAGAGCGTGTGCCCGGAGCGACAGAGGGGGACCTCTCGGCGAAACCGCCCGGGCTCCTTATAGACCCAACTGGAGACGAATTTCAGATTGACGCCCATCCGGACTTCCAGAGCGGCCCGGCCATCTGGTCCTTGCAGTCGTTCCTATGGCCCAAAACCAGATGGTGGGTCTTGGAGAGCGGCCATCTGGTAGGGCCATGCATTCCAATGGGCCTGGACGGGAAGTGTTCTGTGGGCCCCTGACCCACCTGGCAAAGGGCCGAGGGCCGGCAGGTGCCCAAGGGCAGGCATGGGCCAGCACCGGCAGGGCCTCCTCGAGCTCCGGCCAGGCCACCTCAGAGCTTTTCTCCCGCCACATTAGAGCTTTTCCCTGCGGGGAGGGACGGGGACCCCGGCGGGCGTGGGGACCTTTGTAGGACCCAAGGCTGGGTTGCAGCAGCCCCCCCGGCCACCTCCCTGGAGCTCTGGCCCGGGCTGCCATAGAGCTCCCCCTCCGCATTGGAGCTTCTCCCGCCGGGGAGGCACGGGGACCGCCGCTGCCACTGGGCCTGGGGGATTGGGGGGGACGGGCACCGAGGGCCGGGTGGCAGCAGCCCGGCCTTGGGTGCCTGCCTGGAGCTCTGGCCCGGGCCGCCTTAGAGCCTCCCCACTCCACATTAGAGCTTCTCCCTCCGGGGATACAGTCCTATTTCTTCGGTACTATCCCTTTTTATTTCTAATGAGGTAAGGGGAGCTGAGGGCTCATCACCTTCCTCCTTATACTGATTAAGCATCCACTGTTCGGGTGGCAGATCTTTGCTCTTTCTGGTACATTTTCCAAAGCTCTAGAATATCTAACCTCTTCTCTAACTTCTTTCCACTGTATGCAGCATGCAAGTACATGGTCATTTGATGCAATACCTCTTTTGACTGTTATCCCTGTTGTGGTCATGGCTTGAACATCGTATCTGTCATGCCTTTCACCCATACTGTTTGAGTTTGGGCATGTGCTTTGGCAATGCCCCAAATAAATGCATCAGAGGAGTAATATCTCCCATTGTGACTAGTCTCATTGACTGTCAATACTTACAGAGTTTATGAAATACCTTTGCCGCTCTTGAATCTTAAAAACAATAAATATGAGCATGCTCCAACAATCGCCACTCAAAGCCTTTATTTCTCCAATTTTCTCTGTCTACCTCAGGATTGGTACCCACCACTTCCCTATATAGATAGTATAATTTCTTCACTTTTTCTCAATTTTCACACAACTGTTTGTGTCGCTCCTCAACACCTTAATTCAACACAAATACATAAACAGACAGACTAGTTGACTCATAACATAAAAACTTTGGTGATCACCTTTATCCTTTTGCCCCTATTTAATACTCTGATCACAGAGTTTAATTTGTCACCTTATATGCACCTGTCCTGCGTGTAGCCTAGTTTACTCTGATTGGAGTGTGAGATAACCTCTTCTAAAACACCCTTGGGTTCGGAAACTTGGGCATTATATCTCTCTCTCTTTACTCAATAGTTCCCGTAACTCCCATTACTTTTGTTACTTCTGTTAGTTTCATTACTTTTAAAATTATCACAACCCCATCCCTTTAGTTTGCCATTCCTCTCAGTCTACTCACCATTCACTTGTTTGACTCAAGCCCTTTGGTATCATCTACTCCTCCAATCAACTACTTTCACCTCTGTCTGCAAAGCGCCGGTGGAAACCAGGTAGGGATTTCATCAACGAGGGACCCTGCCCACTTTCTCGATTTTTTTGCAAGATTTCTATTCAGCCGATTTCCACAGGAAACCCTGCGATCTTCCGGCTAGATAGGGGAGGATGTCTGATCAGCTGAAACGCTATAGTTCTAACAGATTGATGGGTCTTGTATTAAGCCACCCGACATTGCTACCACGTGAACCCAGGGGTCCTTAAATCAGTAATGAGTCTTGCATGGATGGGATTCAAAATAACTCTTACACCAAATAAGACTCTGAAGTTGGCAAAAAGTCTTGTCCAACTGCTTTAATATAAATTATCTAAAACATGGAGTTACAACAGACATCAACGGATGTTCGCTCAAGCTCTCAATCATTTTGCATAAAAAACACATTAATATACAAAAAATGTATCATACATGATGTTATACTACGTGGCAATCAAGAACAATCTATGGGAGGTTGTGATATGTTCAAACGGAACATCTAAGTATACTTTCTATATAGGGACGGGTGGTGATTGGGTCTCTACAGTCAGGTGGACAACCTATGCCCACCCTTAGTGGATGTCATCTTCAACAGTTATCAGGTACACAGTATATCATTGGCTCTCAAGCTATAAGACCCTTCATTATATGACCCTCTACAATTGGTTGGCATGCTCGTGCCATTCTGGAACATTCGGTACACTAGAAGCACGTAAGCTGGTACCACAGGTGGCAGTGGATGGACTTTGACAGTGTCTCGCCACCCAATTAGCCCAACATCTCTCATCGCTCATGCCATCTGCCATTCAGATTGTCTTTGAACTTGGCCTTGCAAAGTATCCTTGCTCCTGGCAATATAAGGGAGTATCGGCACACTCTTATCACAGTTCTGGTCTGCATGCTCAACTCCTATTTCCATCCTTGGCTCACGTGACAGCAGACCGTATTTCAGCCTGTTTTGCTGCATTTAATAACCTTTAATTAATAACTTGGCACTTGGTGTTCTTTCCTTGCACCTTCACACGACAGGATTCAACATCTCATGGTTCCTGTTCTTTATAGATAGATAACCAGCTCTTTGCTACTTCATCCTTTGACACCAGTGCAGACTGCTCTTTCAGGCTTTTCCATGGTCTTATTGTTTATACATTTGCAGTCTCAAATACAATTGATAGCAAATTGGTCTTTGGTTGACAGTGTTTTTATTTTGGTAAAGGTAAATTGGGTGCTGCTTGGTGGTGACTAGTAACACTCAGGCTGCCGAGTGTGTCACATTTTATGAAGGACAGAATTTTCAAGTCGCCTTCTAGCGCACCTGAAGTTACCGCTAACTATAGGTTAACTGATGTTCCAAAAATCATGTTTGTTGTATCATGAGGCTTTTTTATTCCAAAAATGATCCTCCAAAAATTGTTCTTAAATAGTAGTGCCCTCTACATGTGTTTCGCCAAATCTATTGGCTCATCAGGAGGGATTTATAACAGAAAATTCAATTCAAATTCATTGATTAGATATAAACATGCCTAACAGAAAACAAAAACAATCATATATATAACTAATGTGCATCTCTAGCAATGTGAAAGCAAAGAAACAATATTTGTATTACAAAAATAACATTTGGCGCAAAATTAGGTTCAATCTTGAGAAAAACAGGCAGTAAATTCATTTGAGAATGAAAGTTAACATGTTGTTAGCATATTTCCTTGTTATGCATAACATTGGTAATCTTACCTAATGATTAAATATTTGCATTCATTTAGAAAGCTTGGCCCATGTTTAGATTCCAAATTAGTTTGGAATTGGAGTGGTCTTGGTAACGTGTGTGTTTGGGGTTTCCCCTGTGCTGTTTTACCCCAATAGGAGTTTCTAACAAAGAAGAAAAAAGAAAAGATGAGGTGCTGTTAGGGTGGATGTCAGCTGTAGTTGGAAAGTCTGTGTATCAAAGGAAATATTATCGTATATGCGAATTGGATTGGCAAAGGAATAAATGAAAACATTATTTTTACCTTTTAAGTCTTTTGATTGAGACTTGAGAGCTTCTGAAAATCGTCCCCTTTCCTTGTTTCTAAAGTTGGTTGGGCTTGTTCTACATTATATTGCCTTCTTGAAATCGTCCTCTTTCCTTGTTTCTAAAGTTGGTTTGGCTTGTTTTACATTATATTGCCTTCTGGGAATTGTCCTCTTTCCTTGTTTCTAAAGTCAGTTGGACTTGTTTCACAATATGTTGCCTTATGGAAATGTCCTCTTTCATTGTTTCTAAAGTCGGTTGGGCTTCTTTTACATCATAATGCCTATGCATAAGTGTGTTGGGTCATTGATTGGTATAAACTGTTGAAGACAGAATATGTCTAATCAAATGAGCATATGTTTTTAATGTAGGATTGGATGTTTTTCGAGGAAAAATGTTACGGAGTAACATGCAGGATTGAGCAGAGAATATGATTTTGTAGCTGTACATCTAGTCTCAAAGGTTAATGAATAACATTAACGTGTAGTGTGGATAGTACTAAGGTGAACAAGTTAATGGGTCTAAAGTGAAACTAATATGTTAAATAACCACAGTAATGGATATGAAGAATGTCTGGAACAGTTAACTGTAAATTATTGGAATGCAAACAACAAAGAAAAATTTACTTTATGTAGCTTCAAAACAGTTGAATATTTTTCTGATGACCCTTTATTATTGAATGTGATATAATAAAGGTAATTGATGACAGTGATTATAGGAAATGACCCAGTTCTGTGTCCGTGTTGAGACCTGTATTGCAGCAGTCCAGAGAGTAGCATACATGCCAACCCTCCCGATTTAGGCGGGAGACTCCTGATTTTTAGTGAAAAATACTGTCTCCCGCCTAAAATAATTATTTCCCTAATGTATTCCTATGGGGAAATTGTTGTCTCCCGATTTCTCTGCAGAATTCTCCCTGCCATGTGTGTCAGAATGTTGGCATGTATGGAGCAGATCCAGAATGCTTCCCTTTGTCTTAGTCTTTTCTCCATATTTTCTCCTCTTTGTGACATTGTGACTTTTTCTATTCCAAAAAATATTATTTTGTCCATTTGGGTTTCTGAATGTTCAGTCCAAAAATGTAAACCAAGGGGAAATCTGAGATCCTTGTTAATAATGGTTATTATGTGTTCTGAGATTCTTGTTTTCAGCATTCTGATTGTGCTTCCCACATACAGCCTCGAGCATTGACATTTTATTGCATATACAATATATTTACTTTTGCAATTCATGAAATCTTGAATTTTATGGTTATGCCCATTTGGCATCGCAATGTTTGAGATGCCATTGTCGGAATACTGACCCATGTTGCATGTTCCACATTTAAAATTACCAGTTTGGGCAGTCTGGTTCCAAAGTTGTGTGAGTCCCTTTTGTTTCCGATGTAATTCAAAATGTGATGGACTGATGATTTGCTTCAGAGCTTTGGCTTTTCTGAAAGTCATTTTGGGTTGCTCATCTAGAAATGGCTGTAAATCCAGATCTAGTTGCAGAAGCTACCAGTGCTTTGATAGGATTTTCTTAAGTGGTTTTGTTTCTGAATTGTAAGTCGTAATGAATCTGAGCTTTTGTGACTGAATTTTAGTGCTTTGAGATTCCTTGTTTTGTAAAAGGTCAGATCGTGTTCTGATGTTGTTTTTTTCTTGTGCTTTTTTCAAAATCTTCTTAGGATATCCTATTTTGAGAAATGTTTCTGTTGCAAAATCTTTGTGTTCCTCAAATTCTTCAGATTCAGTGCAATTACGTTTGATGCGTAACAATTCACCATAAGGGATGTTAATGATTATGTGGGATGGATGGTTGCTCTTTGTGTATAATACGCTGTTTCCAGCAGAAGGTTTCACATAAAGAGTTGAATGAACTTCATGGTTTTTGATGTACAGTTCCAAATCAAGAAATTGTATTTTTTCAGTGCTTTCAGTCATAGCAGGTTTCAAATTATAGTCGTTGTTGTTGAGATGATTATGATATTCTTTGAGTGATTTTTGATCACCTTTCCAGACGACAAGAATGTCATCAATGTATCTTCCCCAATATATGATTTGTTGATTGTCTGTGAATGAACTGTGATTCCATGCATGTTTTAATTCATAGGATCCCATGTATAAGTTGGCATAGTCAGGGGCAAATTTGGTGCCCATGGCCGTGCCTTGTTTCTGTCTATAGATTTCTTTGTTGAATAAAAAGATGTTCTTTAGGGTAAATTCCAATATTTTGCAGATCATCTCATTTTGTTTTAAATAAGAAATTGACATATTTGTAGAAATGATTGAACAGTTTGGATGCCTTTGTCATGAATGATACTTGTATAGAGTGCTGTTACATCGAGAGTCACTACTCTGAAATCAGACTCCAAGTTTATGAAGGTTAGCTGCTGAATCACATCTTTTGTGTTTTTGATAAAGGAAGAAAGGTTTTGTACCAGTGGTTGCAGGTGAGTCTCAATATTTGCTGAGATTGGTTCTGTCATGGATTCTATGCTGTTAATGATTGGTCTGGTGCTTGGTAAATTGTCAAAGTGTTTATGAATTGTGGGAAGAAAATAGATGCTTGAGATAATTGGATATTGATTGTTCATGAAGTCAAATTTGTCATCTGTCAGAAGATCAGCATCATTCCATTTTTTACTCATGATGGTCCATAGTTCTTGGAGTTTTGGAATAGGATTCTCCTTAAGTTTTTCATAAGAATTTGTGTCATTTAAGTGTAATTCAGCCATTTTAAGATAGTCTTTGGTGTTCAGCAGGACTATTTTCCCCCTTTGTCAGCTTGTTTCACTATTAGATCTGTATCATGTTTCAATTAATCTATGACTTTTCTCTCCAAGAGAGTTAAATTGGATTTGAAATGTAGACCCTGTTTATTTCTTTTTGTCTTGAGGTAATTGGATCTTAGATCATTCAATACAGCTTTTTGAAAGATGTCCACAATGTTGCCAGTTGGTAATTGAGGATAAAATGTTGATTTGTTTTTTAAGGATGTGGTTTCCGCTAGGTCGAGTTCCATGTTTAGATCTGTTGCAAATGATTCAATAGTACAAGTGTCTTCTAATTCTTGAATGTTTAATAATTCAATAGTATTGATTGAGTGTGAGACACTGAGGCTTGATGGAATGGGTTTTGTTACTTGTTTCTTCGTTACATCTGTTGTTGCAAAGATTTTTTTTAATTTGAGAAGTCTTCCAAATTTGAATATATCCACATTTTCTTGAAGGAATCTGAATGGGAAGAGGGGCTGAATGATAATCCTTTATTTAACGCTGATTCTAAAGCTTTGTAACATTGTTTGTTTGAAATGTTAAGGATTAGGCTTTCTTTGGTTGTAGGCTCTTTGATCTTGCCAAGACTCTTTGTTCTTTTGCGTTGCTTCCTGATACTCCCTCGGCCCTTGTGGCCTCGTTTGGTCTTATTTGTTTAGATCTTTGGTTTGACTGTCCATAACGAATTGTGATCTTGTCATTATTTGAGATTTCCACTGCTTGTGTTTTTTGTATTCTTCTAAAAAAGAATATGGTCTTTGTGATTCCTCAGTGTTATCATCTTTAGCAGATATAGCTCCATTTTCCTCTTCACTATTTGGTTCTGTTTCTGATGCTGAAGTTGAGGCTTCAGTTTCGGATGTCGATACTGGTGTTAGTTTCTTTTTAATGATTGGATTGTTATTGATGTTTTTCTTGTGAAATGTATAGCCACGTTTAAATTCATAATCTAATTTGTTTCTTAGAAATGTTTGTTGTTTTTTAATTTTGATCTCTTGTTCAAACTTTTCAAGATAGCTGTCCAGTATTTGAACACTTTTGAAAGTTCCTTCAGGCATATTGAGATCTTCTATATTTTTGTGAGTTAATTCAATTTCCTTGATCAATTTGTTGTGTGTCTTCTTAATGTTGGCTATAATTTTGTATATAATTTCTTTTGATGTATTAACTAGTAGGTCCTTCCAATCTTTCAAATCTTCTACATCCTCTTCACTGAAGGAAGGAAAGATGCATATTCTGAGGCCCCTTGGTATTCTTCCTACCTCCAGATATTTTTCTAATCTGGTGATTTCCCACCACTTCGATAATTCCCTTTTAGAAAGGAGCTCAAGATGTTTAAACAGCTTTTTAAGAGACTTGGAATTGATGTTGCTGTTGTTTTGTGTCTGATGAATTTTGGCACCTGAGAAATAATTGTTCTGCCTGAAGTTCTCTGGTTTTATACAGTTCTTCCATAATGGTACAGATCGGAATTGTTTTGTAGCAGGTTTTTAGGATTAAAAAGTAAATGTTCCAATTCTGCCGCAACTGTACGAATCACAATTGTGTCACAATTTATGAAGAACAGAATTTTCAAGTCACCTTCTAGCGCATGGTTTTAGCTTCATGTTGCAGCAACACAGCTTTCTGATCCTTCCTTCTCCAGGGTCTGAGCTTACTAAATATGTGACACGATGTCCAGAATTCTATATAATTATGACACCTCCTGCAGTCTGTTCGATTCATATAGCTAGCCTTTAAGATCACTTAGTCTACTTGCGTTTCTCCATCCGTACAGTTATAAGACGGCTTGCATTTTCTGTACTGCTCTTCACATGTGCAATCTTTATTCCTCATATGAAAGTTTACTCAATTCTTTATTTCATCATCAGATTCCATAAAATCTATACATCCTCTTCTTCAGCCACTCTTCTCAGTGTGTCACGCTTGCTTCCAGTGAGATCACCAACTTCTCTTTCTCTCGTCTTCATATTCCTTCAGGGATCTCCTCCAAGAGATTGTCATGTCTACTGGGAAACATCATGTAGGGCCTTCTCAATGGATACCTTTTCTTGAAGGATCTCCATGGAATAGGCACCATCACTGGTGTCATGCATGCCACGATTTACGGCTTGCAGCATATAGGAAGGATGGGGGCAGGACTTCATGCAGAGGCATTCAGCTGCTCTTCTACATGGTATTGAATTTGATCCTTTCAGCCTCTGGGAATCAATGCAGAGATTTCAGTGCTGGAGAGATATGATCCCTGGGCTTTAGGGCAGGGACAATTCTTGCAGATCTGTTCTGGATGAGTTGGAGAGGATGGAGAGTAGAGGCAGGCAGATTTAAAAAGAGGCTGTTACAGTAGTCAAGCCTAGAGAGGAACAGAGCCCTAGAGACTGTGAGCTCTGTGGGAAGGAGAGGTAGTTCTTAGAGATGTCAGAGATGTCAGAGATGTGAGGAGAGAAGGTGAGAGTGTAGTTAAAGATAACCCAGAGGTTCTAAGCCATGCAATTGGGAGCAGTAAGAGGGCCAATGGAAGCTGTACAGAGATCGCCGGGAGAGAGGTATCGGTGTGCCGATAAGATGGATCTCCATATTTTTGGTATTCAGGCAGAGATCATTGGCAGCACAACATTCTGGGATTGCAGACAGACAATCAGGGATGAGAGAAGGAGAGGAGGTGGCAGAGGGGAGCCTGAAAACAAGCTGGATGTCATCCTCTTAATACTGGAAGTTGGAGCAGAGTGCAGCAATTTGGTGGGCGAGAGGTGCAATGTACTAGATGAACAACCAGGGAGAAAGGTCAGACCACTGGGGGAAATCGCAGGTTGAGAGAGAGATAGAGGAGAGGAAGGAGCCAAGTTGAGGAAAGAGGTCAGCCAGGCCAGAGCCTGATCTGTGATACCCAGGTTATCACAGAGCCAGTTGAGCATGATTGCATGGTTGACCATGTCAAAGGCAGAGGAGAGATCAAGTAGGATGAGGACAGAAGGGAGATTTGACAACAAGTCTTCGCAGATGTTCAGGAGAGCAGTTTCCATGCTTCTGGCCGCTCTGAAGCCAGACTGATGGTCAAGGAGACAACCAACAGATGCAGTGTGAAGATTAAGCTTGGAGAGGGCCAAATTTTCCAGGAGTTTGCCCAGCAAAGGAATGATAGAGATCAGGCAGTAATTAGCCAGAAGGGAGGGGTCAGCTGAGTGTTTCTTGAGAAGAGGGTGCACAAGAGAGCGCTTCAGGGGGAAAGGGAAGGTTCCAGATGCGAAACAGCGGTTGCAGAATTTGGCCAAGGCTGGAGCAAGGGTGTCAATGAGGTCCTTGATGGTTTGGAAAAACAGGAAAGGACCTGTTTTGAAGAGGTTTCCATAGATCAGACTTGGCTAGGGACCTTGTCAGGGGAGAAGAGAGGAAAAGCAGAGAGGGCGAGCCACAGGGGGGCCGTAGGAAGAGGAATATATTTTCCTTTTCAGCTAAGATGCCATCCTTTGCAAACCTGAGAATGAGATAAAGATAGGGGCGACTTCAACTCCACATTGATAGGCAGAGATGACAAACATCAAACGTTGCGTAAAAGTCCACATGGCACTCTGTCCCTTTTGAGAGGGTCTTGTTGGGCACAATCTTTTGATAATTGGGACATCCACATCATTCCATCAGCCTTGGATCAACTGGGATTCACCTGGCAGTGAGGGCAACTCAGGTCATTTAAAGATTACATTGGGATTTCACACAATTTGATAGGCATCACTCAACCTGTCACCATCTCCAACCCAGGCTTAGGCGATCACATGATTTAACGTTGCAACATCGACATCCTTGTTAAGCACTTCCACCAATTTCCTGTTTTGTCTCTAGTGAAATCTCACAGACATGCTCTGTCAATTTACTGCAATCCTAACTTGTTTAGGCAATTATCTGCCCTGGTTAGTAAGGATTTTTGGGATGTGAAGGATAATCAGTGCATGGGACCATCCACAGAGATTGTAGAAGAATGGAACAAGCAGATGATACAATCTCACTTGCAGATTTTAGCTAGCAAAGAGCAAATGTTTAAGGTGTCTTCGAATCCCAATACATTTGACAGAGTGATTGCAGTGCTTAAACGCTTGAAAAACAAGGATCTAAGATCCCTCAATATGGCAATAGGCACCTTGATTTCCTATTGATTGGCCAGAAAACACATTACGTCCAAATACAACAATCAATTGAAATGGATTCAATTTGAACTTCATTTGGTTGACAATCAAAATATGTTTTCCATGTATGTAAATGCAACACTAAAAACATTTGGGCCGCCATGAGTTGTACTTCTAGATTTGAGTCTGCAATATAAGGAGAGACCTGGACGCAATACATCAAGGCCAAATATCTAATACCTCAGGGATATTTCCCTATCAACCCCCACACTTTTGCCAAAATGTGTGTGGTCATTGGAGGATGTGAAATGGGCGATTCAAAAATACTCAAAAGCGGCAGGTCCAGATGGGCTGCCTCCCTGTGTACTAAAAGATGACCCCCACTTTTGGGAAAAAAAATTAAAACAATGATTCAATCTCACTTTTCAAACAAAAGCCATTCTTCCATCTTGATTCACTTCTATTTTCATCCCCTTACACAAAAAGGTCTCATTTCAGATCCTGCCATTACAACCCATCGTGCTCATTGATGTTTCTGCTAAGGTCTTTGCCATTCTTACATTAAACGAACTTGAGCAGTACATTGCTACCCATCATATTTTGTCACACTACCAAGTCGGCTTTTGAAAATCAATGGGTACAGGACTCAATGCAACAATTTTAGCGCACCTTCTTCAAACCTCACATAATTCACAAAGCGGCCCCATCTATATTGCATCCCTGGATATGCCTTCTGCCTTTGACATTGTCATAAGAGGGATCTTGTGGAACAAAATGCTTGCTTATGGTATATCTATGCATATTGTGGGCATTATTGCTCTTCTTCATGATCAAACAAATTACAGAGTTCGCATGAATCAATCTAGGTTTTTAACTGACACAATTGCCATGGAAATAGGAGTCAAACAAGGATAAAATCTAGCATCAATACTTTTCAATTTGTATCTATGCAATATTAATCAAATTTGGAACAGTGCTAAAATCTTTCCAGTAACATTGGGTGGTCTTTACATGCACCGGCTAGCCTTTTCAGACGATGTGATCTTGTTCAATCGCACTCCTTATGGGCTAAGAAACAAACTCAATCTATTTTCGTCATATGCAAAAAACATAATTAACATCAAACCCCTTGAAGTCCAACATCATTGTCTTTTCTAATAGGAACAAAATGTGCACATTCAAATGGGAGATTGATAATTGCCCAATTCAGCGTGTATTATGTATGGCCTACTTGGGCTACAACCTTTTCAATGCAAACTCTCTCACTATGTGGCAGAGTAAGTCAATACCAAGGTTGCTCAACTCACATCGCAAATGAAATGTATTTATAATAGGTACTGTAAATTCTCTCTCATGACAATAGTACCATTTTATGTGTTGAAGGTGGAAGCAATTGTTCTATATGGGCTGGAGCTCTGTATTTTGGACATTGGCAAAATCTTAAATAAGTTGCAAAGTAGTATATGGAAAACAATTCTTGGGTTTCCTAAATCATTGCCCAATTCCATTCTCATTCATGAGTTTGTCCTGAATTTGTTAGCTTAAACGGTCAACTCTTTATATGAAGACCTTGCTAAGATGTTGTCCAATGTCGCAGCTTCGATTGCTTGTTTTGATGGCAAAATTAAATCCATTCTATATCTAATAGCAATGGAGCCGATAGATCTCCTGGTACGTCCCACTTTAGTCAAAAAAAGTTTTTTTCAACTGAATCGATTGAGTGGTACAAATACTACAAAGAATACAAAGAATACATGCTATTTGGGCACATTCGATATCCACGTTTGTCTTATTTGGTATGCTTTCCTTCGAACAAGGCCAGAAACCTCTATATTATATTCAGATTAGATCTGTTTCACACTTGTGTTCGTACCAAAAATTGGTTCACAAATAAGGCTGCACCCTCTGATGGATTTTGTCGATTCTGCGCGGGTGTGATAAGCCAGAAACCCTAAAACACCTTGTCATATTTTGTAACCATTGAGAAAATCTTAGAAAAGTGTTGTTTGGCAAACATTTTTGTGCTGACTCACTCTTCTCACGTAATTATTGTGGATACGATGCATGTGGGGTTCAAATAAGTCACTAATTTTAGCTCTCACCCGTTTTCTACACCATATTCAAGAAAAGTTAAATAAGCTTGAAAAGTTACAAGTAGGTACATCATTGGGCCCATTCTTAGTGGGATCAACAAAGCAATGCAGTGTGGCTACTGCAGAATATCCAGCTCTCCTAATCAGGCCGCTCTTGTCTATTCAGATATACATATAATGTCACACAATTTTCATATGCATTCGTTTTTACACATGCATCTACACACCAATTTTAGTTCAGATGCCAATATATAATTGTTGTATTCAGATGCTAATTGCGACGTCAAGTCTTGTGTTAGTTCACCCAACTGTGAAGGGATCTCGCGGTTATGCTTGCAACATCAAATGCATAGATATCCTCGTGTGTTATTCTGGATTTATTATTACAATCGCCACATTTTTTTGTTAACCCGCTTCTAAGTATTTGGGTGTCTCTTGTGTTTTAAGTGCTGTATATGTAAATCATGGCACAATGCCTTATGAAATTGTAATTGTTCTAGTGTTTTTGAAGGATGACTTGTTTTCAGCTTTTTAGACCTTCTTTTTCTTTTTTTGCTTGCTTTTATCTGTAATGTTTTTAAATGTTTGTAAAGGTTCATGTGAATCAAATACAAATAAAAAGTACAAATAAAAAGATGGTTTTGGTAGAACAGGGAAAAACCTGTTTTGATGAGGTTTTCATAGATCAGACTTGTCTAGGGCAGGACAAAGGCTGATATGCGGGGAAATTTCTTCTCTGTGAAAAGGACAGTGAGCTAAAGACTTGGTAGAGTCTCTCTCAGGGGTTATTCACCCAAGAACAGGTCATTGGGCTGTGTTCGTGCTGGTAGAGAGATTCCCAGACCCCCCTTTGTTTGCATACATTAACTTTGGGTTTCACACTAAGTTAACAGGGCAATCCAGACGTGGACCCCTTGCTCACTGTTCTTAGAGAGGCAACAGTTTCACCTCACTGATGATGCCCAACAAGGCTGAAACACGTGTTTGGGGTTACTGATGGTACTCTTGTTCAGAGGAGAATTGCCTAGCTTTTCGGCGCTGGACTGCCCCTGGGCAGGACAAAGGCTGATATGCGGGGAAATTTCTTCTCTGTGAAAAGGACAGTGAGCTAAAGACTTGGTAGAGTCTCTCCCAGGGGTTATTCACCCAAGAACAGGTCATTGGGCTGTGTTCATGCTGGTAGAGAGATTCCCAGACCCCCCTTTGCTTGTCTAGGGACATTGTCAGGGGAGAAGAGATGAAAAGCAGAGGGGGGGAAAGAGGGCTGGAGGAAGAGGAATATATTTTCCTTTTCAGCTAATCATGGAAAATTAAATAAAATGACAGTCAGGTTACGCACCATTTGCACAACTGTTTGGCAATTTCCTGACGTTTTCACAGAAAGAATAACAGTTATGAAGATGTCATTTACTCTCCACATTCATAATTTCACCCTTCACCAGTTTGTCTACTCTTAAATTCAGGACATTTTCATGTCAGCTAGGAACATAGTTTAACTGGCCATTACAAATCCCTAAGTCGCAGTTGGATGAATCTTATATCACCAAAATCACCTTGAAATTATATATAAAAATACAAATAATTAAAACAATTCTGATGTCTGGTTGCTTGGGAAAAGGCCTAAAGTATAATAGTCCTTTTACATTAATAGCAAATCTGTGGGATATGCAAATTGCAGGCCTCCTGTCTTCAGTGCCATTTGTCTCTCTGGCCAGTGTTTTTATTAGTGTCTTTGAAGTTGGTCATTTGAATTTGGTTACAGCTCTTAGAAAAGGGATGCTTTTGCTACACAGAGATCCCCCACTGTAGATAATGAGTCGGACTGGCATGGTGATGTCACAAGGTATGTCCTCTTATCTGGAGGGGACCACTATTTTGATCAGAAAGGCATCCATTTCTTTTATTTCTTTCAAAGTTCAGCTCCTCTTAATTGAAGCCTCTGTCTGCACGCCTCTCTACATTCCAGGGATGCACCAGCCAGGGCCATTTGTATCTGCACGGAGCCCTTTCAAAGACACACCTTTGAGCATCCAAACTGTATTGCAGTTGTAAAATAGCTGGGGGGATGTAAACCAGGCTTTCCATGGGGGGAGACCTTTGTGACATGTGTCCCATAGGAAGTGTCTACATAAACCTTTTCATGGAAACAAAGTGGGCTTTTCTTTTCAAATGTTTGCTGGTATTTTGCATGCAAAACATAATATAGCTTACTTTTTGTCAACACGCACCATGGCCCTCATTACGACCCTGGCGGAGTGGGTTTACGCCAGCGTTATTCGCGGCGGACCCGTCCGCCCTACTACGAGTTCCCGTAGCGCCATGGAGCCTTTCTCCGCCTGGTTTTACCGGGCGGAGAAATCCATGGCGCTAAGGGACCTCGTTGTTAATTACGCCACCGTACTTTACGGTGGCGTAATTAACGCCTTCCCCACTCCCATTATACCCTATGGGGCAAGAATGGGAATGGGGAAGGGCAAAATGGGGATTGGGGATTTACCGCTCCGCCAAGGTCGGCATGGGGTGGAAAATCCGCCAACCCCCATGGCGCTATCGGCAGCTTTCCGCCGTGCTCCGCGGTGCATTTAGCACCGCGAATTCCGCCAGGGTCGTAATGAGGGCCCATGTCTTTTTCCTGACCTTTTTATGTTTGCAGGGGAAACATTTTTTCATGTCTTTTTTAACTTACAAACACACATGCAAAACCGTTTGTGTGTCAGTGTGTAAAAATCCTCTTTTTTATGTGAAAGGGACCTTTGAATTTCTTCTTCCTTTGAATTAAAATGCTGCTTTTCCTTTGGTAATGACAGGTAGGCCTTTTTTAAGATAGACCTTCAGTTTTGGGCAAATTATGATTACATTTGTGTGACTATATTACTGTGGCCATTGCTAGTCTCTCTATCTCTGCACACCTATTGTATCCGACTTTATCTACATCCACCCAATGTTACCCCACCCTCTCTACCCTGACCATTCACCATTCTCCTTCCCAACGTATTCTCTCCCACGTTCCTTAACTCTGATTCCCTCATGTACTCACTGTACTTACATGTTTTGTGCCAGTATCATATCCCTACAATGTCCTTCCTCATGCAAACATGTCTCTACCATTATCCAGCCACGTCCGACCTTATTCACTACTACCCACCCACTCTACTGCTACAGAATCTATTCATGCTTCTATACCATTCTCCCATTTTCTCTTATACTGTATACATCTCAAGCTATAATTTTCCAGGAGTACTGAATACACACACGTATGCATATGTACATTCATTTTTTAAATATAATAGCCGTGGCTATTGGAGATGTGAGGTGTTTGGGTGAAATTCACACGCAGATAATAGCAGCAATGGCTGGACGGTGTGTTAATGGCTATGAAAGTGCTAAGCAGCACACAGTCGCGGCTATTTGTGCACCTCTGTGTAATCACGGCTATAATCAGGCCAATGGTATGTTGTGTCTTTCCCCAAATTCCTAACCCGCGGCTTCCCAACATTTTGATTGAAACAGTGTCACAGAAATGAAAAATATCATAGGGGGAATGGGAGAGGGTAGGGGAGGTGAGGAGGACATTCTGGGAGTGGTAAGAGGTGACAAAGATGATGGGACACTTGGTGATGGCTTGATAGTGCAGGAAAACATTTTTCTTTGTCCTTTTTGTAGATATCCACCGCTACGAAACACACAAGTTCATTTGGGTGTCTCATACCCACGGATATACATCGTGCAGCCAGGCATACCTAGGCGCCTTAACATATCACGTCAGTTGATTGGTTGCTGTTTTATACACTGCTATGTGAATAGCCGCGGGTATTAAGCCATACATTTCTTTGCAATTATCATATTATTCTGTGGATGTTAGGCAACACATTTTTAGTTGTGTTTCTGATTTGATGTCTTCGCCTCTACTCTTGTATTGTTTTAACTTTTAACCATTGGCAAGGTCTTTTTCCGAGTTACTAAAAAAGGTATGTGTATCCACGGCTACAAGAGGGTTCTTATAGCCGTGGGTTGTATAGTTACATCTATAAAAGGATGGTTGGAAAAAACAAATGTTTTCTATGCATTTCGGAGTTTGTAATTGGTTGCTATTCCTGTTGTAATTGTGTTCTTGTCTGTGATAGGTTGCAGGGAAAATGTCTCAGCCATTTTCGTATTTTGCTTACTTTATAGTTCACTTTTTGTGCTATTGAATTTGAAAAGTATAAAAGCCACCATTTTGTACACTTTTCTCATTCTGATTGCAGAACTCACACTGTGCACATTCTGAGTGTGTGGCTGATGTGACATTGGTGCAATCCCCTTGACTTCAGGTAGTGCCACATTATGGATAATAGTGTGTTCTGGCTCTGAGAAAGGCTGCTTTCAGTGTCAACTAGAGAAACACTATTGGCTTGGGCAATGCTTGTTTATTCTGTTCAGCCACATATGCAATTATACAATGTTGAACCACTTGACTTCTTTGACGACTTGTGATTGTTCGTATGAATAAAGGATTAGTTCAGTAGTCCTTTGAAAATCAAAATAAGGCACACACATCCACTTCTTAATAGGTTTTACAAAGGTTAGAAGTTCAACAATGTCTTTCGTAATGTTATTCCGTATAATGGAAGACACACAACCACGTCTTCATAAGGTTTATGAGCTTTAAGTGTTTATCAATGGTCTGTGTAATATTTACTCTTCATGCAAGTCAAATGTAAATGACTCCATCACACATGAGTGCTACTTTCCCATTGTGCCGTGCTTTAAAGACTTCAACAAACACTTCAGCTCGCTTTAACTTATAGGCCAGTGAATATTGGAAAAAGATACTGTTACTAGCAATACTCGCAAAAGGAATTAGAATGTCACGTTTGACTCACTGGCTCCTGTGATTCTTGTTCTGCAGATTGCCCAAATTCTTTGTCTTTGGCACATCCTCTACTGCTTCTGACTTCTAAGGGACCCGCAACCTTCCTTGCTGAAGGTGTCTTCAGTCTGGCCACTCTCTTTTGAAACCCCTCTCGCTCATGAGACCTGTGACTCACCCACACTTCCTTGCTTCGGTCTCCGACACATCTTCTGCACAGCAATCATGGCAATCAGGCTCACATGTTAAAAGACAGCCTCCTTGCTTGTCTTCTGCTGCACAACCTTTGCACTTGTGAGTCTGGGAAATCAGGACCCTTTCAGAACAAGCAGGTGAAATCTGCCACATCCACGTTCCAGCGTCCCTCTGGCTCTTCCACTTCTGCTTGATTTGCCAGCACTGTGTGTTCTTCCTTCTGCCTTAGCTATTACAGCACTCATTCCAGCCACAGTTCCAGCTCTGTCTCATTGCCTGCATCTGAGGGGGCCTTTTATACCTCCTAGGTTTCTTCAGGTGTGGGTTGTTAGGCTTAATTGCCTGACTACTACCATAGCATGCCTCTTCAGCCCTCTTCCTCATCCTAGTTCTCTTGGGATATGGGACATGTAGTCCCCAGCAACAAAATTAGTTTTTTTAAGTATTGGCTTCATTTTGAGGGCAAACTTACTTCCCTCAAAAGAGGAATCAATAGAATTCATAGTTATAGGGAAAGACAATTTAGTTAAGGCAATATTTAACATGTTATTTTGATTCTGTGTTTGGGGTTCAGGAAGGTATTTATCTTGAACTACTTGCAAGGATTTTTCTATAGGTAAGTTTTGCTAAAATGTTATGGTACTGATACCTATAGGCATAGGCCTTATTTGCAGGTCAGGGACATTATAATAACAATAAGCCATTACACGTTTTGGTATCCCAAAAAAGGTTCTTCCTTTCAGAGGACAAAATACTCTGTCTCATCCCATGGGATCTCCTCCCCACCCTGGGGCTTGTCTCCTCCAAGGTTATCCTCTCACAGTACACCAACCCCCTGGTCAGGATCAGGAAGCATCTGACATTCCCTGGCCACGTGGGAGGAGACTCTAGGAAGGGTTTTAGTGAGGGAGCCTTAGGATTCTTCACACATCCAACCTTCTCCCCCTCTATTCTAGCTCAGTGACTGTACCCACACTCACTGTATGCCTTCCATTCTAACCTCGCCACCTGTACCCTAGTCACCCACTGTACTATCCACCTCTGTACTCTGACCTACCCTACTGCACCCTGAGCACTTTGTGTTCCTATATCCATTCTCTGTATCACCATCCACTCGCCTCCCAACCATTCATCTTATCAATGTGTTAGACAGTACATGTTGTTTCCCAATGGCCCAATGATTATTATATGTGAAGATAACAACAGTGATGGGCATAAATGTTGTATGAAATATAGTGCAGGTGATGCACTACATATGAGGGCAAACAAATTAAACATGTGTACATCTGTAAGTAATTGTTGTTGTGTAATTATGTTGTGTACATTTTCTTTTTACAGAAAAGTGCACGTTTGACCCTTTACACCATATTGAAATAAGTGTTCATACATAATATTATGGTTCTTGCTAATTGTAAGCTAAATAACAATATTCTATTACAATCTTCATATTCATTATGTAATCACTGTGCACATTTTACTCTGGCCATGGTAGTGTCTCTACTTCTGTGCATCTATTGTATCACACTTTATATTTACTTAACCCACTGTCTTTACCCACACTACTGCTATTGAACATATTCATGCTTCTGCACCTTACTCGTATCATCTTTTACAGTGTATATATCTCAAAATGTCACTTACAAGGCTTACTGAATACCCATTTATATAGATATGTAAAGATAAAAATGTTTTTAAACATAGGAGGAGGTGGCACAGCGAGTAGAGCGCTCGCTTTGATATCCGTGCAGAGCCTGAAAACACAGGTTCAAATCCCGGCAGGGCCAAACTCAGCCTTTTATCCTTCCGAGGAGGTGGCACAGCGAGTAGAGCGCTCGCTTTGATATCCGTGCAGAGCCTGAAAACACAGGTTCAAATCCCGGCAGGGCCAAACTCAGCCTTTTATCCTTTCGAGCACCACACACCATGGGCAACAATAAGCAGCGCTCAGATACCTGAGGGTTCATAGCGCTATATAAATGCTAAATTATCATTATTATTATACATTCAAAACTGCAGCTACCACAGCACCCAACACAATGATGGGTTTTGATGCCCGAATAACCTCAGAAACGAATGGAGCGCGTGGTAGCCACGGCTTTCATTAAAGGTTAATAGGCTCCATATGCGCGGCTATAAATAATTGCGAAAGATACATTTCAGCAACACAAAACTGCATAAATTAGATCACTTAAGGTATTGTGATCTTTTAGAGCAGTGTGTGTCTTATTTTGTCTATTTTTATAACTTTGAGTTTGGACCTGAAAAGGGGCGTTTTGGGGGGAGAGGGAAGGAGGAAGGTTACACTGGGAAGGGAAGAACTTTACGGTTCACACATGTAACAAAGAGTAATAAAAAGGAAAACATTTGTATTTTTGTACAAAAAGCGGCGGGGGGACAATTGCCATTTAAATAAACATGTCCTAATGGCAGTGACCCTGGTGTTTTGAAATGGCCTGTCCCAAGCCATCTAGGGTGGCATGTTCCACCGCGACCCAATTGTGACATTGTTTGCATAACACTTTGCAATTATTTAAGTCTGATGTCGGA
Organism: Ambystoma mexicanum; assembly: GCF_040938575.1. Taxonomy (NCBI): domain Eukaryota; kingdom Metazoa; phylum Chordata; class Amphibia; order Caudata; family Ambystomatidae; genus Ambystoma; species Ambystoma mexicanum. Next base: position 932,524,243 of record NC_090941.1, read on the forward strand.
AGCAGTGGGGAGGTTGGGGCCTGTGGAGGTTGTGGTAGGTACAATGGTGGAGGTGGATAGTGCAGAGGTTGACGTGGCGGGTGCTGGTGTTGTTGATGCCATACCAGCTGTTCGACCCCATACTTTGGTCCATGGGCCTGTATTTTATGTTTGTCATGGGTCTTTCTGTAGTCCTCATCTAAGTTGTTTCAGTGAACACTAGCTAAGTGGTGAATGAGGACGTATGTCCTGAAACTCTGTGATGGCACATTTTCATTTTCTTTAAGGGAGTGGTACTGCACCACCATAAAGTATCTCTAGCTGTCTGCCATTTTATATCCACATACTGTTCTGCCAGGCGGGGATGGGTTTGGCACCCAAATTACGTCATTGCTGCTGAACTGCTATGTTCAGACATGTTAGATAATGTACGAAAGCATGTCATATGTAACCTTGCATATGGGTTCAGCCATTAAGCATCGGGATGCGTATAGGCAACTATCACTCTGATTCATGGAATTATTTCCTTGAAAAACGCAGATTTGCGTGCCTTTCTGCCCAAAACTCCCCATACTTCAAATAGGGATTTTCAGGCAGAAAGGGGCTCAAATCTGCGTTTTTCACACAAATAATTCCATGAATCAGGCTGTATGAGTCATGTGAACGTGCGTTACCACAGCTTGAAAATGTATTGTTCGATCTCATATGCTTGAGTACATCACAATGTTAGGTGTTGTCACTTTAACATACAGCATCACTGAATTGGTTGAAACTGTACATGTGACTATAAGTCATATGTAGGCATTTAAGTGCTGTGCGCAATCCAATTGGTCAGTGCAGGAGGCACAAATGCGCGTAGCTGCATCAATGTAAGTCATCACCTGATTGTTCACTGCCGCACACGGATTTCATCATACTGCATGTGCATAGCCATGTTAAGGAACTGCGCCTCCTGATTGGGCCTTCTTGTTGACACAATCCGATTGGTCGGCATGGAAGGCATATAGCCGCGTTGACCAACCACGCTGCCTAATTGGGTCTTCTCATTGACACAGCTACAAGTCATGCATAGGCTCATAAGCACAGCATGCAATCTGATTGGTCGATGGTTTAGCACGACTACGTCATTGCGCCTGGGCATAGCCACTTGTATGAATGTCACGCTCTGATTGGTTGTTTTAGTAGCCATGGCTATTCACAGCATCAAAAGACACCTCTTTTTTTCCTCATTGCTTTTTGTCTTTTGGTGGGTGAACTTGCCTGTTAGCCTTCAGGAACTTTTAAAGAGCAGTATCCTAATTATTGCATTCCTTTTTTACCTCTCGTGTTCATATACCTTTGTCCTTTGTCCAGTCATATGTAGTTTGTGTTTTATTATTTAGCTTGTTCTATTTTTTTTCCATTTTAAGTGGCAGAACACTTTTTGTGTTGTGTGTTTTTGCAGTTTTGTTTTTTCCTCCGCAGTGCCAGGTTTTAAGTATGTCTGGGATCAGCAGTAATAAAAAGATGGTGTAGGTGTGTACTGCCTTACCTCCATAGATGCAGTGTGCCCAACTGCTGCTGATAGTTGGCAGTATTTTCATGTGTTGGAGCAATACAGTAAGGAGGAGGTTGATGAAGTTCAGTGTGTTTTCTGTGGGAAGGCATTGTGGAGAGACCCTCAAATAATCCATCACAGAATTTGGGAACCTCTACTTTGATTCAGCACTGTATCCTTGTCCATTGGGATGATGTGGTATAACCTTACTGGATGGATTATTTCCATCAGAAAGTTGAGAGCCCATGGTCCACAAACTGAATGCCAGTATCTGCCAGCCATCCCCTGTGCCACTGTCCTCCACTTCTGTTGCTTCCTTTTTTCATCCACCACCACTCAACCTCATCCCATACTGCCCGCACCCAATTTAAAGGACTGCCAGGTAATGTGTTTGAGATGTCACAATGGTAACGTAGTGGGAGATGCAACCCAGATGGCTGCAGAGGGGTCATTTTAGAACGCCAGGCCAATTGCCCCCAAAAGGATTATATATTTTGTTTAAGTGACCATTTTGAAAATATATGTTCCTTTTGACACTTTGTTACATGTGTGAATCCTAACGTTTTCCCCTTCCCAGTTCCAGCTTTCTCCTTCCCTCTCTCTCCAAAACTGACCTTTTAAGGGCCAACATTCAGTCATAAAAGTAGACATCTGTTTATGGTTTGTCATAGTCGTGGCTATACATCATGGACACCCCCCAGTCGTTGCTGCATTTAACCGCACCTGCAGTTTAACCAATCGCATCCTTCATCGTAACCGTGGACACAATGGCAGTAGCCACTTTATTTTAAGATATATTGGGTGTAGACTTTGAGCAAAGTTACTGTAATGCTTACATTACTTTCTCTTCATTAGCAACATATATACCTGTAAATGTTAAATAAGTATGCAAAGTGGTTGAGGGATGTATTTTTCTTTTAGTATTTACACGATAGATCTTCTTCAGTCCAATTGGCTGCATTTTTTCTGTCTATGTTCATTTCAGTTCATGTTTGTCTTTTTTCATTAATTAGATATCATTTTGAAGATTCATTAACATTTGTTTAATTTCTTTTAAAGTATCCATGATTGTATGTGTAGGGAATTGCTGAGATGGCTGTTGCTTAATCCTTCTAGATACTTGAATTGCTTCTTCATTGTATTGGAAATATGTAAAATATTTTTTACAAATTGAAGTCATAATTGATTTTAAAATACTTCTACTGATAGCACAGATATTTAAAAACAGTAAGCAAATGTATACCTGTATGCTGAATGGTATTTGTTATTATTCTTAGTCACATTTTAAATAAACATAAAGAATACCCTTACGCAATCCGGAATATTCTGTACTTTCTTGTGGCTGCTTCTCTTCAGCAATATCCTTCAGTATGTCCTCCTATGTGGGATAATTTTTGTCTAGCCAGTCCATGTAGTAATCTATTCTAGGACCATAGTAAAAACACTCTCTGACACCTTACTTGTTAGAATTAACAATGAAAGAACATTACCTGATGAAACTTTCTGATTGTGTCTATATGGTTTCTATGCTGGACAGCTGCCAATAGAAGTACTCATACCTCAGTTTCTGTTCAGCTGTTCAGCCTATAATACAATAGGGGTCATTACAAGGTTGCCGGTCTGGTAACAATGGTGCCGGTAAGCTACCGGCACCATTGCTACCGGACCAGGAAACTACGAGGTCTCCGGGTGGGTGCCTTTCCACCCCCCAGATCTGACCTGGTGAGTAGAATGGCACCCACCTACAGACCTTGATGGATGCATGAATGGCGCCGGTGTATCCATCCTCCCCATTCCCATTAAGTCCTGTGGGACTAAAATGGGAATGTCGAGTAATATTTTCCCAGGCCCGGCAATGGGCAATTACAGGGACCACTGGGGCTGTAATGCCCCGGTAAGTCCCCATTGACCGACGCTGGAAAAATATGACCCCGGTGGCCAGACGTGAAATGGCATGGCTACCGCCCGACTCATAATGAGACCCAATATCATTTTTGATTGATGTTTATATGTACCAATTAATCTGGAGGTTCCATTGACTCATAGGGCCTCATTCCGAGTACGGCGCTAACCAATGGTGCTATTAACGCCTTGGTTGACGCCGTACCCGGACCGGCAGCGCCTTGGTGGATGGCAGAATTACCACCCCATTCCAAGGTTGGCGGGGCGGTAATTCCCCATTCACCAAGGCTCTTCCCCATTCCCAAATGAGCCCCCATAGGGCTCAATGGGAATGGGGAAGATGCAAATAATGGTGACCATTCATTACGGTCACCGTTATTGGCTTGGAGGCCCCTTTGCGCCCTCGACTTTAACACCTGCTCAAAGCAGGCGTTAAGTGCGAGGGCGCAAAGGGAACTTGGAGTATGGTGGTAAGGGATCACTGCCACCGGTCTCGTTACCGGTGGCCGCTATCCCTTACCGCCATACTCGGAATGAGGCCCATAATCTTAAGTTTTTTTTTATATAGGAAGGTGGTATTTTCTGACAGCGAGTTGTGTTTTAGAAGATTGTGGAGTTAAAGAGGGCAGATACACTGTTTTTGCAGGATATTTTTCAAATGGAGACCTACCTTAAATTTAAGTGCCCACTCAACCCTGTCCACCTGCCCCTCCGTCTCTGTGGTTGGTGCCCCTTCCCTGCCTACCCTGCACCTCCTTACCTTGCCTCTCCTGTAAAAAATAAAAAATGGCCAAAAAAATAAAAAAGCCCAAAATACAAACAAAAAACAGTTTTCGGAGCCACCTTATACAGTTGAAAAAGAGAACTTAAAAAAAATCCCACAGGACCCTTTTCAGCCTGCATAGTCTGCGGAGAGTGCAGTAGTCCGCAGACACCAGGACAATTCCAGGTGTGGAGTGCGGGAATGAAAATCATTTAAATTGTTTTTCATTCAATAAATGTGGTTCTTAGAACCTTTTTTTCAAACTTTCACAAAAGGTTTTCCTATTTTTTCTGTATTTTCTTTTTGTTTACTTCAACTACTAAAGAATTTGTGAATCCATATTTTATGTTTCACATAAACTGCACCAATGCATTTTGAAAGTTTTCAAAACAAATCTGATTGCCCACATCAGTCAAATGAAATGTTCATTATGAAAAAATGTCATGCCAACATCCCACATAAAAGCAAATAGAAGTTTGTTCACATTGCCCATTGCTTTCTCAATGTGTGGCCAAAATAGTTTCAAATACAAACACATTTGTCTCTGAGATATGCGAGAAAAAAATATTTTTGAATGTGGAAACAGTTCCCTCAACATTCCAAATGTATCCTTCATGGCAAACTGTAACGAAATTCTGGTAACACAGTCCAAACAGTTGCCTCCACAGTGAACGACAATAATGTCTGGATGCTTCAAGTTAACCATATTCTCACAAAACAGGAAGAATTCTCCCCACTTCATTCTTCAAACTCAATACCATGAAACTTGAAATTCATCGAAACCAAGATTCTCAGACAATCCACACTTCTCAGAATGCACCTTCAGCCAATGGACCCAAGAATCACTCATGATTCAGACACTCTACTTCCTCAAAGCCATAGCCATAGCCATCTTCACTGCCCAGAAAAAAGATAACTCTTGCTACGCAGTCTTCCTGTACACCTTAACCATGAAACCTGATTGGCTGATCCCCCGATGTCCGCGGACATCCACTACCCGGATGGCACTGGCAGTGTCTGCAAACTACCATAGTGTCCGCAAACACTGTAGCACAGGGCAGCCATTTTTACTTTTATGTTTGTAACACTCCCTCATTGGCTGCTTTCAAACAGTCACACATTGATCCACCAATAACATCCAAAAAGACTACATGCAACCCCATCACCTCAGGTCAACACATCCGATGAACTCTTGAACTCTCAGAGTGCATGTCACCTGTTACAGGCACCTGCATCAACAACTACTGTAAAACTCTGCAAGATTTCTCTTTGCAGATTTAATATCTGCATCTAACAAGACATAGAGCGGGTATGCTTGTGTCTTTTAAAGTATTTTTAAAACTCTTTTACAAATGTATATATAAAAGGTTCCTGCCACTGATCTGGTAATACACTTCTCAATAAACATATTCTCTTGTTTTACCACTGTAGAAAATGCATTGCAGCATTCAGCACCTGCTCACATCAAGCGGCAGTTAATTACAATGCTATGCATTTAAAAATGTGTCTTTTTAGAAGTATTTTATAAAAAAATGCATATGTGCATTTATAGCAGCAGTGCATGTAACATCTTTGTAAAAGAAAAAAAAAGCTGATGCAAAAGATTTGTTCAGCATTTAGAAGTACAACTTACTGTGTGGATGTTTAATCTTTTGCCAGTACAAGCATACTTGCTAAGATGACACGGTCCAATCTGAAGGTGCTTATTCAGTCCTATTTTTGTAGTCCAAGTTTTATAATGCAAAAATTGCATTTACAACTCCCAGATTGCGAGAAAAAAAATAAGACTTGATAAGCCCCAATATATTGGGATGGATCATGTTGGCATGTATGCATGTACTGCCAACATATTAAACTGCCACTTAAAAATGTTATGCTTTTCTTTTCTTTTCCAAAAAAGATACACACAGTACTGCTATAAATGCATATATGCATTATTTAACTTTCATGAAAATGGTCCTAAAAGAAATATTTTAAATGGTCAGCATTTTCCATTTGTCATTCCATATACATGCCTCACTTTCCAACCTCTCTCATTACATCCCTTACACTGCCACCATTCTCCACCTGCTCACACATATCTGTACGCCGCCAAAGTATCTATAAACAACACTAGGCCACAGTTTCTCTATTCACACTGCAGCACATTACAAATGCATTACACCACAAACATAGCGTGTCTTTTATTAAAATTAGCAGCACAAAAATAATCAGGATATTCACCTTTTTCTTACACCCATTGTTGCCCTGTTTTTCATAATGTGGCAAACACCACTACTCATACTCCAATTGTTCTAACAACATAATTAACACACTTTAGTACACCACCCATAACAACTTCATTAACTCTTTTTCACAACAACTCCTCCTACCTTCAAAATAACAACCTTGCTTACTAAAAGTACTTCACCATTACCACATATACACACTAACTTTCTTTTACAATTACAGGAAAGACGAAGAACGCCAAAGACACCTATCGAAAAAAGAACACTGTTCACATCCTAAAAAGTAAGTACATTAATATATTATATATATTATAAACAACAAAAGTTTTGCTTATTGCCACTGCAAAATTGTTAAAAAATAGCTTGGCTAGCAAAACCAAACTTACAAAGCACTCGATCCAACTATTTCAGTGCAGATAGTTTTTTTGTATCAAAAACAAATCATCAATAACATGTTGACTAGCATGGACTTAAAAAATTGGCATTAAAAGTGAAACACTTATTTGTCTGCACCACACGTTCCACCCCTATGCAAGGACTTCAGCAGGCAAAGTGAATTAATTTGTTTAGCACAATGCTTCTTCTATTTGTACTCTTTTTTGTGAACTCATGTGATCAAAGTCATGTGACTTGTTCTGGAGGCAATCCTCTAACTAGCTGAAATGCTAGCGGACATCTTGGACCTGTATAATTATCCTAATCCAAATGGATACAAATATACAAAAGAGCTCATAACTCTGTCTGATCTAACAGACCGTTACCAATTGCGGCTCCCACTTGAGTAAACGTAATTGTACTATGTAGTACTCGTGTATTGGTTCACTTGACCTTTAAGTTGCATATTTTAATTAAATTACTACAGTGCAGTACTGCGCATACTGAGTGTTTAACTCTAATATGCCATGAAAACTAAGCTACGGTGCGACGGCACCCAATTTAAATTATGCAAGCCATTAACGCTTTATTTCAATCTCGCACAAGTGGGCAAAACATATTTAAAGTGACAGGTGATGTACTGTATACATGTGATGATTGCTATATAATACTCCATCACCTCTGTAACAGAAATTTGAACCGACAGGTCGAGCATACCAATACACCAGTACTACACTCATCCACCTCTAAAAAAATGTATAGAAAACATTAAAACAAAACTGCTAGTAATCTCACTCAATAAAATGACTTTGGCCACCACACCACTAAAAAGAAAAGGCCCCTCTTGCAAAACATAAAAGTTAAAAAACATGTAAAACCAAAAGCAGACCCAATAATGAACTTAACACTATAGCTACTAATGTTAATGAACCCACAGTAAAGCATTCCAAAAAAATCCATTTTACCAAAAAATGTCAACCATGCAGTTCTTCACAATCTTATAGACAGCTAAGAAATCATGATCTATCCTTAAGAACTACTGTAGAAGACTAATCCTTGAAGCTCTAATTGACAGTGCATTTCTACTAAAGAGAAAGTCATTAGTATTAATATTAAACAAGAAGAAACCACTACTAAATTAATCAATTAATTACAAAAAAGCACTTCTAAGCATTCACAATGTCATTATGGATACCTTTACAAACTTTTGTAATGGTGAATGGATTCACACAAGCAGCACAGGACCATATTTCAATAAAGAGGCTTATAAACAAGAAAAATAAAAAGGTCATAGACATTAATGACCGAGAGTATGACATTGTAGGAGACACCATTATGTCAAAAGAAACCCTTATAGAAAAAACTTCCCCAACATACTTTCAACCAAATGTTCCTTTGGCCCAAACAAACTGTCCAGTGTACAAACAGGCATTCAGATCAATTTTTAACGTATACCAACAATCCTTCAAATCTTTACGACAATTCCTCAATCACTATGTGAAATTAAAGTCAAAAGTAGAATGCAAACTTTACAAAATAGCGACACCTCTCCAATACAGCCACACTGGACTTTGAGAACATTCATTAACCAGCATGTCAGGAACTGCTTACAAAAGCACATTCCACCACATCAAAATGTTAGCAATACACCATTACGCTATACACAATATTGTGCATAGACTGTGCTATACAAAAAGTCCTGCTCTAGTACTCCAACATTTAAATAACAATCTCCTACATGGAACAGCCAAAGAACTCCTTCAATAAATAGAGCACATCCAAAGTAAATATTTAGGAACTGAAGTTGACTTTCAGAATTCAGTAACTTCAGAAAACAATAGCGAAAGCCTCACAAACACCAACCTCCTAACAAACAAATACAAAAAAGAAATAGCCATGTTTCAAAACATATCTTCTGAAATACCAGACCAAGTATGTATCTGTTGTTGCAAAACCTTTTATAAAAAGAGCACAACAATAGTAGATATGGCCTACAAAATAGAGGGTAATGAGAATCCCAATGTTTCCAATTAGCTTTATATCTAACAGCAGAAAATAAAATACAAAATAACTGACCCCTCAATAGTTTACAGGTTCTGCAATACAAAAATTAACAATAACCAAATGCCATCACGTGCTACTATTAACAACTTAGAAATCTTTGCACTTCAAAAAGCTCTCCAACAACGTAACTTGTATGAGAGACTTATAATCCAAAAAGTACATCTATTTCAAACTACACCTTCAATGTTAAACGTCCACATTGCCTCCATCTAAGTTACTAAAAAGTCATATTATATATGCCATTAGATCTTCAAGAAAATGTAGAAACTCTAGGAGTACAATGGCCAACAGATCAATCCTTGATTGTACTAGTTAATGGTGTACCACCAAAAGACAAAATACTGCAGCAACAACTAGTCGACTTAAAAAAAATTAGACAAGCCCTACAATATCTCAAAGAAAGCAATCAATACTACAAAGATATAAACATAGAGGAAAACTTAAGGGAAACCACCCAAGTAATTCAATATTCACCACCAACAAGCCAATTTGAACGTGTAGATCCTGTTACTGCAGCCAACATTTTACTTTTACACCAGTATACAATTTAACCACTACACTCCAAAGACACAGTTGAAGATGCATTCGAAAAATATCAAATGCGTCAATCCATAGGATCCCCAAAGAGCAGATTGCAAAAAAGTGTAGAAGCACATTCTTTTCCTCTACTCTTTCCTATAGGAAAAGGAGGAAGATATGATGAAAGATCCATATAAATTACTGCATCGGAAAATCGCTCCTTACGAATGTATTTTGAAGACCCCAGATTCAGACAAAATGTATAATACATTTTCCATCTCCTGTTCTGTGTTATGGGGTTGCAAACAGGTACTAATTTTTTAAGCATGTCCGCTACCCAACTGCTTCTAAAGATAAAAATCAAATATGGAGTTTTGCCGTCAAGTATCACAAAAATCGCTTGGCAAACATGTGTGGTTTAAAAGTATACTGGTTCCAACATCATGTTGATGTATATTGTATGCTAAGGAAACTAGGCCCTCCCACATGGCTTCTTACTTTAAGTTGTGCAGAATATGCATGGGATGATTTGCACGTCTTCTTACGCAATGCAATGCATAATTATGAGGGAATAGATATAAAAACACCAGGAGAACTATGTTCTCTTGACCCTATCAATGGATCAAGGCACTTTCACCATCGCTTAATTGCCATGCTGCACTTCATCTACAATAAAACTACCCCTCCAATGGGCGTAGTGCAACACTACTTTTGGAGAAAAGAATATCAATCCAGATGAGCACCACACATCCACATGCTTTTGTGGATAAAAGATGCTCCCAAAATTGGCTGTGACAGTGATGTCACTGGTTTACAGTTTATAAAACATACATTACCTGCAAAATCCCTTCAGAAACCCCACATAGAGACCCACGCACATGAATCCTACACTTCCAGAAACATAAGTGTGGCAAATACTGTCGATGTAGATATAAAGACAAAGGTATATAAAAAACCAAATGTCGCTTTGGCTTCCCTAGACCAGTTTGCAAAAAGGTAATGTAAATAGCTTGATGTCCTCTGATAGACACAGTGTAAAAGGCACATCCCCTAAAAGCACACACAACATTAAAGGGTGTCAAGCATCCAACTACATCAATGAATACAATGCAATCATTGCCGTCTTGTGGAATGCAAATGGAGACATACAATACATTGCAGACAATTCCACTGTAGTTGGAAGATGTGTCACAGCCAAAGCTGAGAAAACAGAGCAAAAATATCTCTGGGATAACATATCATCTGACAAAACAATGACACAAAAATTGTACAGCTTTGGTATAAAAATGCTCTCCCATAGAGAATGTGGGTGCTTCAAAGCTGCAGACCATTTAACACGTACAATCTTATATGGCACATCTGAACACATTGTCTGGCTAAACCTTGGTCTAGCTTCATCCTGAAAAATAGTACCGAATCCTACCAAGAGATACAAACAATACCCACAAATAATCCCAACAGCGAGGACATTTTAACAAAAACATGCAATTGACACATACTACCCAAACCGAATTTCACCTTTAGAAAACATTTCCCTGTACCACTAGCCCAAAACTACTCCTACAAAAACAATGTCACACCAGATGAGACAACTGGCTAATATTCAGTCTCAACTTGTGAAGGAAGCCTAGTGAAATTTATCAAGCCCAGTCAAATTAATCATATAATGATATCATTAAAATCTCCACAACATAGAGAATTTTAATACATGGCACTAGTTATTTTCTAAATCTTGCAGAAAAGAAGAATTATTGGGTGACCATGGGTCATTTAAAGCTGCATTCAAAGCAAATAAAAGCCGTATAACAAATGTCAATTTTTAAACAATACAAAGAAATATTGGACAATGAATGCCAACACGAGCAAAAAATTGAAGCTCTACTAGATGAAGACACTCATGAGAGCAGTCAACCGTCCCTTAGAGGAAGCCAAGAACCACTTGGACAACCACTCATTTTAAAGAAGCAGAAATAGCCATGAATGAAGTAGAAATGTCCATGTATTAATCTAAATAATGTGAAGAAGACTTGTCAGTGCTTAAATCACAGCTTAATGATTAACAACTCACCATTTATCTAGAAGTCGCTGAAGAAATTGAACATGGTTTTAAACATGAAACTAAAAGTTGTAGCTGTAAAAACTATAAAGTGTTGCTTCTGTATGTAAGTGGTGAAGCTGGTTCTGGTAAAACATTCTTAATTCAAATAATCAGCTCATTTCTATAAGACTTAACAAACTACAACCTTTTATCTGTTGTAACAGCCCTCACAGGCTTAGCTGCCTGCAACATCGGAGGCGTAACATAACACTGACTACTGCTCCCCATAGTAGAATACCAAAACAAATTAGAATACTACAAATTCTCAGCAGAAGATGCTACTGAATTATGCAGAATTCTGAAACAAATTAAGATGCTGTGTATAGAAGAAGTAAGAATTGTTTCCAACCTCATGTTAGCTTTAATTCATCTCAGAAAGCAAAGTGCTAAAAACCGACTATGAAGAACTGTTTGGAGGAAAACACTTTATACCCTAATAAACACGGCATCATTGGAAATGTAAATCTCTGGCAACATTTGTGCTACAGAGAACTAACTCAAAACATGCCTCAGTCTGCAGATCTCACCAATACTCATATTTTAAAAAGCATTACAAATGGTCTGCTTACTAAAGATGCAAAATCCATCTTAAATACTATAATCCATGAGCTACATGGACAAAACACATCTGATCCTGGTGTCATGGAAACTTTAAGTTAACAAAATATAAAATGCATGTCCTTAATGCCAACCCTTGTAAGCTGTAGTCAATTCAACAACAGAATGTTGAAAAAAGAAATGCAACCGATACTGCATATCAGCTCGATAGACAAACTAGAAGTGCATGGCATGACACTCCCTCTGTGTCAACAAGAAACAGCATAACTAAATGACTTAGAAAAGTGTATCTCCAACACAGCTGGATTAGAAAAAGTATCCACTGCAGAGTAATTCTAAAACATAACCTTGACGTAGAGAAAGGTTTAGTCAGAATTGGTACAGTTGTTGGCTTCCAAACATATCCACATGATAACAACATTCAGTTTGTCAACACCCACTTTGACAAACTTGCAGAAGTAAAAAAATAAGCTGCACAATAGCACGTTTCCTTCTTTTCAAAGACACGCACGTACGAAGACAACAATTCTTTCTATCTCTTTTATATGCTGTCACTATTCACAAATTGCAAGGTCTAACACTAGATCAGCATTGATTGACATTGGCAAGAAGGAATGAGTTACGTAGCACTTTCACATCTGCGTACACCCAATGGTCTATTCCTAGTTAACAATGATGCAAAAAAGTTAATGCTGACATTCCTTGCTTCCTAGAATACAACAGGTTGTGTGCACTGTACACCCCCATCTACATGTGTACGTTGTACCTTAAAAAAGAAAACATTTGAAAAGAAAACAAATATAAACAGAACCTATAACGGATCTTCCAACAATACCACTAAAGAAACAAAGTGCAACTGCTGCTCCATCAAGTAATGCAACCACAAAACTGTCCAGTCCAAAATCAACTGCACTTCCATCAGAATACAAAGAGCTCAAAAAGCAACTGCAGGCCCATTAGAGGATGCAGAAGCACAATTTCCTGGTACATTTACATTCAGAAACACAACTGGAGTAAATTGCTAACCAGATGTATCAATCAATCTTCTCTTCCAATTGCCACCAATTGTTCACAACATTTACTTAAATGGCTCAGGCCTGTTGTGCTTGCAAATACTGGTCCTTCATAGAAATGTGCAAATAATCCTGACTGCACTCACACTGTCTAAGGCATAAGGCAAGAATTGGACTACTGTAGAGGTATGGTGAAATTCACCACAAACACGGAGGAATGTCCACAACAATTCCTAATGTACTTAATACAAGTACTGGAAACCAAAAACATCCCTATAAATGAAATCTTCTAGATTTAATACACATGGAAACATTCATGCACTCTCCACAACCATGTTTCACAAGAGCACATGCCTAATAAATGATTTGTGTATGTATCCATACCAAATTCTGAATCCATTCCATTTCACCAGCTTCTGCAGAATGCAAATTATAGCATATTATGCTATTTTTGAAATTAAGACAATCGTTCCAACATGCAAATAAACGAACATGGTCAATATGTGATACTAATGCTTGTAAGATACAATGCAGATGAAACAAAAAACAATTGTAAGCTTACTAGCTTCACACTCCACCAAGTATCTTGTGGCAAGAAAACCTTCCCAACAGTGGGCATAATCTACCAAAGTGGAGCTACAACCACTTCAGACCACTATTCTACATATGTCAAAAAAAGAAGTGGTTGGTTTGAATGTAATGACACATCTGTTATTCCAAAACATAGGTTACCAGCATATCCAACAAATGCCTAATTAATATTCCTGCAACCCTAATTTAGTTGCTAAACTGCAGCTAAATGCGGCATGGTTACCTCCAACCTCGTAATGAGGGCCAATGTCCCCATAACAAAGTTTTTTCATTGAATTTCATAGGTTTTTATTAGTGCAACTTAACCATAACGTCCCCTTACCAAAGTTTTTTAATTGAATTTCATAGTTTTTTATTAGTGCAAATTAACCATAATGTCTACGAAGATCTGACTTCATTGCAGACCTTCCGGAGAGTGCCACAGGTTCATATGCTGGCGTGCGGCATGATGACGTGTCCAAGAACCGGTTCGCACTTCACGATAATATCCGTGCTTCACAGACAGTTCGTAACTGCATTTTCTACAGATCCAGGAACTTTCAACTTAAAAATGTCCCTTTCACAGCTCCAACACCTATTCCTACTCACCCATTAACTATCTAGTACACAGTACATACTTTTAGAAAAACTGCTATTTATCTTAAAATGGAATCAGCTAATGCCATCCCTCCTCTCCAAGAGACACCACCACTGCTGTAATCAAGGAGCATGAGAAACACTGCCCCCTACTTTAGAAATAACTCACGTGCAACATTTTCCCTGTCCACCTGTCCCTATATATAAGTGTTTGGTGCCTCTTCCCTCCCCACCTTTCATTCTAAGCTCTCCTGCCAAAATAAAATGCATCCAAAAACAATAAAACAAATGTTCCTTTAGGAACCACCTTTCACAGTTAAAAAATAGAACAAAAAAAATCTTATAGACTCCATCTACTGGCAGCCCAAGTTATCAGCCCAAGCGAAGCAAGGGTGGTTAACGAGGTCTCCGGACCATTATCCCCCCATTGCAGCCTCTGTAATGGGGGATGAAGGCCATTAGCACCCTAGGTTCCCAAAGTGGGAACCCGGGGTGCTACAAAAAAGATTTTTCTTCTTACACCATAGGAAAGAAAATCCTTTTCCAATATGGCCACCATGGAAAGGGAAGGCAGGGTTCCGTACAGGGCCCCTCTTCGCATTCCATGGCAGCCTGTAGAAGGTGAAAAGAGAACCCTAAGACCATATTACGACAAGCACATTTTTCTTCCCTTTCAAACCTATCCCAATTTCAAATAACTTTACCACAAAGCCAGGCCCAGGTGGACATGGCCACTTTAACCCCATGTGTTGTCCCTCGTGGTCATGGCCAGTAGCCTGATTGTCCGGATCATTACCTTATTCCATGACCCGGACAATCTGGCCACTGCACATGGCTACACCTCAGTCACCAAAAGGTATATCACTATTTTTTGTACCTACATTATGACACTTGTCAAACAATAAAAACGGGCACATTTGCAAAACCATGCTTTTAGGTCCTTCTCAATGCTCCTTACACAAGCTTGCTGGAAATCCACCCATGTTTTATTTTTTCAAAAGTGTCAAATGATGCACATACAATCGTCATATAATCTAGACCCCACTTGACAAAATCCATTCAGACTTTACGAAAACATTTATATCTAGAGCTATAACCTTTTTGCAAACCTTTGTGTAGATTTGTCAAATGGCACCACATTTATAAGCCTTTATAATATTTTGGGACCCCCACTCTAATTCGGCCCCCTCTTGACAAAATACCACCGAACTTCACAAAAACATGTATATCTAGATCTATTATCAGTTTTCCAAATTAAGTGTAGATTCGTCAAATGGCACCTCATTTATAAGCCTTTATATTATTTAGGGACACCCACTCTAATTTAGCCCCCTCTTGACAGAATCTCACCAAACTTTGCAAACTCATTCGGGATCAGGTCAGGAATATGCTTTAATATAGCAGCTTTATTCAATCAATACTAAATTCCCCCCAAGAAGTCCTCATACTTATGCTCACCCACTTTCTCAGTGCATTACCCAATACCTAAATCGGGCCTTATACATTTTAGATTCCAATGAATCTCATTTTTTCTCACCAACTCCTATGTAGCATCATTTCTTGCATTCATTATGCATGCGCGTGACGTCACGTGTTTACATATGACGGCAGACGCGGTGATGCTGTGTAAACAAAGATCTCCATATAAAGCGCGGACACCTATTACAGGCAAGCGCTTGGGAATTACCCCTGGAACTCAGATATATAGATAAGACTAGCCCCACCATTGAGGCTCACCAACCTTACGAGGTTTTGCTTCCATTCCAATTGCAAGTTAACTTAGCCTTTTTTCAATATTGACTTTCTAGATATTGATACCTTCTTATAGAATGAGGATTCATTGATTCAGACTGGCCACTGCGCCCCTCAATAATATCTACTTTGGTGAGCAAGGGCATGTCTTGTTATTTTGCCTTTATGCTGACCTATATATATATATATATATATATATATATATATATATATATATATATATATATATAAATACATATGCTGACCTATAATGAACTATATAATTTTAGAAATCACAAGCCACGAACTCTGATGACACTAAACAGTGGTATTTGATTAAGGAACCATTTCTTCAGTGCATTATCTACTTATCTCACCCATGAAATTATATTAATGAATTACTAGGGTAAGGACTATTCGCCTAAATCATTTAGCACTTATTCCCTAACTCATTAAACTGTATTATCTTAATACAGGCCTCGCATACTAAGCTTGCTTTCCTTTATTTTCACATCCCTTTCTATAGGGAATATGCCCAGAATTATCTGACTGGTGAGTTATCAGTACTCTTTATACTGCATGACTATTAACAATTGCACGAGGCACCTTGTTGCTTGGTAATGGGGCTCAACAATGCTCACAAGCTATAGCATCTGTACACCAATTCTATATAAGGATCACCCAGATTGGAGTGAATTTGGGAAATAACATTAAATAGCTGGAACTTATCCATTCTAGCATAGTAAAACTGATTTCTAAGTAATTGAACCTTTATCTTGTGCTAAAGAATTTCACGTCTTATTCCCCAACTCCTGCGCTTGCCCTCCATGATTGCCAGTGCCCAATTCTGGGTATGTACATCCATTTTGATATTATTTATCCTGTATATACTTTTGAATATTCTTGTCTTTTACTTTTTTGTTTTTTCTCATATGCACAATATTTGTTGTATCACTTGTGTTTTGATGTTGATAATTCAATTCACACCAACATTTGTACATGATCATATGCATCTTTGTGTTGATGATGATCAAATTATTATGACTGCATCAATAACAGCCTTGAGAACGACCGAATGGTCGAAACACGTGTCGGCTGTGCTTAGAATAAATCACCTTGCACATATCCAACGGCTTCATCTTTATATATTCTCTAAAGTTGTCATGAATATTGAAATGAAACTTTAAGTATTGATTGGTGTAATTTAGGTCTACTTGCACAGTACACGTACACTCCAAAACTTCTACAATCAGCGAACACGTAGCATGTCCGCGGACATGACGCAAGCCGTTTAGCCAATCGGTGCCCAGTCCGTATATATATATATAGGAAAATGTTCCACTCTGGAGTCATTCCAACTCTTTTGCGAAGTGTGAAATCAAAATCTAGATATGTAGTGAAGCATATTTTGGAATAGGAAACATAGAAGGAATAATTAGAAAACCTTTTCACATGAAAAGAACATTGTTGTTTTTTTTGTTTTGAACACACTGTAAGGGGTTAATTAAGGTCACCACACATTCTACAGAAGTATAGAAACAGTTCATGTACTTACCACGTGACATCTTTTGTGAAGTGTTTGCGGCGAGTGAAAACACACTTCTCAAACAGAAAGATTTTGAATGAAGCGAGTTACATTCAACAAAGCAATGTAATGGTTGCTATTGATTAGAGTGGACGTAGCTATGAAGTTAAAACTGGTGTGATTTCTGAAAAAGAAGAAATCCTAAAGACAGTAATTAGTGAAATAGAGAGTTTAGAACAGTCTGCAATAAAACCTAGAAAAAAACAGAGGTATGGACCTATAATTATTTGTTAACATTGATAAATTTTCTTATATGACTTAAAGAGATTTTTACAAGTTTTGCACAAAAATGATAAAATTCAAAGACAGATCAGGATGTTGCAGAGAATAGATGACTATGAAGTTCATGATAAAACAGAAGTTCTGGGTCACTCTCTAGCTTGGCTTGATGAAAGCAGATGTAAGAGTCAGTTACATTATATACAGATGCTGGCTGTAAATCATACTAAAATTAGATAACTTTTGCCTATATTGCATCAGTGCAAAACACCATGTATGGCCTTTGCACTTTTAAAACAAAAACTGACAGCTGGAACTGTAGAAAGTTCACTTTCAACACTTCAAATGATAAACAAAATGCATTTAAAAGATTATGTATACGCAGATGAAACACTTACAGGAAGTGGACATGATTATTCTATGCTTTCAAAGGATCTGATTTTTCAACAGTATAAAAAGGTATGGTAATGTTTGAATTGCCTTCTACCGAAAGACCTCACATTATTTGCGTGTCTTGACAAGATACTTTCTGTAAATCCCAAGTACAACTAGTGTTCATTGAGGAGAACATTAAACACAGTGCAGAAAATGTATGGAAAGGACCTTTACCTGTATTTGTATACAGAATAATAATTTGACACAAGTGAGGCACTATGTGTTTTTAGACACTGTGTTGCGTTTCATAATAGAAAATGCATTCCTTCTTGAAGTGTTTTAAATGACATGGTAGTGCCTGATATCCATGTTGTGCTTCAAAGTTGAACATGTTTTAATTGATTGCACAGCAAACTGTTCAGTCTTTCCAGGTTATTGTTAGATTGCATAGAAAGATGTCTAAACTGCCTACAAAATCATTAGTGCAAGGTGTGAGATTCAAAGTTGTGTATTTACTTCTCAATTTTCAAGAAAATGTCAACACTCTAGGAGTGAAGCATAACATTGCAGATTCTTTGTTTGTTTTAGTAAATGTTGTTACCACAAAAGATAAGAACATTTGGCAACAGCTTATAGATATCAGAAAGGTGGAAGATGCTTTAGCGTTTCTATAAAAGGACAATGATTTTGAACACAGTCAGTCTGACTGTACTAAGCTTGTCTTTGCTTGATATTGAGTCAACAAGAAAGAGAAGTGCAGTTCAGTCCCAACATCTAACTGTTGCAGAAGGGAATAGTTTGTATGAACATTACACTATTCATCCATTACACTCACAAGATGTCATGGCCAACAGTTTGGAATTATACTAAGTAAAATCAACAAAAGGTGCACTAATCAGTGCCTGGGAAAAAAATGTAGAAGTTTGTTGTTTACGTAAGACTTTTTCTACTGAAGGAGGCAGATTGGATGATAAGAACCTTCACATTTCTTTCTCACAATATCATTGTAGTCAAATGCATTCTGAAGATTCCTGATTCCCCACCAAAATTTGAAAGTGAAATTTTGGCATTATGTTATGCTGTTGCTCATAAACTTCAAACAGGAACTAGATTTCAAAAGATTTCTGCATGTGATATGCTACAAAATGTAAACAAAAAATTAATTTGTAAAATAAATAATTTTCAATATTATTTCCACAATGAGAGGAACTAGGGACTATTGGGATAAAAGACACTCATAGCTTAGATGCATGATCAAAAATGTGGGCCCTCCAACTTGCTTTATGACTTTAAATTGAGCTGGGTATAGTTGGATAATGTTGCAGAGTGGATTTGTAAAACTAATCCACAGAAAGAAGACATAGAATACATGACACAATGCAAATTGTGTTCCATGGACCCTGTATATGTATCATGATTATTCCATCACCAATGTCTAGCCATGTTAAACTTTATATGTAATAAAGAAAATGGTCCACTAGGCCCTGTGGAACATTTATTTTGAAGCAAAGAGTACCAGGCAGGTGGGCGCCTCATATACACATGCTGTTGTCAGTAAAAGATGCTCCTCAGTTTGGTAAAGAAAGTGCAACTATTTTCTCCTTCTAACCTGGGTGAGTTCCCCTTCCCAATTCAAACAGGATCTTATTTAACAGTTCCAAAAGGAAAAGGAAATCATGTCGCACAACAAAGTTCCAACAAAGTGCTTTTTGTTCCAACTTGAACTCAACCAAGAGTTCACGATGTTCAACAAGTTTTCATCTTTCTACTTGTGATAAAGAGTTCAATACAACGTCTTCCCATAAAACAAGAATATTTCCACAGTTATTTAAGGATCAACACATATGTCTCTATCAGGATCATTCTGTAACATTTTACAAAATACAATACCGGTCTGACGCTTCTTTGTCAATACTTTCAACCACACCACTGTACTTCAATGACTTCCACCTGGTCCACTCCCCAGGCAGGTCTACCACTGCAAGGTTCTTTGCCCTGCTCTACTCTACTACAAGGACTAATGAAAATACTAACTAATACAAGTACTTCTGTGGTAACATTTAGCTTCAAACAATATAGAAAAGGCTTTTGTTTACCACAACATTAAGTTTGACTACTGCTTTTTGGAAGACAAGACACACAATGGTGCTGTTTTTTACACCATTGTGATTGCCACTTGCAGGTTATTCTCCACTCCTTCTGAATATCTTCTGTCAGAAGGGAATGTTCCCTGCCACCATGTTTCCCCTCCCCTGTATTAACTAAATGTTGATAATGATTTTCTCGCAGTCTTGCACTTCTTTGAGTTTGGCAATGTGGGTTTAGGTCAGTTCCTCTTATAGCTTCTTTTAGACACTGGCAGTAGGATTTGCACACACTTGGAGACTTAATTGGCCTTTCTTGGCTTTGACCATAATGGTTCTTTTTAACTTGCCTTGAGATTACTCTTTTTGGCTATGGCAATAGTTGTTTGCATTGGTTTCTCATAATATTGTCCTCTCTTGCTACTGGCAATTATTCTGACCCACATAAATACAATCACACCTTTCTGGTCTGCTTGTCTAGTTCCTATTCTCCCACGTTCTAGTCTTTAAGTCAACTTGGTTTTCAAATGGATTATTATTCTGCTTTACATCAGTTCGGTATTCAAAATACTACTTTTTTGCCACTTCACTGTCTTTATATCAGTTCTGTATTTAATGTACCTAGACTTGGACAGCGGGCGATCATGGAGCACTCCAGTGTCATAATACACTAATGAATTCACTGGTACTGGTGTGCGTGTCCACTTGCTCTACTGCTTGACGGCATTCTGCTTCTGCTGCTCTGCATGGGCAGCCAATTTCTTCTCAGGGTTTTCCGCACGCTGCTACAGGCAGAAAAGAAGCAGTCTTCGCTCCCAATACTCTCCGGTGCCCACATGCCACCGGAGCACGACTTACTATGGGAGAAGCTTTTAAACTTCATGCTTCCCGCCGTGCAACGTCTGCAGTTACGGTCTTCAGGGGAACGCCATCAAACCCAATGCTTCCCGCTGTGCAACCTCTGTAATCAAGGTCTTTGAATGAAGAGGACCTCTCAAGACCAGCATCCGTTCAGCACATGACAGTGGTCTTGGCATCTCTGCTCTCCTTCAGCTTCTGCTTCCACTGCAACGTGGAGGTACAACAAACACTCCACCTCCTTCGACTTCTCTCTTTGGTCTGTAACTGAGGGGGCCTGTATACTTCCCAGTGTCCCTCAGGTGTGGTGCCATTAACACTATTAGGCTGAAACTTGCAGTTTCGTGCCTCTGCAGCCCTTTTTTTCATACAATAAAGAGTAAGATGATGGATTTTCTCTACTCACACACCTCCAACTCAAATAGGAACCTCTGATAGATTTTCTGGCACTACAAGTCTTGACAGCATAGAATGCGTGCAAAACTTTAACTTTCAAAAAACATTTTTTGTTTATTCAAAATATTTCAACTAAAACCTAAAACACTACCCTCACCTAACACAGTGCAGTTACTAACACTAAAAAACACAGTGGGCCTCATTACGACCCTGGCGGTACGGAGTGAACGGCGCCGTAAAAGGTGCCAGCGCCATTCACTCTGTACCGCTGCATTACGAGTTCCCCTCGCGGGACACGGTAAGCATGCCTGGGAAAACCAGGCGTGCTTACCGGGTCTCACGAGGGGAAGAGGGAGCCAACAATGGGCCATCTCGTAATGGCCCGTTGTTTGCTTCCTCTCCCATTCCCATTCAGCCCTGTGGGGGCTGAATGGGAATGGGGAAGGACCGTGTCCGGGTCCTTGGAGGGAGGAATTACCGGGCCTTCCAAACTCGGAATGGCCCGGTAAGTCCTCGTTCCGATGACCCGGACCCCGACGCAACATATTGTATGCTTTATTTGTCAACAATGCTCTAGTTTTTCAGATTGGGGTCCATTAATCTCCACAACACCGACCTAAGGTTTTGTGTGGGGTCCGTGTCAAAATGGCCACTCTAGTTCCATGAGCGTGTGCTCCTCTGATGAGTATAGTCCCTTTTCTGTGTCTACTCCCGAGGTGGGAGTCGTTATAATTCAGACAGCGTTACTGCGTCTGTAAATACCTGCTGGTGAGACGGCCGATGTTTTTCCACGGCTCGTTGGTGACTTGGTCCTTGTGGCGATATGTACGCACATTGAAGGTGAGCATGTCAGGTTGTGGAGGACACGCGCCATTGATTTGTACATCATTTATTACGGCTCTGATATTGTTAAACTCACAGTGGTAGTGATTACATTGCCAGGTGATTGAGCTGTGTCGTATGTCACCTATTGGTGTGTGTCTGGGGTGCAGCCTCTCTAAAATTGCACTCACATTGACACGGGGTACAGTGGGGTCATATAGTAATTAGCGGTGCAGTCTTTTCATTTTAGGGCATGAGAGTGTTACATAGTTATCCACTAGGATGTACTCCAGTCCTGCTAATGCATGGGGTGAAGAAGGTGGAGAATCTGACTTACATAGGCACCACAGGTTGTTGATGATCACTTTTGCTTTACAGATTGATACTGTGAAATGCCATAGAATTTTGTGGATCTGGTCCTTTTGGCACTGCCAGGGAGGCTCTTCTTTTGTTCCCGCAGGGGGCATCCCTACTCTTGTGGAGGTAATTATGACTTTATTTGGCATGATTCTGCTATAGCGTGTGTTTCAGAGATTTCCGGCTGAAACAAAGCGTATGGTCTCTGTATGTTGGTTTGTCTCATTTAGGTGTTGCGATACCTCGGCGGACTGTGACACCCTGTGAAGTATTGGTTTCTCATTGGCGAGAGATTAGGATAGTGGTCATTTTCAGACGTGCATTGAAGGTTCACCAATTGAAGGTAAATCTTAGTGGTCCACTTGTTTTGGACTCATGTGAGGTTGGCATTATGGTTCGAGCCGGCCTCCCATTTACACTTTGTAGTACTCCCTTCCCCTTGGAACTCATTAGTTTCCTCTGTCTTTCCTTTACAGGCTCTGTTTGCCTGAAACTACCCATTCAACATGGTGTTGAGGAGAATAGTGGATGTTTTAAATTATCCCCTGAAGAATGTTCACTCCAAAGGGGCTCTGAAGAACAGAAACATGTTGGGATTATATGTTTTCTAATGACACATTGAGGTTTTTTTGTATTTTGTCATGTGATATCATTTGTGTCTTGGGTATGTGTATAATTTGAGGCCAAAGTTTTAGATACTGTGTTTTTAGTGTTAGTAACTGCACTGTGTTAGGTGAGGGTAGTGTTTTATGTTTTAGTTGAAATATTTTGAATAAACAAAAAATGTTTTTTGAAAGTTAAAGTGTCGCACCCAGTTTATGCTGTCAAGACTTGTAGTGCCGGAAAATCTATCAGAGGTTACTATTTGAGGTGGAGGTGTGTGAGTAGAGCAATTCTATCATCTTACTCTTTATTGCAT
The DNA here is from genome assembly GCF_040938575.1 of Ambystoma mexicanum. Lineage (NCBI taxonomy): Eukaryota > Metazoa > Chordata > Amphibia > Caudata > Ambystomatidae > Ambystoma > Ambystoma mexicanum. The sequence goes on from NC_090941.1 coordinate 932,547,792, forward strand.
GATATATATCGATATTCCTATTGGTGGAGTAAGATGTGAATATATGAATAGGGATTTTTTTGTACCTATTTGAATATATACCCTTTTTTTCATCACAGTACTTTGGGCATTGTGGGACTTGAAGTCCCCAATGTTCAAATCATCTTTTCTAATGGAAATATAATTACTAAATTAATGTATATCCTTAATTATCCTTTAATACTTATAGGAATTTTATAAAGAGTCAATTAATAATCTAATTTGGTGCTATTTAAAGTTACGCCTTTTCCCCTCGGGCTCATAGGAGCTTTTATCGCTATGAAAGTCAGTGACTTTGAAAGGGGTTTCTTACTCCCAATACATGACTGGTTATGATTGTTTTCACCAACATTAAGATAGGTCGCTTTGGGAAATAAAACATCTGTCTGACAGCAAGCTGTTACATATTCCAGTATCACTGATATTTCTGTCTTTGAGGAAGACAAATACAGCATCTCACCCAACTGAGTCCTCCTGTTCCCCTAAGGGCCTTCACCTCAGATGCAATCCTCCTGACTAATAGCAGCATCAAGGTCAGGATCAGAAAGTGGTTGCTTTACCCTGGCAACATGGGAGGAGACTTTTGGTCGGGTCTTTTTGTGTACTGTACAGGATTCATCAAAGTACCTTATAGTACAGAGATTCTCAAATCGAACTTGATTGATACCTCTTATTCAAATAGGTCTGCACAGTTAGAGGATCTATGTTTGCATGAAGTAGCAGAATGCTACTCACATCAAAATATTGAAGCAAGCAATGACAGACAAAGGTTTAACATATATGGATGTACCGGTTGTCTAGTGAGGCATGAAAAGCCAAGTCTCATCAATCATATCAAACTGTCTTGCCAAACTGCGGAGAAAAAGGAATGATTTTATTTTTTCCCTTTGCAGTTGTTTTTCCCATAGTGTGGAGGGAGTGATTTGCTTAGAAATTTTGAAACTTTTGAACACATTTTTTTTGTTGCTAAGAAAGTGTTAATTAGATATCCAAAATGTGAGCAGTACTTAGAGTTATTGGAAAATGAACTACGTCATGATGAACTTTTGGCAGCTGAATTGGCAACCTTGTACCAACATGATACCAAATAAGCCAAATAAAGGACACAACCTGCTAGGGAATGAGACCAGGAGATCGATTGCAAAATAAAGTTGTGCATGCAAAGAACTCTGCAGCCCTGAGAGCGCTTTGCCACATATTACAAGAAAAGTACATTATAAATACTGGAAACATCACTATTGACATTTCCCTATAGGTACATTATAGTCCAACAGGACTGGTGCAATACATAGATACATTATAGGAGCTTATAGGTTGGTCCCACAGGATTCGCTGGTAGTTTTGGAGGTTCGGCGGGCAGCACGTGTGTCAGCTGGGCTCGTCTCCATGGGGTGAAGGTCAGGTGTACAAGATGCAACTTTTCTAACTAATCTATCTTAGCATAACAGGAACTGAAGACACAAGACAAATTAGTACCATAAAAGTTGGCATTTACTGGGGTGCTGCAGAGTTCATTTTGACAAGTATATGGTTAACCTACCCTTTACTGCCATGTACCCATAAACCACCATTTTCATTTGCTCCCTCTTCAATTCTTTGGTTTGGGTTAGATTCATTGATCACTTCCAGGTTGGTCAAAAAAGTGGGTTCATTTTCGGTTGGTACCATCTCTCTGTTGGTTTATAGGTTAGTGGTGTGTGCTAGATGGTTATGTTTATCAGTTTAGTTCCGGCTCTTTGGTTTCCTTGGCCTATCCTTTTTTATTTAGGATTGGACAAACTCTTTGTGGGTTTCTTTGATGAGTTGTTTTTCCTATGTTTGGTAAATTGCTGGCCACCTACACACATAAGAAGTTAAGAACAATTGTTTGTAAACTACACTGCAAAACAAATATTATTTCTCAAAAATACCTACTTTTTTCATATCTAATTTTAAACTAGACTAATTTCCTTTTTATTTTCATTCCAATACTTTTTATAAACATTGCATGTATCCTTATTTTGGCCACCTTCACACATAAGAAGTAAATGACAATCTAAGTAAACCTTTCCTTTACATTACAATTTCTGTTCACATCTCATTTATTTTAATTGCTTTTTTATTTTTTGCTCGTCATCCTACTGTTAACTTCTTTCAGATGTCGACAGATCTCAACTGCTACACTCCCCAGCACTCAAAATAATGTTCATGGAAAAACTGATATAACTAAGTACTGACAGGGAACACTTATGTATATTAAATCATACAGTGTTTTACATAATAAAATAGAAGTGGAAGGTTGCAGAAAGCTGTTTCTTTGGATAATTTGATGTCAAAGAAATATGTATGTTCATTTTATAGTAATTTGATATTCTAACCTAGTGAATAGCTATCCTTTAGTTTACAGTCAAAAGTATTACTTATCTTGGCCTTTGAAGCATCATTTTTGCATATGTATGTGCAGGAGGAATATTCAACATATTTTAATAAAACATTGGTTCTAGCAACATTAATAAGCATTCTTTAAACCTGTTGGCAATCTATCTTGGTGTGTGACTATAGAGTCATTACAAACAAGCCAATCTACTTCTGTACTCAGCAAAGTTGTAAAATGCCTACAGTGAATTGATGCTCACTCATGAAAAATAATTGCAAATGTTTTAAAAATGTTCTTACTAATAACCACTTGAGTATTTACAAAATGTATTATTGACATTTTAATGTTCCTACCATCCACTCAATATTTTATTTGTATTTGTATTTTGTTTATTTGTAGTGCACACCTCGCCCCGGGGCATCTGTGCGCATGTTTAAGAAGCAGTTACAAGTTACGGAAAATAGATGAAATATTCAATTTACAATTTACACATATTTACATAAAGTTCAGGACATTGAATACAGAGGGAAGGAATTAATCTGAGAATACAGTATAAACAGTCTATGTACAATGAGCAATCAGTGTAGGATAAACAGATGTAGCGATTATAGAGAGGTGGCTAGGGCATACTGTTCATATAGCCACAATTTGGCTTTAGCTTTAAAGGAATGGATGTATGGAACGTTTCTGAGAGCATTGGGTGTTCCAGAGCTTAGCTGCGAGGACTGGGAAGCTCGAACCTCCGGGTGTCTGTAGCTTGAAGCTAGGAATAGTCAGGGTGTGAGCCTGAGAAGATCTTAGTGGTCTAGTTGCTGCATTTAGTATGAAGTGCGTGGATAGGTAAGCCAGGGCTGCGTTGTTCTGGGCCTATTGTGTTAGAACTAGTGCTTTGAGGGATGTGCGGTGAGTGATGAGTAGCCAGTGCAGGTTGTGTCTGGTGGTAGATACGTGGCAACCCCTGGGGATGTTGAGAACTGCCCTTTTGGAATTGTTCTGCGTGACCTGGAGTTTATCAATGTTTCTTTGACTAGTCCCTAGGTAGAAGGCATTGCAGTAATCGACTTTGGACATGATTAGGGTTCTGGCGATAATCAGACAGTTCTCCGTAGTCAGAAAGGGGCGACATGCTGTAATCAATTTAAAAGTATAGGATGATGCTGAGACAACTGAGTTAGTTTGTCGATTGAGGGACAGAGTAGAGTCTAGATATATTCCAAGTGTTTTTGTGACGCTGGAGACTTTGATATCGTTCCCATCAATAATGAAGGAATTGAATTTGGGGTCAAGTTTAGTGAGTTTGCATTGAGAACCAAGAATGATTAGCTCAGTCTTTTCATCATTAAGGCAAAGCCCATGATGTGCCATCCAGTCCTGGATGACAGTGTAAACTGCATTGAGTGCTTTAGCATCTATTACATAATCGCCAGTGATAGGGTTGAGTATCTGGGTGTCATCCACATAATTCGTGTAGCAGACACCCAGATAGTCAAGTATATCAAAGAGCGGTTTAGTAAACACGTTGTAAAGTGTGGGAGATACACAAGATCCTTGTGGAACTCCGTACGGAACATGGGCTGGATCAGCTGTGGCAAGGGGAGAGAAGACCCTCATGGTTCTGTTTGCCAGAAAAGAGCTGATCCAGGATGTGGCTGCGTCAGAGAAATGGGCCGCAATTTTGAGGTGGTGGCAGAGGATTTGATGATCGACCAAATCAAAGACTGCTGAAAGATCAAGGAGGAGCAGGAGCGCCCGTTTGCCCTTGTCTTTCAGCTCCTCGATTTGGGTTTTCAAATCAATTAAGGCTGTCTCTGTACCGTGTCTGGGACGGAACCAGATTGTCTGAGCCCTAATAGATTGTTGGTTTCAAGATAGTCCTGCATTTGGAGATAAGCTGCTCGATCAAGAATTTTGAGGAGGTATGGCACCGTGGTGATGGGCCTGTAGTTAGAGGGATTACTGGCATCGAGATTAGATATTTTGATTAATGGGATGACCCATGCATCCTTAAGGTTGTCAGGTACAGTGCCTGATTTGAAGGAGACGTTAATGAATGAGGTAATGAAAGGGGATAGATCAGGTGCAGCTTACTTTATGACCGTTGCAGGGCAGGCATCACAATGGCAATTGGAAGGCTTAAGCTTTGTTATGATATTTTCGACTTCCTTGATGGTGAGTGGTGAGAAGCTGAAAGGTTTGAAGGAATGTTTAGGAGAAGGGTTGTTATAAGAAGGGGGTTACCCGTTGAGTCAGAGAGGTAGCTTTTTTAGTATTCATTTTGGCTTGGAGCATGGCAATTTTGTCAAGCAATGCCTTTTGAATGTTGGAGCACCATTCAGTGGCAGGGGTGCACGTATCATGCGGGGCGACAGGAGACTCAAGTTCCTTGAGGTTCTTAAAGAACTCCTTGGTGTTTGATTGGGCTTGAATGATCCTTTTGTTATATACTTCCTTTTCTGCAGCTAGGATAGCTTCTTTGTAGGTAAGGGAGGCTGCTGCAAGGTTGTTTTTGTTGACTAGAGAAGGTGAACTTTTCCAATGAGCCTCGCCTTTTCTTTTTTCTTTGTGCAGGTCGCGTAGGTGCGGAGTGAACCAAGAATTAAGGTGGAGCCACGTTTTTTGTTTACGCAATTTGAGGGAGCAACGGTGTTGAGAGCTTTTAGCATGGCACGGTTGTAGGTATCTACTAGCACTCTGGGGTCCAAGCAGTTCACTGTGGACGCCGAGTTCAAGAGAGGAAGGATAAGTGGGAGTAATTTGTCAGCCGTAATATCCTTTTTCTTGCCTGTTTAAGTGGGAGGGCAAGGTTGGGTTTATCTGTGGGTCGACTGGCTTTAATGGAGAATGATATTTTGTGGTGTTCAGACCATGCGCATGGAGACACAGAGGTGACGTTAAGCGCACAGTTCATGTCAGAAACCCAGTCAAGAGTGCGACCCTTGATGTGGGTGGGCTCATTGATATGGTGGGTGAGACCGAAGTCGGCTAGGACTCTTTCTACATCAGAGGCTTTGGCGTAATTCGTATCTTGGTAGCCTAGATTGAAGTCTCCCAATATAATGATTTGAGAGTTGGGCTTAGTGCTGGTGGCTAGGATAGATGAAATGTCCTCGGCGAATGAAGAGGTGGGGCCAGGGGACCTGTAGATGAGATGTACGGTGGTCGTATGATTAGGTGAGATTGGCAATTTAATAGACAGTAATTCCACTGATGGCAGCCGCAGGCTGCTGGCAGCTCTGAGGTTAAGCGAGCTCTTAAATATGAAGACTAATCCACCTCCCTTAGTTTGATTGGTGTCCCTGTCACACCTGATAATCGAATATCTTTGAGATTTTAAGCATTAATTAAGCATTAATTAATTAATTAATTAAGTACTTATTAAAAAGACGATTTTGCAATGTAAACTGTAATTTACAGCCACAGTCATTGCATAGCATGAAATGCTTTTGTTACAATATATTAGAAAAATTCACACTTTTCTGATCAAGGATATGGACATATAAAAACCATCCTAAACATCCTGATTAGTATGGTCTTTGTTACATTGTGGACACTCATGCTTCCACTCATAAGAAATTCCTACATATCCATGTACAAATGGTTTCCTGCACTAGCACTTCAATAATAGTCATTACACATTCTTGACTATCTTCCTGTGTCTTTTGGGGAAAATGTTCACTTCCAATTGCAACAGCTACTTAACTTCGATTGGCATTGCCAAATATATGTTGTGTTGTCTTTCCTCTAAAGATACTTTAACATTTGAAAGTTCCATACATAGCTGTCTCTCTACTGTTGAAGCTGTTTCTTGCATCAGTGGTGTCAATTGAAACAACACGCACTAAGCTGCATTTGCGTAGCATTAAACTCCAGTTTGGTTACTTGGGAGAATATCATATTTGTATGACTTTCCAACATTGCTAGATTCTCTGTTTTTGTACACTTTAACAGAACAACTTTATTTCAATGTAGCTTCACCAATTCCATATAGTGCTTAGCAGGAAGATGTTTAAGGTCAGGGTAAGGAGCATACAGTACATGTAATAAACTCAAAATATGTACTGTGAGGAAAATTGTGACATGCAACCACTCTTACCATTGCTCCATTGGCTATACCAATTTCTACATTCAAGTTCCACTTTAAGATCACTTGTGCATTGAGGCATAGTTTTAAAACCAATTCCATACCTGATGTTTTTGAAAAGTAACTGTCTAATTTAATTAATCAAGCCTTTTCTCTAACTCTAATGGCATAAGATGGCCAGCTAAAGCATTGCACAATTTTATCTCAACAATGTCTAGGTTCTCAGAGAGCAGCATTGTAGAGCTGAACTTTTCACCCTCTCCAAATGTACACGTCAAAGCAACACAAGACAGAAGAGTCAATATGGCATCAGGTGCAGTGCAACCTCCATGATACATGTTAGAAATCAGTCTCCCATTTAAGACTGTTTTCATATTCTCCTCAAGTATACCTATACAAATCCTATTGAACATTTGTGCCTACTCTAAGTCTGCAGATTGCCTCATATTAATGGTAAGTTCCTAGAATTCAAAACAATTCCAAAAGGTTAAAATTACCAGTGCAACCTATAGTTGTGAGAAATGGGTTTGTGCGGAGCTGCCAAGAGAGGCCGAGGGGGTGGCCGGGCTTGCTGTGGGTGGCGCTGGACAGAGGGAGAGGTGGTTCTTAGAGATCATTGTGTAGACTAGCAAAAGATGGCGTTCAGGGTGGCACAAAATGGAGTCTGTGGCCCTCATTCCGAGTAGGGCGGTAAGGTATACCGGGCACCTGTAAGGAGAACAGTGCAGGTAATCCCTTACTGCCCTACTACGAGGTCCCTTAGCCGGACCCACCCTTAATGCCTGTTCTGACCAGGTGTTAAGGACGGGACCCATTAAGGGACCTGGCCGCAAATAATGGGCTTGGCATACGTTGGTCCGTTATTTGCGCCCTCCCCATTCCCATTGAGCCCTACGGGGCTCAAATTGGAATGCGGAATAGTTTGGTGAATGGGGATTTACCGGTCCCTCCAAGGTCGGAATGGACCGGTAAGTCCCCATTGAACCAAACCGGAGTCGGTACCGGTATGGGAGGCAGTCAAGACGCAAATAGCGCCATAACTACCACCATACTAGGAATGAGGGCCTGTATGTCTCCCCGAATGGCTCTGTTTATCATCTTGTTTGTTGTTAATGTGAGGTCAAGATTATACACATAGGTAAACAAATGTGGTGACATGTCCCACCATTAGGGGAACACAAGATAATTACATGCGGGAACGTCGAGGGGGGTCCAAAGGACCTTCCCTTCCCAACACTGCCCTCAGGAGTCTCTTTAGCCAATTCAGCAAATGAAAATGTACTGGTAGCAGTACCTAGAGAAGCAAATTGATTGTTTCTGATGTCAAAGTGTCTTCCTGAGGAAATTTCTGGTTAATACCTCTAAACCCAACGTAAGACAATCAGAAAAAATCTCTGTGAAATCTTTTGCCATTTTTGAAAAAAAGGCGTAAATTCCTATTCTCGCACTGCAAACCAAACCTCCACAACAAAAGAAATCCACAAATCAACAACTCATACAGAGAACCAAGTCTAACGGATCAAGATTCTCTTTATGAAGCATAAGAAAACCATAAAGCTCAGGATGGTGGAGTTCCATCAAAGGGGAGTGCAAAAGGAGCTCCACAGTAAGCTACCAGTTGGACCATCCATGAAGGGAGATAGAATGTGAGTTAAAGGCAATCAAGAAGATAGGGTGATCAATGCCCTCGAAAACACCATTTAATCTGATGAAAGTATCACCCTCAAAGAGATTACTGCTCTTCTTGATGAGATTACAATCCAAGAAGATGAACAAAAAGTGCCCCCTAGCAAGGAGGGAGACTTGATGTCAAGTAGTATACTGCCCACAATAGAGAAAAGGAATGAACTCTCAGGAAGTGAGAAAGTAACAGAAGTGACAATCGAGAGAGGCTGAAATGTTGGGTTTCTGACACTTGAAGAGAAAAGGATTAGCTGCAAATGAAAATTCATTCAGCAATGGAGCGAAGTGATAAAGGCCACAACTGGATGCCAACCAGCCCCAGACAAAGATGTGAATAAACAAGCTCCAAATACCAGAAAAGGTAACCTGCTGACCGTGTAGAGAATTTTACAAACCAAAGATAAACTGATCCTGAATCGTAGAGATATTATACAACTGATACTCGACAGTACATAATTGAGATACATCATGACAGAGGACATCAGGGTGGTCCAATGTATGCAATAAACAAGAATTGACTAGGTAGTCCTACATCTAAACTCTACTCTTAGAAAGGACGCCCTGTTTGAGGCAGCCAGTGACCTACTGCCCTTGGGCTTTGAAATATAAGAGTATTTGACTCAGGCGAAAAAGTCTTGCAACTCTGGAATGGGCAAAAAAGAAGAAATTGTGAAAAAGGGTGGCGACTCGAGGGAGGATATCCAAAAACATTTACTCTTGAAGGTGTGAGTAAATTGCTCGGTAGTATCTGCAGCGACGGTTCCAACATCAGTTAAATCTGCTGCCCTGGAATTCGAGTAGCAAGACAGGTCTTGGCTACAGAGAGCCTTTGCTCCCACTTCCAGCTATTAAAGCCAGGACAAGGAAAGTGGTTTGGCACTAAGAATCAGCTTCTGGAACTCAAAGGGCATCCCCCATTCATTTGCACCGAGGAAGCACCGTGAAGCACTGCTTTGCTGCAGATGCTATTGCTGCTACGTCCATTGCCGTGTGTGTATTCTTGGATCTATGATACTTTCAGCTGAGATACGTGTTACATGATTGTTAACCACTCCCATTGGCTCATGCCAATATCTACGAGCACCCACGTGCATCAGCACGCGTGCACCGAGGAAGCACTGTAGAAGCACCACTTTGCCGATTCGCTGCGGCACCCGGTGCCTGGCGCTTTCCTCAATTTCTTCTTTCATTTCTCTGCAAAACTATCTTTTACCCAAATATACGGGCAGCCCACTGCTCTGTGCATGTCACAAAGAAGAGCTAGAATATACTCATTACGCTCCGACATGCTGTCACCTATTCGATTACGAGTCTTGAGTGACATACAACAGCCCATGGATAAAACTGAAGTCTCTCCTAAAACTCCTCAAAACTCTTTGTCACGCGGCCAAAAGGGAAATCGTCCTGCCAGCAAAAGAACATTTTCCAACACTCCTGCTGGTGATATTCGGGACTTTGGATTTGACAAAGTGTGTTCCATAAAAGCCAAGTCAAAAGGAATATGTCGGACCTCGCCAGCCACCACCCCGAAAGACCTGGCTGCTGAAATCTTGTATGTGACTCCTAATGTTGATATTGTAATATTGTCTCCCTCTTAATGAGCTCACCCCCTGCACCTAACATTACTGACAATCAAGGGTCACATAATGTACCACGTAACATTTCACTTTCAGATAATAGGGTTCTACAAAACGCCCTCACAGGTAACATGCCAACATTAGACATATGCTCTGTAGAAAATGTTGCTCCTGAAGATGCTATTATTGATTTGCATTTGTTTAACTCATGCCTTTCGGCCAAAGATGAAGTACTGAATTATTCCGACTCCCCGGAAGTATTTCACAATTCTGGTCAGAATCAATCCGATATATCATTATTGTTCATTCCTCCCACTCCGAGAAGACCGCAAGGTGAAGCCTGTTCAGTAATCATTTCCTCTTCCTCCAAGAAAGTGTCATTAATCACACTGGAGGTAATGAATACAGCCCTAATGTCATTAGCTAAATTATTTGAAACAGATAAGTTTGTTGAAATTGATGTGTGTCAAAAATCTGTGACTCAAACTCTGGCCCAAAGCATCCTCCCACTGTTCTGATTGTTGCTTCTGTGTCTTCTCAGACTATTGAGGATGAACTAATGTCTGAGGCTCCAAACCAAATTCCACTGACATCAACTGAGGCCTTGATATTTGAAAAATTACCTCAATGTCCCGTGCCTATGGTTCCATTTGTGAGCGGCATCATTCGAATGCCGCGCCCAGCCCTGTTGTAAATTGCTATCTGACATGTGGACTCTCAAATTCAGGCTCCGCAAAGGTGCTTACACAATCTTTACCCCCCCAAAAAAAGAGGTTCTTCTAATGCCTCAAGCTTTAATCCTGTAGTTAATTTGTCACGGAAGAAATCCAAAAACATAAAAACAAAAGGAGTTGGCTCAAATTCAGCTACCAAGTTGTCAGATGTTTTTATGGCCTATCAATGACATTTTTGCAAGAAGAGGCCTGGTCAAGTCTGACCTTAGTCACTGTCGGTTTTGTCAGGATAAAAAAAAGAGAGAAACCCCGAAACATCTCATAATTGAGTGTGTTGCTTTATTAGTGCAAAGAAAGTTTTTCTTTTTCAAGTTTATGCAGATAAGACATCTTCCAAAATCCAATGAAATTTTTACAACTGGGAAAATCTCACTCAGGTTACTATGCAATTCTTAAAGTCAATTCAGTCTCTGGAAGAAACAACATGATTACTGAGAAAAGTATGACACAAAATATGTTTGTAATATGTTAAAGTTTTAAATGTAATGAATTAGCGCGATTGATCAATTTGTAAATAGTAGTCAAACAATTAACTGACTAATTTGTTTGGCTATGCATCTAATTAGGATTGTATTTTGTTTTTATATATAAACTGTTTTGAAAGGTTAATTTAATTTAACGATCCAAAATAGAAAAAATAAAAAAAATAAAAAAATTATGGGGACTTGGGACTGTGGAGGTATGGAATTCTATGTCTCCAAAAAGCCTGGCCTAGATCCAACCCGTGTTGTGAAGGATATAACTGTTATCTGAACCATGCCAAAAAGGGAACATCTGGCAGATGATACTCGGGCTTACTAACGCTTGTAAGGAGGGGAGTGGGGTTGACCGTGAAGGAGGTTCTAAATCCCAACGTCTTTGTTCAAGTGGTGACAGTTGAAAAACAAATGAAAGGCAGGATGGGAAACATGAAGATTATACTGTTTAATGCATTGTAGCTATTTGGGAACTGGAGGCTTTCCCTAGATCAATAATGAACATTCTTAATGAAACACTAGTAACCTTTAAAGATCCACATATCCTCTTATATGGAGACCTAAATGTGAGATTTGTAGATGATTACAGACTTGTCCTAAATAAGAACTTAAACAAAAGTCCCCTAAAATGGTGTGGAAATGGGTTGGAGCATAATCTCCACATGCTGAATGCCCGAACTAAGGCAGACATCTCAGGCAATTGGACCTGGTTGAATGACGAGGCGTAGGCATGTTTAGATTATGATTTCATCTCAGCCAATTTAGTGCACTTGGTTGAATGGTTTAGAGTGTTTCAGATGTCTAATAGTGATGATAATGTGCTTGAAATAACATGTGCGGACACACTGACATTAGATCACCAGAGCATAGTGGGTTCCAACGAGGGACACAAATACACCTGGCTATGAAAGGACTTTGAAGAAACAACTAGAACCCATGAGAGGCCGTCATTTGCTCCCATTCACACAAATAACACACTAGTGCTAGAGGCAAGACAAATCTTACAAGCAGATTTAAGAAAAATCAATAAAAGTGACAAGGGGAGAAAACATTCTCTGATCAGAAAAAGAAAGCAAAATATAGGAACTGGCTGATTGCAACCAGACGCCTGAGATCTCAAAAAGACCCTGAATATATGCTCAGAATCATCTGCATGAAGATCACCAGAAATCTTTGGGAGCACATCAGAAAAGATGGTAGAGTTCAATCAGCCGTGCAATCTTCCAAGTTTTCGGAAACCTTGTGGGTGACCCATTTTACTGCCCTATTTTGATTTCTCACAACCTTGGAGATGATGAACATCTTTAACCATGCAATTAAATGGTCATTTGACTGTGATGAGGATGATATTGAGACCCTAATCAGCAAATTAAAATCATCACGTGACCTGGACACAATGGTCTGACTAATAGTATGCTGAAGGAAGCCAAGGGTCTTTGTTCAGAATCATGAGAACCAAAATAATCCCTTGTTCATAGAAATAGCTGTCATAGTTCCCATATTCATGAAGGGGGACACATAAGATCCACACAATGACTCATCCCTCTTCTTGACATTATGGGAAAACATTTTTGATCAATTTTGTTACATGACCTGAACAAGTGGGCAATTGGATCTGGTCGCCTAGACCCGAAACAGACACGTTTTGTGAAAGGACTTGGTACAACTGTAAACGTCTTTCTCTTAAACCTGCTAAAACGTAACTCTATCAAAGGCAAGTTGAGCTATTTAAGTGCCCAAAAAAGGAATGAGAACCTGTTTGGGGTAGTTTTTAGATCCACTGCTCACGTGTCTGTCAAATCCTAAAACTGATGGGAGCGGGTGATGGTGTGAGTAAGAACCTCGTGCCCGAGGCATCCTTTAATAATAAACACAAGAAGACCACAATCATAGTTTAATATTAGTAGCAAGACCCGACCCGACACGTGTTTCGTCCTCTCGGTCTTCTTCATGGGCTTGAAACAACACTTTATAATAGTAATCCCCAGAGTGAATTAAATTAACTGATCTCACAATTGCATTGTCCAAGCAGTGTGAAAAGTAAGATCTAATTATGCTCTGCTGAGCTTGCCCAAGCAAGAAGTTGCATCTACGAGTGTTGTTTGAAGCCCATGAAGAAGACTGTGAGGTCAAAACACGTGATGGGTCTTGCTACTAAGATTAAAACCCATCCAAGATACAGGTCTTGTGTTTCTACAGTGCAGTATGACGGTGGTCTTTTGGTGGCCAAGAAAAGGATGCATACGCATTTAAAAAGAAGTAGCATAATTAGCATATTTACAAAAAAACCTGTGGTTAATAGAAAAAAGGGAATCCAAACTTTATGTTGGGTTCCTATTGTTGTAGAAATACATATCTAACATTTGTTTCCCAGTGTTATTTTCATTCTGAACAATCAAACAAAGTGGAAGTTATGATTAATTGTAAAAATGTCAGTTTTCGATGACCCTTTGTACTATCTCACTTGTGGAAGACTGCATTGTTTAAATATCAGTTTGTGGTGCTTCTGAGGGTACTTCAAAAAGGTAGTTTACCAATTAATTGACTTCAAGATGATATTCTACGCTTACAATAAAGTTTCTGAATAAACAGAAGTATTAAATAACAACACATTTTTTTAAAAAACATTGAACGTTGAAGAGTAGATTATTAATTGTCATTATTAACTTTTCATGTGTGTAGATGGACAAAACATGGAAACACTCATATTTTTCAAGAATAATTGAAATAACATTTGTAAGATTCCTAGTGTAGCTTGTAGTAAGTGTTGATTTATTTACATACATGAATATATATATTGTCTACCTATTATTTCAAATAAAGGAAGGATTAGATTTTAAAATATTTACACCCAAAATAATGGTACAACGTTGGCATGTCATTGCATTTTTATTTGTAAAAATGAAGACATAGGGCCTCATTACGAATCCAGCGGTAACTGTGCAGGAAAAACCGGCAGGATACCGCCAGACCCGTATTACCATTCCGCCTCCGTGATTCCCGGAATCACTGGGGAATTATGACCCCAGCGACTCGGTAATTCCGGAGGCAGAATTCTGTAAGTCCCCATCCCCATGGGGTTCGATAGGACTCCATGGGGATGGGGACCATGGAAACTCTGGTTCCGTCTATGACAGAGCCAGTGTTTCCATGTCCGCCTGCAGGTGGGTGGTGTTAAACCCGCCAGGTCAGACCTGGCGGGAGTGACATCTCCTACCTGTAAGACTCTAAATCAGCCAGTCCAGAAAGAACGGTGGTGGGGGTTTATAGTTATGTACGTACTTGTTTGTTTGTTTATTAATTTGTAGGGCGCACTGAACCCGAAGGTAACTTAGTGTAGCTGTTGTATCCATTCAGTGTTGTTTATCATGTTCTATTAACTCTTGTCCCTAAAACACCCTCTACAGACTCCTCAATTTTTGAAGTTTATTTATTTTAATCTCTAGTAATATTAAGTAGAAGGTGCATAGCTTTGCTGTTCAATGTTTAAAAAATGAAACTGCATATGAGGAAGAGGGAAACATTTCCATTGGACATCTGCCAAGATTGTGACTTGAAGCAAAAAAACTATTTGTCATGTGTTATGTAGCTGTCCTGCAACTTGGGCATTAAGAGTGCATACATTGAGAAGATTTGTTCATAGTATTGACACCCTGGATTCTGACATGTTTTGGGAACAATTGATATTGGGTAATGAATGGTTTCTCACAACGGAGGTGGTGAGAATTCTGAGGCAACTGAATTGACTGAGGCCAAGGATAAGTCTTACGGTTCTGTTCTGGATGAGTTGCAGAGGGAGCAGGAAAAGCAGGGAGTATGAGGAAAAGGCTGTTGCAGTAGTCCAGCCTAGAGCGAACCAGGGCTCTGGAGACAGTGAGCCACTGTGGGGAAGTTAGAAAAGGTAGAGTACCTTTGAGGAGGTGTAGCTGATAGTTAGACTTTTTAGAGATGTCCTAAATGTGACAGGAGAAGTAGAGAGTGGAGTCGAAGATGACCCCAAGGTTTTTATCCTCGCAGGAGGTTGCGGGTGGAGGGCCAAGGGAGGCCAGCCAGAGTGAAAGTGGGAAGGCGGGAGCAGTGGTCCCAATGCAAACAGTCTTACTGGCATTGAGGCAAAGGTCATTAGCAGCACGCCATGAGTAGCGCACAGACACTCGGATGTGAGCGAGGAATAGGCGGCTGAGGGTATTCTGAAAGAAAGTTGTGTGTCTTTTGCGTAGCACTAGAAGTTAGAGGTGAACGTGGCAAGCACACATGCCAAGGCTGCCATAGACTTTGAAGAACCTGGGGATAGGTTAGATACCTGGGGAACACCACATGTTGAGAGAGCGATAGTTGAGAGAAAAGCTCAGAGTTTCACCTGGGATGGCCGGTCGGAGAGAAAGTTAACCATGCCAGAGCTTGACCTATGATTCCTAGGGCGTCATGGAGACGTGCAATCAGGAAGTAATGATTAACTGTGCTGAAGGCAGAGGAGAGGTCAAAGAGAATGAGTACAGGGGGTGTTAGTGTCAAGGTTTGTGAGCAGATCTACACAGGTGTTCAGAAGAGCAGTTTCCATAACTCTGGGTGCTCTAAAGCCAGACTGATGACCATAGAAGCACCCAATAGATTCAGTGTGGAGCTTCAGCTGAGAGATAGCCAGCTTCTCCAGGAGTTTGCCCAGGAAAGGAGTAATAGAGATAGGTAGGTAGTTTGCCAGAATGGAGGGGTCGACAGAGGATTTCTTGAGCAGAGGATGCACGAGGGAGTGCTTAAGAGCTGTTTGGAAAATACCAGTGGGAAAGGAAAGATTGCAGAGATCCGCCAAGGCTGGAGTCAATGCTGTCCTTAATGGTTTTGGAGGGGGAGGGGTTCACCTGTTTTGATGAAGCCTTCATAGACCAGACTTGTCTGGTGACCATATTGGATGAGATATGTGAGAGAGAAGAGAGGGTAAGTGGAGGGGGGCCAAGGGAGGCTCCAGAGTTGGTGAATGGTGTTTGTTTGTTTGTTTTTATGTTTTTGTTGGGTTTTTATGATCAAGTGTGCAGCAAGGGCCATGCAAAGGTACTAGATGGGTATGACAGAAGGCTGCTGCAGGATTGTCCAGTTCCCTACAGACTTTGAAAAGTTTGGCTGTGTTGCTTGATGACACGGAGATGCAGCCTTGAATAAAGGGTCTTTTCTTGGAGTGGATGCAGATTCGATATTGCCTTTGAATGAGGTGGCAGGCCAGTTTGTCAAAGGGTTAGCATGATGGGTTTTAGGGAAGCCAGATATGAGTCCTACCAAGAGTTGAACTTTTTAGGAGGCTTCAGACAGACCCTCATGACAGGGGCAAGAGTATCAAGAGGGTTGGAGATGAAGAGATTGAGGTTAGCGAGGGCTGTGCCAGGGTGGCTATCATCTGCAGGAATTGGAGGAGAAGAGTAGGTGGAGGCAAAGGAAGCCACTGTCACTTTTCTCATGGGTCTGATGACCTTGAAGAAAAGCCATGACGGGTGTGCCACTGCAAGAGCAGAGGAGAGCTTCAGGTGAGTTGAGAGAAGAGAATGGTCCATCCAGGAGAGAGAGGTAGAGAGAGGCATTGGGAGAGGAATGGCAGTAGAGATGAGAGCATCTAAAGTGTGGCCCACGGTGTGCATGGAGCAGAGGGTTGGATAGAGAGGGAGAGTGAGTCACATAGGTTTCGGAAAGGTCCTGAGGAGTCCGGAGAGTCCAGATGGATGTTGAGATCACCCATTATGAAGAGTTGAGAGGAGGAGGAAAGTAGAGAGGAGGCCAAGTCAACCCATTCTGAAAAAGGTTAAGAGTGTACTGTCCTGGTGGTTGATAAAAGGTGACCAGAAGGCGAGAGGATTTCAGAGTTAGTGAGAGCCTGCAGACTAGGCACTCAAAATAAGGAGTAGACCTGAGTAAGGATGATGGACACAGGTATCCATTCCGGGAAGATCAGCGCCACTCCACTATCTGTCTTCTTTGGCCTGGGAGCAGAGAGGTTTTGTAGCCTTCTGGGAGGAGTGTGTCAAAGCTTGTGACAGAGCTATCCTTGAACCATGATTCTGTGATGGCGAGCACATCAAGATCCATGAGTTCGAGGAGGTTGCAGATGTCAGACGAGTGTTTGACAGCAGAGCAAGTGTTGAGCATGGCAATGTGGAGCAGCTTGCCACAATTGAAGGTGTTCTGCGGGGGGTGCAGGGGAAGGTGCCCCCCATGGGTGGCAAGAGGGCCATAGGGGTACTGGAGGATGGAGGAAGAGCCAAGGCCGACAAGAGAGCCAGGACTGTTCGGCAAGGCAAGGGTGCCAGTACAGAGGAGGAGGCAGGCACATTGGGCAAAGGAGCCTGTGCAGAGGAGGAGGGGTACACACTGGGCAAGGGAGCCTGTGCTGAGGAGGAGGGAGGCACAGTGGGCACGAACACTACCATCACCGTAACCTGAACAGAGGGAGACCACACAACCCTAATCCAAACGGGTCTAACACCAGCAGTAGCAATAGCAGTATTGGGGAACCAATCACCATTGAAGGATCCCGGAGACCAAGAAGTGAAGCCCTTTAAAACAGTGAGAGTACAGAACCACGTTTAGTGAGCCCTTTAAGAGCAATTGAACCAGCAACATCTACATCCCCAAAGGGGGCTTTTTTAGGCATTCGGGAAACATCAAAAGAAAAACAAGTCGTGGGAAACAAAAATCAAAGAAAGAAAACCAAATGAGTGATAACCTAGTGGTTAATATTTCCAGTAAAAACTTAACAGGTGGACAATTGGACATGCTCAATCGTGGGCTTTCTTTTGTACCCACGAGCAATACATCTTTGATGAGAAGATATGTCTACATAGATTACTCAGGAAACTCCGACTCAAAATTTTCTTTGACACTGATTGTAACATGGAACCCACACAAGGTCCTGAGGATGAACTAGAACTGAGCCCTAAGAGCTATTTTGACCCTCCTACACAGAATCTGATTCTTGATATGTTCGAGAAAAATGCACTTACTGATCTCAAAAGGATTAACTATCAAAGAACCACACCCCATAACATTAGACATTTTCAACTAGACCACATTGAAGCACTGGCCAGAGATGAGAGTATCACAATTAAACCAGCAGACAAAGGTGGGGCCATTGTAGTCATGGACACCGTTGACTACACCAATAAATGTATGATTCTTCTGAATGACTCTTCTACTTACACTAAACTCGATGGCGATCCCATTCATAGGATTAAAGTAGATATTGAAAAAAACATCAGTGAAGCATTCGAAAACGAATGGATCAGTGAAAAAACCAGCAAGTTTCTTGTTAACCAACATCCTATAACACCTGTTTTCTATGGTCTTCCTAAGATTCATAAAAACCGAGATTCTCCACCACTCAGACCAATAGTAGCTGGAACAGACAGCATCTTTGATCCGCTCGCTATCTACATTGATCGTTCATTACAACCCCTGATACAAAGTATCCCCATATACCTTAGGGATACCACCGACTTTCTAAATTGTATTAATGAGGTTAGAGCCTTACACTCTGACTGCATACTTTTTAGTATGGATGTCTGCAGTCTATATACATCAATTCCTCACAGAGAGGGCATCAAGTCAGTTGAATGATTGCTCCTTAACTCTCCATCTTCCAGTGGAAACCCGGAATTTATACTAGAACTACTCAACCTAATACCACATAACAGTTACTTCAGATTTCAGAACACTTTTTTTCTACAAACAACAGGCACGTCCATGGGGTCATCAATGGCTCAGTGTATGCAAATACATTTATGTATCGTCTCGAGAAGCAATTTGTGTTAGATCACCCTCGGTGGTCTGCATACATCTTGATGTGGAAGCGTTATATTGATGACATGTTTGGCATATGGTGTGGTCCAGAGGAAGATTTGCTATCATTTTTGGAATACCTCAATTCAGTGCATACCAATATTAAATTCACCATGGAAGTTGGCAAACCACTACTACATTTCCTTGATGTCAACATAGAAATCAAGAATAATACCCTATCCACATCGATATACCATAAACCAACAGATGCCAATAATCTCCTTCACTTCACAAGCTTTCACCCGAGAGCAATGCTTAAAAGTCTTCCATACAGCCAAATGTTAAGGCTGAAGAGGATTATATCAGAACCAGCGGGATTTGACATGGAGTGCTCTAAATTGATTGAGAAGTTTGAATCAAGAGGTTACCCATCGTCAGTTCTAAATGAGGAAAAGGAAAGGTCTGACCTTAAAACCAAGGAAAAATTATTGTCTGTCAAAAATAAAGAGAAGGAACCACCACTTTTGTATGTTTCCAAATTCTCACGTCAGAGCTTCCAAATAAGCAAGGCAATCAGGAAACATTGGGGAATCCTTCAAAATGACCCAACACTACATAAATTGTTTCCCAAAGCACCAATGATGGTATTCAAGAGAGGCCGCAACTTGCGTGATAAATTGTTGAAAGCAGAGAGACCGCCCAAAGAGAAACAACAATTTTTAACCACAAAAAAGAAAGGCACCTTTCCGTGTCTATCTTGTTCTCATTGTAACAATGTAATCAAAGGTGACTTTATCAATCATCCCCAGACGGGTAAGAAAATTACACTAAAGGACTATGCAACATGTCTCACACCAGGTGTCATATATTCCATCAAATGCCCGTGTGGCCTGTTGTACATCGGCCAAACAACCAGACCCGTCAAAGAAAGGTGGACGGAGCACAAATCTACAATCCGATGTAAAAATACCAAATCTCCATTGGTAAGACATGTTCTTGATAACAACCACTCTATAGCTCAACTCAAATTTCAAATTCTTGAAGTGGTGAAATGTCACCACAGGGGAGGAGATTATCAGTCGATTCTATCAAGACGCGAGAAATATTGGATACATTTCCTGGAAACATTGGACCCGAAAGGGCTTAATGAAGAATTTTCACTAAGATGTTACATCTGAGTCAGATGATCACCATATGGTATCCCACATGTGGCCTACATGTAGTGTTCTGAGATGGAATACCTTATGAACATTATCTCATTATCTCTATACATTTCCAATTGTTCACATTTACAAAACATTTCTTTTTCATTCCCTTTCCCTGTATCACGAATATTGATCCTAAAGAACAAAGCATCTCCACATGTTTAGGTGATTAGCCAGTGTGTTACCTTGAGCAATTGTTCACACCATTGTTTTGTACGGTACATTCAATGTTAATTGGAACTACTGATACTTTTTCCTTAAATCATAATGCATGAGTGGCCAGCTGACTGCGGTCACCTCCATCTGTATATAATTGATGTAGCTTTGATGAAGAACATAATTATCAATGCAGTGACTTGTTCATCTCTTTACATGAATGGTACTGGCACACATGATTAATCGGTATAACAACGGCGAGTTTGTCGCTAGATGACACTTGGTGCGCTTCACAATTAAATATTCTTTGTAATTAACGATTATGTGATAATTGGTCTTCGAGAAGGAGCACCCGCTTCACACCTACTTAGAACACTTTTTTAAGTTTCACACTAAAGTTTACTGAAGATTGCCCGTCACAAGATGGACCTCGGACTTGAACATCTAGTTTTGTTTAGTCCGCTTTTTATCTTCATCACTCCCTTAGCCTTAAGTGCTCATTAGCGTATCACGGTCATCATCACGTGATTCGCTGACTTGAATTTCTATGGCAACCACTACGCTTCCCTGAGCGTAACCTGTTTTGGAAACGACGAACGCCGCTTGGAGACAGGTCATTTTTCTGTTCTCACGGAGCATCCAGAATCACTTTTTGAGCGAATTCGCCAATGACGTTATGTGTCCACTTGTCCACGGATAACCCACACGGGCCACTGTATGGAACAACGCTCCATTCTATATTTAGCTACTAACGCTTCCTGTGACCAATGTTGAAGCGACAAGCATGTTCTATCCTATTACCCTTGACTAGTCTCCTCCAGTCCACACCAGGTAATGAATGTAAACACTCATGTTTTGTGCTTTATCTAAACATTTAGTTTCTACGAAAATGTAATGCACATTTATATCTCATTTTCACTAGGGAGCGCATGCCGCTTTTCACTAAAATGAAAATATAGAAGCTCCACATATTGACGTCCCATAGATCTGCGGTCACTCATACTTCCCTGCATTTGAATGCCCGTTGGGACATTTGCCTGAGTAAGTCTCTATTTTCACTACTTTGGTCAAACGAGTTCTAGAAAGTCTATTCCTCATCACCCTTAGTTCAACAGGATTGTCCACCTAAATAGTGTTCTATTGAGTTGGTGCTCACCGGGTCCTCCTTCTCCATAACAGTGGCTAGTAGAAATATGTGATTTAGGAACTATGCATTGAATCTACAGTTCGGTAGAGTATTATCACTTGACCAATTCTTTAAAGCATTGCTTTTTAATTAGCGGCACTGGTTTTATTTCTCTTCTAACATGTGTTATGTGATGCTCATTATACAAAATTATGGAAAATATCAATTTCTCCTTTTTAAAAAAAAAAAACCCTTTTCTTTTCTCCACTTTCTGTTGAACAGTTCATTTATGTCAGAGTGCTAATAGGCTCAAGAAGAAGAGGATTTCACCTTGAAACGCGTCAGCCAAGCACAGTCTAATCTATGGATACTTTTCTTTGCTATGTTTTGCATTTTTGATGCCTATTGACCGACAGTCAATAATGACTATTGTACATTGTTCTTGTCAAAATTAAATTTCTCTAGCTTCTTCATATTGAGATTTCTTTTGATTATTATTGATCATACTGCATATGCAAAATTGTACGTAATTTATTGAATGTCTTTGTTGACAATATTATACAGTGTGCAGGGGACGGGAGGGCTCCTAATCTGGATCCTCTTACTTCCTCTTCTTTCAGCAATTCTGGTTTTGTGCCAAGACCACTTTTTCTCCCCTGCACCTCAAGTTTCAAAAACACATTACCTATTAAGTGTCAAGCAGTTACGTACCCTGAACCATTAGTGTGCACTGTCAATGACAAATACTCTTTACAGTGGGCAAGGGACCCTGTGCAAAGGAGGAGGGAAGCACAGTGGGCAAGGCAGCTTGTGCAGAGGAGGCGGGAGTCACAGTGGGCAAGGGAGCCTGTGCCGAGGAGAAAATAGGCACAGAAGGCGGGAGAGCCTGGCCAGAGGGAGAGGTAAGGTTAGAAAGATGATGGAGGAGCCTGTCAAAGAGAAGAAGGTTGGGTTGAGGACCCTGACCCATGATGGTTCAGTTGAAATAGACATTATTGATAACTCTTGAAATGGCGAAGATGTCAAGGAGAACCTCCCAGCGAGTGCCACCAATAATGGGAGAAGAGGCAACCAAGTAGCGAGTCCCTAGGTCAGGTGTGTTAACGAAAAAGAGGATGTCTGTAAGAGTCTCTCTGGCGGAAGCCGTGACATAGGTGTCTGCAATAGGAAGGCCTGAGTTGGAACACAGTATGTCTTTCCTAAGCTTCTTCCAGACTGATTCTGGACTGATTTAGTGATAGGAGAAGGATAGGAGATAGCAAAGCTGCAGTGGTGGGGAGAACACTTACCAGTCTGAAGTACTGAGGCATACAGAGGGTGGGGGGGTGGTAGGAGGGACAAGGGAGGGAAGAAAGACAGAGGGTAGTGCACAAAGCTAAGTTTGATGTTAACAGGACGGAATGAAAAAACAATGCAGCCACTGGGTACAGCTAAATTAGATTTTAGCAGGACAGAATGAAAACACAATGCAGCCACTGGGCACAGCTAAATCAGATTTTAGCAGGACAGAATCAAAACACAATGCAGCCACTGGGCACAGCTAAATATTTTTCTTTTAGAGACTATAGCGAGTGGGAGTTCAGATGAGATGGAGTGAGGGGTGGGACATTCACAGATGGCGAGGTAAAGGATGAATGATTTAATTTGAGGGAATTAACCTTCAGAGAAATGATAAATGTCCTGTTGATTTCAGTGTGCTCGGATGGAATGAAAGTTCTCCTCAGCCTCCATGTGCAGATGTGGGGGGTGGGAGAGAACCACCAGACCCGGCCAGGCAATGGACAGGGGAACAGACAGGGCCTTAGATGTGAGCCTTTGATAGGCTGGGCCGGATCCCGACTCCCGGTCCACCTATTGGCTAGAAATGAAGTCAGGCAGCCAATTGGTGCAGCACAGGAGGAGCAGGCCTAGATGAGGGTCGGACCCTATGTGCGTGCGGCCATCTTGGAAAGGCTAGGCCATGCGTCAAACAAAGGAGAGATGGAAATTGAAATTAAATTTAAAAGTACGGAGTTGCAGCCCAGATACCTCTCAGTAAGGGGAGATGATCAGTGCCCCACACAATAAAAAAACGCTCTTCACTGGTGCGCGGCAAAGATCTCAAAAAAGCTTTTTTAGTGCTTTCTGGGAAACACAACTGCAGCCAGGGACAAGTGCTGCTGTCTTCTGCCCTTCAGGGGGTCTTAGCTTCTTTCTGGCGCTAGGAGAGCACATCATCCTGTGGACTCAGAGCAAGCGAGAAGGCTCCAGTGCCCCCCGAAGATCAGCTATTCCTTGAGGCCTAATTATCCTGCAAACATTTTTGGTCTCGGTGCTTGACAGATGCCAAAATCCACTTTTCCTGTTGATGTTAGAGAAGTGCAAATTACCACCATACTAAAGGTGGTTTGCCCGGATCAATGATCCCAGCTGTGTCTATGGTTGGCCATGCCTCTCTTACAATGATTTGTTATGGCACTTGTGACCAACATTGAATGCATTTAAAATAATTAAATGTGTTTAACATTAGAAGGTAACTAACTAAGACCACAGCAGGGGCCTGCAACATCTCACTCTCCAGATCCTACTTATCTTGCGTATCTTACTACAACACCCATTGCTCCTCACTATAATCAATGTGTGTCATGGTTGATGGTATTTACAGTGCACAAGATCTGCAGTTTGAAAGCTTGTACTCCCCTGGTACCCTTTCATTGTCATGCCTCAGTTAGATTGCACTACAGTATTTCCATTCAGGCTTTGGCCATAATGAATGGTTGTTTGAAAAGAAAGCACAACGTGCATTAAATTCATGTTTTTACTGACATTCAGGACTGCTAACAACATCTACATTTTCTCCATTATCATTATGCTTTTTACTCTTATATCTGTGCACTGTGTGCTGCTTGCAAAGGGGGCTGAGCCACGGAAAACTGAAATTGATACATTGACCTCCTTTCTGTCAGGAGGCTTTCTAACAGGGATCTCTCTGTGGGCAGATGGAGGATTTTATTCTAATGTGTGTGACAGGCAATATAGAATTATTTGTTGGTCCAGAAGTGTTTTTTGATAAGGTTAAATTGTCCTTTTACCACAAACCTTACGTTGATGAATGTAGGGACTGTTCTTGAAAAAGGCTGCAAAAGCATTTCCTGACACGATAGTCACACGCACCTGTGTCGAAGGCATGGTATTTCAGGTAGAGAATGACACAATGTGAACAGTTTTGAAAACCTTTATTTTTAGTAAAAGTGATGGAGAAATTCCTATCTCACCCTAAACCTAAGATACGAGCTTGCTCTACTATCTAAATAAAAAAGATAACAGTCCTGGCCAGACGTCTCAGAAAATCATAATCAGTTAAACTAATAAACCTAATGCCGGCCCTCACTCTAATACAGAAATGTGTATAGGTAAATGTGCTTTTCAAATGAAAATCAATGTGGAACAAACATGTCATAATGGCAAGTGTATGTATGGCTCTGTCTCTCCTTCCCCACGTTATATGGCACATGGGTTCAAAGTCGAACACTGACAATTGGACGCACTCTGTATGGTGAACTCTTTGGCAGCTGGTTCTGTCTTTCAAAGTCTCTTAGCAATGCAGACAATGTCTCTCAATAGTTCAGAAATGGCTCTCAAAACCAAAAGTTCAACAATGGCTCCCCTCACTCAGATACAAGCCAACAAAGTCTCTTTTAATCACTCACATTTTTCGGGGTTCTCTTCCCCAATGGTTTTGCTAGCACCTTGTCAGGACTTCCCTTGGTTGGGCTTGAATGTTCCTTTTTACACATCAAAGTTTGGAGAACATTTCACAGAGACCTTAGACTGGGTTTTCATCCTTCGCCTGACCACTCGGTTACTCTGTATCCTGATCTATTCTTTTCATATATGATGCTTAATCTTCATGTGTTTCATTTTGATTACATGCAGCAGCTAATGACACAATTGTTGCAAGCATTCGACGACACAAACCGGTCTTTCATCTGCTCACTTGACTAACTGGTTTGCAAAGTGAGGCTTGCTACTTTTGCGGCTATTCAACAGAAGTCAAGTCTGTGACTTTACCAATCTGCTGGTACCTCCCCAACTCTGGCATTCACCCGGGAGGACAGCTATCAATCTTGTGGCATGGGATACAATAGTCTCTTTCCAACTTGGCTGACTCTCATAATCTTCTTGGCATCTAGGAGTTCTGGCTTTCTGGCGGCAAATAAGAGGCTTTTGCTTGTAGCCTCTCTCCCCTGGTTCTTTGACCTCTCACTCTCCTTCGCCTGGTCAGCCACCTCTCTGGACGAGCAGCTTCTTCGTGCCTTTATCCATGCTCAATTGGACCTGTCTTCCACTTTAGTTCAGTATTCACAGTAGGCCTCCCTAAGCCCGGGCCTTTTTCTAAAAAGTTCACAGATCTCCCTCAGTCAGACTCAGACCTGTTTTTGCCTCCCTCTGCTGGGCTTGGGCCTTTTGCTCATAAAGTTCACAGATCTCCCTCAGCTGGGCTTGGATCTGTTTAGGCCTCCCTCAACTGGGTTAGGGCCTTTAACTCACAGTTTCACAAAATAAATAGTTTTGGACTTCCAGTCACAGAATGCATCTGTTTTTTTTATTTTGCTCCTACTTCGCTCTCTCCCCAAAATGACATTGTTGAGGTTTAGGAGCAGCAGGAGCACAAGGAGATGTTTACCTGTTGTCAGGGTATTACCACCTGTCCCCCCCCCCCAGGGGCCTGGGAACAATTTCAACCAGGGGAGGAGCTCTGATGTGGGTGCTACCAGGCAACCCCATCTGCCTCTGGGTTTGGGTTCCTGGAGGTACACCTTCTTCTCCACGCTGCCCCCTCCCCTGCGGACTCAGACTCAGTGTCTGGGTAGTTCTCCTTCCTCCAAGTGCTCCAGCCTCCGTCCAGCTCCACTGGTCTCCCTCTGGCTTCTCTGCACCCTTCTGCATCCCCAGCTCACTCAGAGTGTGTCTCAGTGCTCTACATTTCATAATGGTGGGGAGGAGTAATAAGAGTCAGGTGTGAGCAGTTGTCCAGCCCTGCCTGACTCTGCCTGGCCTTGTTAAAGGGACAGTATGTAGATCGCCCATAGAAACGCATGGTGCATTAGTCCCTATGGGTAATCCTCATCACTCTCATCTGCCTTGTCCTCGTCCCAGTGGTTTTGGGAAACAGTAGTTGGGAGGCATTATGGGAAATGTAGTTGTCGGGAAGGAATGTATCAAAATCATAGGGGTTCTTATCAGGGTGAATGGGTGAATATACAAAGGTGGTTTTATTTTCCTTTTGTGTTGCTTTCTTGTTGTTTGATGGTTTGATGGAATTTAATTGACAGTATCCCATAATGACTGAGGGGGTGTTGTGTAGGGGAGTGTTGGAAAGGAGGGAATACTGTATATTACCCAGTGTTGTTCCTCCAAGGATCCCCTTCCCAGGTGATTCTCCGTTGTTTGTCTACCCCCCAGGGTTGGGACCGCGAGTGTGTACCCTTCCATGGCTACCTGAGTCAGGGATCCCCAGAAACAACCTGGGAGAAACTCCTCAGGTTTCTCACACAACTCATTCAGCTCCTATGTATTCTGCAAGAAAGGAAAAGTTGTCTTCATTAAAATAACCAATCCACTCAGAGTCCCAGAATTTGACATTACTAAAAATGTCAAGATTTTTTTTATAAAGGCTCCTCAAAGGTGGTTCACGTTTTTTCCAATTGTTAAAAGTGCGGCATGGCCAGACAGCAGTGGGTGCAACAGACCTGTCCTCTGTTAGTGACCTTTGCTAATACAGTTCAACATTGCAGCAGTGAAAGGGAAAAAAGGTACATTTAGCCTCTGACTGACTTCAATCTCTTTTTGAGGGCATTGTGTGTGAAGGAGAGTGGCTGTGTTTTGTACTGCTTGTGTAAAACCAATTCTTTGTCATGGAGATTGATGTTCAAGGTACATTCAAACATTTGGGTGATTAGGTGATTGTGTTTTGGCAAATTCGACTTTGTGTAGCTTTACTGGGAAGGAGAGTTTATTTTTATTAACCCTTCCTGAGTCTTTCTAGGACACGGGATACCATCCCTCCGTGTGGCTTTTGTTTTGATTTTTATTGGCTGATGTTTCTTTGTCTTTATCCTGTCATTATACATATTATCAGAGATGGTAAAAGATTGTGAAAAGGATAACTTATTTCAGAGCAATATTGAGGTTGAGTCTGAGGTGTCGCCAGAGACAGGCAGCAGACAGGATAATTTCTCAGCGGATGAATGCAATGATTACTCTGGGGAGGAGGGACTGTCAGAGGAAGATGTTTGTGAAACCTATTGGGATGAGGTTTTGCCTGGTGTATATCCGTACAGCAATGGGGTGGAATTCAGTGTCAGGAACACAGGGGTTGAGGTCTTCCACCAAGAATTTCCTCTCCTATTGAATACTTTAACTTGTTCCTCACAATGGACCTGCTAATCCACATAGTGAGGGAGACAAACAAATGTGAAAGGGATCTATTAGTAGCAAAGAAAGAGTGGATCGGTGGCACTTGTAAACACATTGATTGGCCTTTATTTAAATATGAGGACTATTTGCAAATAAAATATCAAAATGTGGTGGGATCTTACAGACAATTCTCAGGCCACACCTTCTTTGTTCAAGTCATGTCGTTGTATGAATATCTCATCGTCACATGGATGATCCACGTAAATGACAATGCCGCTGCAAAGGCACAGGGAGAGGAAGGGTTTGACCAACAGCATAAGGCTTGTAGGGTATCGTGCTCTCAGATTTGTGCATTAAAAAAATACTATGTTTTACAGCAGGTGCTCTTCATCGATGAGTCCATGATTGGCAGGAAGAATAGGGTCGCCTGTATACAGTGCATGCCCAGCAAAAGACATGTCAGGTTTGGGATTAATAAATATGAGGTCTATGACAGAAGCAACAGCTATATTTTGCATATTTACCTGTGTGCAGCCAGGAATAAAACAACAGGGTCTTAAAAGGGATTTGTATATAACAAGGTCATGAGTCTCTTAGACCATTGTTTCTTCCTTAATAAGGGATATCAATTAACAACCAACAATTATCACACCAGTGTTGGCCTTCCTGAAGATCTCTTATTGACCAGAACTCTTCTAGCAGGTACACTGAGGGAAAGGAGATGTTATGTTTATTAACCCTTCCTGAGTCTTTCTAGCATGCAGGATACCATCCCTGTGTGTGATTTTGTATTTATTTTGTATTGGCTGCCACCTGAGATAACCAGTGCCAAGTTACAGCCAATGGGATCAAAATATATGAGTAAAGGTGGTTTGTTGGCGTGTGCTTTTACAGAAAAAAAGGCACTACAAGCCTGTGCTGTCACTATTACTGTACCCTGCCAGTCTGGCAAGTGATGTGCCCGTGCAAACCAAATGTGGCCATTCAGACATTCTGCCCTCAAATCATTCTTGACTATAAAAAAGGAATGAGCGGGGTTGATGTAAGCAACAGAAAAATATGGGTATTGGCCAAAGATATGGTGTAACCTCATAGACATTGCTATAATGAACACCTGTGAGCTTCATAAAATGAATACAGAACACAGCAAACTCCTAACCCAGCACAGCTTTGTAATAAATATCATAGAGGATCTCTGCTTGTCTCAGGCGGAATGTCCTCAGAACCCACAGCAGCAACTCCACTGCCTGCTCCATCATGACATGAAATTAGCATGCTTTTGCCATTTTACCTGCAAAGTAAGAAAGGGAATGTGCCATGTGTTCTGACAGATGTAAGCCTGGTGGATGAAAAAGATTTCGCCACTGGTGCCCAGGCTGCAATGTCGGCATTCATGAAAGATGCTACCCACTGCTTGTCCACAACATCTCATCCAACATTGACCCAGATGATTCAAAGGAATGGTGATGCATATAGCAGACCCTGCAAAATGTTGTCTACACCAATACCTATATGCACTTTACCTCATATTATAAAAAAGGTTTCAGTTTTTCCATAGGTGAGGGGAAAGAATAGGTAATGTGTGGGATACTTTAAACAAAAAAACTTCACAAAGCTTTAACAAGGAAAAAAATGAAAGCATATCGAAAAAATTATATGAAAATGTTTCAAAATACTTTTTTCAAATAGTTTTTCCTCTCTCATTTAATAATTATATTTCATTTTGAACATATTCTGGAGAAAAATACATGTTACACATGAACTGGGGATTTTACAGTATAAACCTGCATTGTACTACTTGGACTGACTCTCCTTGTTTGGGTTAGGTGCTTCTGTTATTTTCGAAAGTATGCACTGGACATGAGGACATGTTTGTTGACATTTTCAGAACGTGGTTTATTCATTCTTAGAAGAGCCATAAACGGGAGTGCACCAGCAAAACCGCATAGCAAAAAAGGGGCACCACAACTTTCTTTTTGATGGCAGAGCCTGCCCCCTGCACGCCAAAAATGTTCTGCCCAAAATGCAGGCCTAAACTGAGAGATGAGAGTCTCCACTGGCTGAAAGGTATGACTCTTTTGAGAGAAAGCTTTGTGCCCGCAGACAGGCCTTGGAAGTGAGACAATGGGGATACTTACCCCACTCCATGATGAGCACTGTACTGTCCTCTTCAGACAATATACATGAGGAAACCCTGTGCACACCAGTGCTATGATAGCCAGGAGGAAAGCATTTTTCAAGCCATGAAGAAGGTCAGTGTTTCTCTCAGCTCCAGCATGCTTCTCCAAAGCTGTAGCTGACATAAATTAGAGTCTGATACTGCTCCATTGCATGGCCTCCCATGTTCAGAGTAGACGAACGTGGGAGTGCACCAGCAAAACTGAGTAACAAAAATTAGGCATCCTTGCTCAGTTATTCATGTCAGAACCTGCAGCCTGCAAGCAGAAACTGTTGCACAAACTGCAGGCCCCTATGAGAAAATGCCCTGTGCCAATGGACAGGTGGGGCAGACTGTGATTGTGACAACGTGGAGGATGACCCCACTCCACGATGAACACTGCACATTCCTCTTTAGACACCATACATTAGTACCCTGGCTACACCCCACTCCATGATCTGCCAGGAGTGTATTTGCCTGCCATGATGAGGGCCAGTGATTTCTCTGCACCGGCACGCTTCTCCCTGGCTGTCGGTGACACAAAATGACATCTGGTCCCGTGCCATCCAGATCAACCATAAAGGAGAAGGTGTGGACCGTTTCTTTGCTTAGCCTAGTAAAATTAGGTCAGAATTACTTGAGGTGATTCTCAGATTGATGAGATGAGATGTAGATGACCTGTTTTCTGGATGGAGCTGATTACAGATAGGAAATGTGCCACTTCATGCTTTCTCATCTACTTAATTCTGTGTGGGGGGTGCATATGAATATACACAAACATTTAGATAATCTAAACTCAATGCTGAAGCCTGTGCTCCTAAAACCCTTTTGAAACAACATAATTGTTACATAACGTGGACTAACGTAACTCTGTGATGTGTTCTATTTTGACAGATGTCATAATGGAAGGAAAGACATTTTGAATGTGAGATCTGTCCTCACTCTTGATACATCCCATCTATACTTCTTCAAATACTAGACATAACAAATCAAAACAGGCAACACTGATCACAACGTGCGTCCACTCAGCATTGAGGCATTGGATCCTTTCACAAAATACCATAATGATTATTCAGTTACCTTTACAAGTAACACTTATACAAATGATGAGTTTGCATACGGTGCAAATGGATGCTCTTATGCTTTGTCTCAGAAAAACATACAAACAATTTAAAAAAATGAAAATTCTTTTTTTTGTTTGAGTTGCTAAGATAATATGCATGAAAACTGACCATCTACTTATTATTTTCAGAAAGTGCTATCTTTGTGGTCACTGATATATACTCTTTTCAGTGATATTCATTCACTGTGTTGAATGATGTCATGTGACCTCAGGATACAGCACGAAGGTGTGATATTTGACTCATTTGATAGAGAGAAATGTACTGAAACAAAAAAACTATGATTACCCTATAACATGATCACTATTTAGTGAGCTACAGCAGTTTGAGATAATACAGTTCGAAATCAGAGAAATAGGCATGACATAGAGTGTATTTCAATGGGAACGAATAGGGTTAATGAGCCATAGTTCATACTGTTAGGTGGCAAATATGTGGAACACGTGGCGCCAATTTTTTACAAATACCTCCTTAGATGGCTTTGAAGAGGTCCAATACAAATCTGTTTTGAAGTCGCATAATTCTGATTCCCAGCATAGCATTGAGGCCATGCTCAGTTGCATTTGCTACCTTGACCATGTTCCAGCAAACTATGTGAGCCACTTGGCATTAGTGACTGCTTGTAACGGGAAGTCGATATGATGCAAAAATAAATTGTCTTCTTGAAAACAGCGTGTATTGAACAAATTCTTCCTTTAGGGTATATTTTACTTCTTGGGAGAAATAATTGCCTCTTTTTCTGTGAGAAAAAAATCACTTTGGCTTTTTACTGCATAACAGGCTGAGGGGCACTGGGGGACGATAGGGACATTGCATGTGGTCAGTGAGGTGTTTTGCAGGTTTTCTCAAGTATTAGCAGCACTTGTGAATGCAACGTGACCTGTGAACAGATACCCTTTCAGGAAACATGTCGGTGGACATAGGCCTTTCCTCAAATTGCCCACATTGTCAAAACAGGTCCACATGGGATGCTATTCCTTCCTGTAATGCACTGTTTGATTACAATTAATTTTCTTATACACTAGTCTCATTCCTTTGCCTCTGAAACAGAATGAAGATCGAGTGAGTTTCTCTGCCTCAACAGGTTGTTCATGATGTTGCAACCTTGTTAATCTTTTTACATGAGGGTTCAGATACGTTGGCAATGCTTGTTCATATAACTTTAGTCCCAGTCCTACTCATAGTCCCACCTTCCATTTTCATACTCTTCATTAGAAATGAAGAAAGAAGAAGAGAGAAAAAACAAAAACAAACAGCAAATCATTATAAACAAGTTTTTAGTTCTTCTGAGGTTCACTTATTGTGCTTCTAAGATGAGGGAGGACAGTTCTGTTCCTCTTTGGCCAAAAGTGTACACTGCATCGCACCCTTGCCCATATTCTCTACTTAACTTTGAATGTTTGTGATTTCTTCATCATCCTCTTCTTGTTCCGGAGGGGACTTGGCACCATTATCTCTGCAAATGTCAGAAAGGTGAATCAAAGCTCACTGTCCTTTTATTTTCACAGAAGTGGGGGTCAAATAGATCACTTCATGCAGGTCTGAGAACTTGGAGTCACTCCATTTCTTGTTGTAGGTACTGATGTACACCTTTTCTCTTGGGTAGAGTGGTGATTTCTGGAGTGTTACCTTGTTGCTTCTGTGCACTGTAGCCTGTTGGTGCACTTGTAATGTTACCTGATGGGATATAATTCTTGCACATGTTGCCAACTCCCTTAGGTACCTACCAAATTCTTCACTGAGAATCTCAGCATTTCTATGAGCAGCTGACACTCTTCAAGTAGCAAGGACCACTGTTTGCATCTGCCAACCTGCCAACACATCATGGGAAGTCAGGTGGTGGTTCTTACGTGGCTGATTTCGGAAGCTGAACAGCATCAGAGGCAAACAATACATCAAACCTTTCTGCAGGTAATGTCATATTTGTGCTAATTTCGTCTTTAGTAGACCATTCATTCTCTCTAAAATTCTGTTAGCTCGAGGATAGTAAACTGAGCAGAGCTTGTGTCTTATGTGCAGACGTTTGGTGATCACTCAAAATAGTTAATTTGCAAAGTAAGGTCCATTGTTGGATCTCATGGTATCACACATTCCCCATCTTGGATATACTTCTCTGACAAAATATTTTGCAGTCAGTTTGGTGTCTGCATGGACACAGGGGTCAGCCTCAAGCCATTGAGTAAATGGACAAATAACAACAACCATATAATGAAAGGTACCACACCATTTAATCATGTCAATAAAATTGACATGGAGCTCATTGAAAGGCCCCCAAAGCGTGGGGCAATGTTTCTCTCCAAGTCAGCAAAGTATGACTGATGTGGTACAATTGACACATTGTGCAGTTGGCCACACATTTCTCTGCATATTCTGATATGATATTGACAAATAAGTCCTTTCTAATATCTGAAACGATTTGCTACTTAGAAGCATGGGTGAGGTAATGTAGTTGTCCCATGGTGATGGCAAGTCATTTCAAAGGCATCACTACTTTACCTGTAATTCATTGTCTCCATACAAGGTATCTGGGTGGCAATGCACATCCACTTGTGTCCCACAGGGCCTTTTCTTGTGGTGGGGCACCCTCTTTAAATTGTAGTATGAGGGTCATAGACAAGGAACTGTATGGTTCTGATAACTCTTCTTGTTGTAGGGCAATGATCAGCATCTTGTTTCCTTCTGAAAAAGGTCGTTATGCTGCCTGTTTGGCAGCTGCATCTGCTCAGGTATTCGGTCTGTCCAATTAAATGGGTAACACATTTCATAATGGCCACTCGGCTGGGGCATTTCAGGGCAGCAATTAGTTTGGACAGCAGTGCTGCATGTAGTACAGGGTCCCCATCAGACCTCTTAAAGCCCCCCTCCTCCGCCACCTGGATGAGCCTGAATGTACTGTAGATATGCTGAATCTGTATACATTGTGACCTGACTTTTCTAGAGTTTCAATGAGTGCAATCAGTTCTGCTTCCTGTGCTGAATAATATGCAGACAATCTTTTTTTGTATCACCACCTGATACTCATCGTCCTGTCACATATCTCACTACTGCTGACCCTGTGTGCCTCTGGTCATTCTCCTGAACTGTCGTTGAAGATCCATGAATGTACAAAATATCTCCTGTGTCTATTGTGTCTTCTTTCACTTGGTATCTTTTTCTGGTGTGCCTTTGTGTAATGCACAGTCATGTATATGCCCTGTCCTTCCACAGGTTTTGCTACATAGCTTGATCAATTAACCACATGACATCTGACAATATGTATGGCTGGGTTTGATGGTATTACCTTGTAACCTGATGCTCTCTGTGTTGTGAGGCCAGATGCGTTCTTTTCTAGAATAGAAAAACTGGTGTGTTCTACATATAATGTCACTGGATATCCCATTGTTATTGTTAAGGATTTCTGTATGGCAAACACTGTGGTGGCTAGAGGTTGTTTGCAGTGGAAATGTCCCTGCATTACTGGGTTTAATAGTCCACTGTAGTATGCTAAGGGCTTGTGACCCAAAGATATATGCCGAGTGAGCACTGCTTTCATTGCCTGACCTTCAGAATGTGAAAATAGAAAATATGGTGGGCTGTAATCGGGCATACTTAATACTGGGGTATCACTAATGGCTGTTTTAATGTCCTCAAAACTTTCTGTCCACAGTAGTCGGCGGGGGAGGGTGTTGCATACTGCTGCTGCTCTGTCTGGGTAACTCTCCTCCCTTCTGATGAAAGTATATGTTCTCTTTCCAGCAATATTGTAATTTCCCTTTGTCCACCTTGTACTGTTTGTCTGCAAGTATCTTTGGGCACTAGATGGTGTCTTTCCTGCACTGTTATTTTGTTGGCCTGCACACTAGGAGGTCATCACCATATTGGATTATAGTGCTTGGGACCTGTATGTTTGCTAAATCCATTTTGAGCACCCTGTTGAAAATACTAGGGGATTTGCAATACCCTTGATGTAAACAAGTTTTTTGAAATCACAAGGTGAACAACGTGAGGTACTGGGAGTCTGGGTGTAATGATAATGAACAAATTGCATTTTGTTAGATCAATCACCATATTTTGGATTACATCTGTAGGTATGTTGCACAAAATGGTGGATGGATTTGGTACTAGTGGGCACTCTGCTTCAACTATGTCATTCAAAGGCAGAGATCTTGTATCATTCTCCAAGAGGATTCTTTTGCTTTTTTCACAGGGCAAAAAGCCATTTGCATGGGAAGGTGAATGGTATTAAGATGCCTTGATCAATTAGTGCAGAGATTGTGTCATACATTCCCTCATCAGCCTCTCTGAATAGGGGGTACTGCTTCACTCAGGGAAGTATTGATTCTGGTTTAAGCTTGATCTTCACTGCCCCTATGTTTCCTAGCAGCTCTACTTCATAAGGGTTATCAGTCCATAGACAACTGGGTACCTCTGCTATATGCTCGTACAACACTGATGGTGGTGCTGTCTCAATCATTAAAGTGTGTGGCACTTCTCTGTGTTATATGTTCATGTGACAGTGGATGCAGATTTCAAACATTGTTTCTCCTTCATCATCCATGTCTGTGAACAGCGTTCATCTGACACTTCTCTCAGTGGTAGTGTGGGCTCTATACAGATGACAGTGCGCCATTCTACCCCTTACTCATCTATGCCTGCACGTATCACAGCGTATTTCCTAGTGATCACTGCCTCTATATTGAGGATGAAAATTGGCCCTGCTGCTTTTGCTTGTTGGATAGCTGGTCTGAATAAAAACTCAGCAGGTAGGGGAAATATGTTTTGTATTCCGGGTAGCCATACTATTAGAACTCCCACTGCATAGGTGAACATGTGCTTGTGTAAAGGTATCCCTTGCACATTGTTGGTACTACCATGTGCTTGGAGGAGTGCAGATACCTTCATGTAATGCATGCCTGGCTTCACACACACTATTCCCTTGTCAGTGAATGAAATGGTTATTTCCAACTTGCTTAGTAAATCTCTTCTCAAAAGGTAAACTGGGTTTTTATTTTGCATTTTTAAAGTGCTCACACAGCCTGCGGGCATTGAGGCGCTGTTTCAAGAATTGTTTTTTTGTTTTTGTATTTTAGTTGCATAATAGTTTTTTTTTGTCTTAGTTGCGTATTTATAACGCGTTTAAATACCCTGAGGTTTCTAAGCGCGGACCTGGGGATGGAACCTGTGTTGCTTTGTGTCGTCTTGTTTCCAAGGCGAGCATGTTGCCGCTGATCTATCCTGGGTAATCGGTACAATACAACAAGGGTGCTAACACTTCCTTCTCCCATATGCTTATGGGCACATCTTCAATGAATGGAACTGTTAGAAGAGTGCTAAACCTCTCTTCCCGTATACAGAATTTGGTGGCCCCTGTGTCTACCATGAAGGTAAACATATTTCCTATCTTCACTCCTACCTTGGGTTCCTCTTGCAGGTCGGTTGTGACTGATAGGAGTGGACATGTCAAAGCTCCCTATCGCCTATCCTATTGTGGGTATGTGTTTGTCCTCGGGAGCAGGAAAGGATTGCACCCTAAGACACTTACTCCTGTATAATGTGTTACAGTACCTAATTCCAGTGCATTCTCCTCCCATGGATGTGTTTCTGCTTGAGCTGGTGCCTCCCGTGTAGGGGGTTGTACTGTGTGCCGGGTTGGATACTGTATGGGTTGTTCCTGGGTAGGGGTTCTGTCTGCGAGTTATGGATAATCTGGGGCTGTCCTGGCCCAGGTGCATACATAGAGTTGGGGGAAGGTGTCATATTCAGGGCACAAGAGGCCCCTGAAGCATATGCTGCCATTTTATGTGGTGTTTGTTATGTGAGATATTGGTGTGGTGCTGCAACGGGATGATACAGCATCTGGGGTCTGCTTCGGCAGTCTTGTGCAAAAATTAACGAGGTCTCATTGCTCCAAAGTTCCCACCCCTTCCGCATTGCTTATCCCCCCATGGTAAACTCCCATATCCCTTCTTCCCCCTCCGGGTCCCCTTGTCCACCCTTGTGGCTCTCCCTGTTCCTATTGTCCCTCCATTGTATTGGTATATACTACACCTTCCAAACTTATTTTTGCTAACCTTTTCTACACCAGTGTCGCTTCTGCTTTCTGTGCCTGTGCCACTTTCTCCCTTTCCTCCTCTCGCCTCCTCTTACAGGAAATGTACTATATGTGACTGTATCTTGGCTCATCCTTTTGCTTTCATGCCCACTACCTTGTCCAGCTCTCCTGCACTTTAGTACTTTAGTGGGAGTACCCTGCACAGGTATGCTCTTATCCCAAGACTCTCCCTTCTCCTGCCACCACATTTCCTTAATTTAGTGACCTTATAATGCTGGGTCTTCATCTGGTGTCATCTGGTGTCATTGTGCATGCCATAATTGACCCTATATCTGGCTTACCTGGGTAGGCGTCCCTCAGTGCATTCCACACAGGGGCTCAACAATTATTGAATTGAGCGCCATTGTGTTTATCACTCTCCAAAAGCACCCCTGGGTACCATACCTTCTCCCAAAATTGTTCTAGTATGCTCTCCTATTGTAATTGCAAGCAAACTCTTCATGTATCACACTGCTAGAGTAATCCCTGCCATGTTTCATGCCCGTGTGTGGCCAAGGCATACCATGTGATATCCCTACCCTTTCTGTTACAAGGGGTACTGTGTCCCAATCTGCCCATTCTCAGGTGATTTCCCAGTTTTCTTCCCCTTTGCCACTGCCATGCTTCAAGCACACGATATGAGCCAAGCGTCCCATGGCATCAATTCCCTTTGCTCTTCATCTGCCTTCCACTCCTCTTCCTCTGTTTCTCCCTCTCCCTCAGAGGACACTGAGTCATAGTCTACACTATGGTGAGGTCCCTCCCTCTGAGATCTGCCCTCTTGGTTCCCCCTTGCTGTGGATACCTCTTAATCTGTCTCGCTTTTTGCATTTTTAATGACAGTGCTATCCATTCTGCGGAGTGTCTACCCTACCTTCCATGTGCCAGAGTCTGTTGTTGGACACTGTCCTCCCTCTTTGTTTCTGTGCGTCGCTCTTGCAAGCACCTCCACTGTTTTCTGTATAGTCAGTTATAGGTCCCTGCACAATCTATTCTCTATCTCTATTATGTATGTGTCTTGCGCTTTATCCTTTTTCTATATTATGTTCTGAAATTCTTGGTGTGTGGTCTGTGCATGGCAGATTACTGGATTTGTATATCCCATGGCAGGCTACCGAGGATATGTTCCCAGTTGTGAGGGGGCACTCGGCTGCGCAGGAATTTGAGTTAGTGCCAAATTTGTGCATTCTGTTATGAGGGACAGGGTGGTGACCTGCACAGGTGTCTTATCTACCTCTGTATTTCTACCTTCTGCAGCTTCTTCTACCTCATATACTTTCCATAATTCAAGTATGCTCTGTCTATTCTTCAACTGTCTATCTTTGTAAGTTACCAACAAGTGTGTGCGCATATGTTCGAGTATTCCCCTCTCATTCGTACCCTCCACGGGCCATGCAGTAAACATCTGCCCTTCTGTCCCTTGCCCCAATTCTTTGCGATATTTCAAATCTTATCCTTGAACATGGGAAACTCTTTGCTCATGTGTTCGATCGGCATACTCATTTTTACGATAATACCAATGACATAATGATGACAAAACAAAACTGCCACAACAAAAACATAACTACTGCGACAAAACCTATAGCAGGCCACCCCTCCAGCACCTTTGCTCTACTATGACATAAAGACTCAATACATTTGATAAAACAACCCCCAACAAAGATACCCCCTTCCCAACAAATGCTTTCCCTAGCCAAATGCCCTGAAAGGAAAAATCACCCTTTTCTGCACACACATACCGGGCTACTCTTCTCCCACGCAAAACACCTCTGTATACAATTGTTATAGCAAAAGATAAAGAAAAACACTTACACAATGATTTACTTGGGATGGAGTGATTCTCAATCCTCTTCACTACAGGACCTTCACTTCTTCTGAGCAGCGCAGCCCTCCCTTCTCTCTCAACGGAATACCTAGTTTAATTTATCTAAATGTGTTTTTTATTTAAATGTTATTCAGTTATAATATAAAATAACTTTTAACAATATTATAAAGTTTATCACAAATACAATTCATTCAATTAAGAGAAGAAAAAACACAGAGAAAAAAAGAAAAAAAAATCAGATCTGTTAAGATTCTGTTAAAACCATTAATCCAGCAAAATAATCCAGCAAAAATGTGATACAAAAAAATATCGTATCATGTTAAAGCTAATACTTTTAAACTGCATAACATTCATTTAGTAAAGTGTGTTAATTACTTAAGTTAAGGTAACAAAAGTGAATGCCCTCTATTTGGGAGGATGAAGAGCTGGGAAGTTGTACAACAAAAAGGTATTCTATCACAGGAAAGGCTTATGACAATACTTTATTCATGGTATGTCAATCGCAATTTGAGAAGTCTAATAGCTTTGAGAAATTTGCTATATGCATGCAAACTTGACACTATTTTAGATGGACAGGATCAATCAGCTTAGGTATCGACAAACAGTTGTTTGCTTGTAAAACAGCTTTATTAAATTTGCTGTCAATTTGTCTAGTAATTAGACCACTTTCATATACTATTATCAGTGGATAATGTTTTGAGAAAACAATGTAAAACATGGTACATAGCAACAGAGATGTTTAAATACAAATGGACAAACAAAGTTACAATGTAAAACAGACAGCAAATGCTAAAGACCATCAAGGCAGTGCCTGAATCCTAACAACAAAGTAGGAATGAATGCCCTTATTTGTAAAACATTTCGAGGGTATGCAGAAAAGATCAATAAATACCATGACCAGTAGGTCATGGAGCTGAAGGGAGAAGGATTGCCCCAAGTTTGGCTGCAGGGATGGTCCTTCGATAAAGCAGTACTAGATATGGTTGCCACCTGCCTGTCCAATAAATATAAAGGAAAGCAGCTGCAAAACAGGAGAGAAATATTGGACCTGTGGCGGTTGTTTGAGGAAGTTCCCCCGGAAAAAAAGCAGCGAGTGTAATATATCTCCCCTGACAACAACTGGTCAATTACAAAGAATGAGAAGATGATGGAGGTCACACGTGTATATCCCTTATTGTCAAAGGCAGTGCCTGCTGAAGGATATAGTGACCCTGTATACGTAGCACAACCCACAGCGCCTCCCATAATCAAGCCGTCCACCACAGCACCACCCCCTTATGAGAGCCAAGGAGTAACTGGACAGGTGAGTACCCCCACCATAGATATTGAAAAATGTACACAGGATTTAGATTCGCGATCAATGATGGCTCAAACTGAGCTATCCTGCCTAAGGGCCATGGGAGAACAAGGGGGGGTCACTCACCCCCCGGATACAACGTGATGAGATGCCCCAGCCAAGTGTAGGGACAGGGGAGGATGGATGGAAAAAGGGAGAGATATTATTTCGAATAAACGACACCCGCACGCGAATAATAGAAATAAACACAGCTGACAGTGAACGCGAGATAGAAGAGGGAGGGGTGACGTCGGACAGGGAGGAAGAATATTAGTGCGACTTAGAGGAGCAAGAAAAAGAGGAAAGGAGGTTGTGTACTGCCACCGTTGGGGCCTCATTTGGGGAGGGATTGTCTCCCACGGAAGAATGGAGGTGAAGGTTAAGGAACAAAGCAGGGCGCATGGCTGTGATTGGAAAGAAAGGAAAGAAGGTGGGTACCAAAAAGGGGGGGAAAAATGTACAGCTGCCACTAATTCACAGGGGGCGGCAAGGTCAAACTACATGCCATGGGCCCAAATGGACAAGGCCAACCTGCTCAAACAGCTACCCCCACTGTTGGGTGGCACCAACAAGTGGATATATGCGTTTGAGAAACACACAGCAGGGGTGCCCTTGGCGGTGGGAGATGTTAAATGCCTGTTGGCATCTGCAGTGGGAGACCAGCGAACAGAGTGTGGGTGAAGGCGGGGTTTCCCAGAATAACATTAGATTGTGACCGCCACGATGGGGCCTCATTCAACACAGTGCGAGCACGCGTGTGGGATGCATTGAGAG
This sequence comes from Ambystoma mexicanum, assembly GCF_040938575.1. Taxonomy (NCBI): domain Eukaryota; kingdom Metazoa; phylum Chordata; class Amphibia; order Caudata; family Ambystomatidae; genus Ambystoma; species Ambystoma mexicanum. The sequence continues at coordinate 932,588,648 of NC_090941.1, forward strand.
AAACATTCCTAGTCACCCCAGATTTGCAGTCAGTAATGCAGTGTTCAATGGGAGATGAGGAAGATGCAATGTCTTTCATTCTCCAAGTGCAGGACATGTGGAGAGTGGAAACGGGTACGGCCTGGGACCAATCAACATCCCTGTTCTATTTCATTATAACCAGGGGCCTCCCAAAGGAAGTGCAGCAGGCCCTTGATAAAATAGCTGGATAGAAGCCAAGGGGTGGCCTGAAATTCAAAGCATCATAGTGCACCACTGTAAAAGGATCAAAGAGAAGGAAAAGGAGATAGCTCAGCGACGATTGGCAGATGAGGCTAAATTAGTACAAAGCAAACTGCTGAAGGTCAGTGCAATAGCAGCAATCAGCGGGAAGGGAGCGGGAGGAGGAAGACGGACAGATGGTAATACCAATGCAGATGGTGGCAAATTAGACAGGTAACGGCCAGGATCAATGGTCAGGGGAAAATCAGTATGAGGGACCACAGTGGCAATCGAGATGGGGCAGGGCAATAGAGGAGGATTCAGGGGATCAAGGGGAGGGGGCACAGGATATGGAGGGCCCCACGGGGGAATGCAGGGACAGTGTTGGAATTGTGGGAGGTTAAGACACTTTATGAGAAAATTTTGAAACAGGCTCAACAACTCATATCCAAATGAACACCGGATAGGACACCCCCACCCAGGGAGCCCCTATGGGCTACTGATGGGTGGGAATAGACGAGACAGCCAGCCCGACCCAAGAAACATGAATGAGTGCCCAATGCCCCCCCAAAAAAAAACATCCCCACCCCCCCAGTGTCATGACAATACTGCCCCCATGCATAATAACACTTATGCTACCACTGCACATGGTGCACCTACACCGTGTAGAGGGGCAGCGATGGTAACAGGAAATGTTTTTGACGTTTATGAACTCCCATGGCATTCAGCATATGACAGCCCACAGGGAACACTTGCATGTCCAGTACTGTCGACGACTCTTAATGCAGCAGAGGAACCACTGTTAGGGGCGGCGATAGGAAACAAACAATTCATTTTCATGGTGGATTGGGGAGCAGAAAAGTCATGCATTAAGGAAGGCAGGTTCAAGCTCTTTAGTCGGACTTTGGAAACACAGGGGTTCTCTGGGGCAGTGGTCGAGGTTCCATACACTGAAGAGTTAGACATAACTGTGGGGGGGAAAACTGTATGGGCACCCCTGCTGTATTACGAAGAATCACACATTAACTTGCTGGGAAGGGATCTTCTCAGTAAGCTCAACATGACCATATCCTTCACTGACAGAGGTATAGTGTGCTCTACACCAGGCATATATATGCAATTTGCGCCATGCTAGTTATACACACTCAAGCAAATCTCCCACAAACACGCGGCATACCTGCAGATCCAGACATGTTCCTACAGGATTGAGGATAATAACGAGAGTAATGCCAGAATTGAAGGGTGAAAAATGGAGGGTGCCTTCAGAATTCATTTTCCACCCAATTGCAGATCCAGAAATAGTGTCAGGGTCCATAGCATCCCTAGACATACATGCAGTACAAGTGTCATCCCAACGCATAACAATAATAGCAATGGATATGCAGGGATGCCAGTGGAGAACAGTGCTATGCATTGACACCAATAAGGCCCTGCGAGAACTGACAGATTAAGAGCTTTTTTGTGACACAGAAGATGATGGGGAAATAGTGATGGAAATTGCAATCCCCTGTGATGTCATGATACAAAGAAGAGAGGTGCCACTACCCCTCGTAGCAGTGATCAAAGCTCCACCAGCATACTTTGAGGAAGACATGTCCCAAGTACCTCAGCAGCTGTGGACCACAGGCCCACACGATGTAAGGTTACTGCACAAAGTGACACCAATAAAGATTAAGCTCAAACCTGGGGATATTCTACCCCGAGTAAAGCAGTACCCTCTATCCAGGGAAGTTGAGGAAGGAATAAAAGACAAAATAAACCAATTAATGATACAGGGAATAATAGTGCCATCTAACTCGCCCTGCAACACTTGCATTTACCCAATCAAGAAAGCGAAGAGAGGGGTGTGGAGGATGATCCAAGACCTATGCCCTGTCAATGACATAGTACAGAAGGAGTTCCCGCTTGTCCCAAATCCTGCCTCAATCCTATGTGGTATCCCAACAGAGGCCACTCATTTCACAGTAGTGGACCTAAAAAACACCTTCTTCTCAATTCCACTTGATCAAGGTTCATGGTACCTGACAGCATTTACACTGGGGCGGGGGGGATACAAAAATTGCAGACTGCCCCAAGGGTACTGTGAAAGCCCCATATTTTCAACAGAGTATTTCATGAGGACCTTGAGAACATACACGCAATGAGTCCAATAAGTCAGTATGTAGAAGATTTGTTAGTCTGCAGTAGAGATGAAAAGGAGTGCAGAGAAGATTCCATTACCCTGTTAACCCATCTTGCACAGAAAGGGTATAAGGTAGACAGACAAAAACTACAATACTGTTTGACAGAAGTGTTGTATTTAGGTCAGTTGATATCTAAAGACGGTAAGAGGATCATACCTGACAGAGCAGCAGCAATAAAAGCAGTAAAAGAGCCCAACACAGTAAAGGAGATGCACATATTTCTCGGCATGTGTAATTACTGCCGAGCTTGGATATTGGATTATGCAGCATACACAAAACCCCTGTTACAGGCTATCAAGGAAGCACAGTGGGAAAACACCAAGTTACAATGGACACAGGAAATGCACATAAATTTTGACGCACTCAAAGAATTAATATCTACTGCCCCAGGTCTCGCGACCCCCAACTATGAGCAGGAGTTTTATTTATTCTCACACTGTAATGGCACACTCATGACAGCTGTACTGACACAAAAGACGTCCCTGGGTCACAAGCCCCTAGCATTCTACAGTGGAACACTAGATTCAGCAATGCAAGGGCACTTCACTTGCGACCAGGCTCTTGAAGCCGCTACATTTGCGATAGAAAAAAGATCTACCATCGTGATGGGATTCTCTGTCACATTATACATGGAATACTCCCTGTTTGCCATCCTTGAAAGATCGAAAAGCACACTGACCACTCAAAGGGCCACAGCATATGAGTTCATTATTTCTAGTGCAAACATTCATATTGTGCAGTGCAAAAGTGTGAACCCAGCCATATTCATCACAGAAGCATGCACAGTAGAAGACATGCAACAGCACGACTGCACCACATACACAGGAGATGATGATAAACCCAAAGCACATGGAAATGCACTGTCAGAAGGGGAAATATATTTCGTAGATGGGTCTGCCTCCATAGATTGTGAAATGGGAGAGAAACACGTAGGAGCAGCAGTAGTTCGGGTGGAGGACAGGGAATTTTAAGTAATTGTGCAGAAAAGATTACCCCCACACTTCTCAGCCCAAGACGCAGAACTGGTAGCGCTTATAGAAGCATTACACACCGCAAAGAGGTGCACAGTCACCATCTATACAGATTCTGCCTATATGGCAACAACAGCACAAGGAGGATTAGCAAGGTGGGGGAGGAGAGGATTCCGAAGGGCAGACGGTCCCCAGCTCAGCATGCAGCACTACTAGGGGAACTTAGTGATGCATTACAAGAACCTACGCTTGTTGCAGTCATGAAATGCCAAGCCCATATGCGAGGTGATGATGTCATCTCCTTGGGAAACGCGGCAGTGGACGCTGCCGCGAAGGAAGCCTCTTATTTATCGAAACCCTCAACAGGTGAGTACATACTACAGAAGGTAGTAGAGGAAACACAAGCAGAAGGTTTCAACTCATTACCAGTCTCTCAAATCATTGAGCTTCAGCAGGATGCACCCAATGAGGAGAAGGAGACATGGGTAAAATGGGGGTGTAGCCAGTCACACACTGACCTATTATGGAGACAGAATAACACTGGCAAGGTATTGATGCAAGCAAAACTGTTAGAGGTTGCATTCAAACAATTGCACTTCCCCGCTCACAAAACAGCACATTATTGCAGACATACAGGAAAATTGGTTTGCCTCCGGGGTACAGGAACATGTGACAAGACTAATAATAGAATTCATCACCTGCCAGACGTACAACTCCGGCATGACATTACGAACCCTCAGAAGAAGAATGCCAAAACCCGAAGGGCCCTTCAGAGAACTACATATAGATTATGCAGACATGGGAGAGTGGTGTAACGGGGCCTGGTATTTGATTGTCGTGGTATGCCCCTTCTCCCGGTGGGTGGAAGCCGGCTCCTGCGCTCATCCCGATGCACAGTGTGCCGCCAAATTTTTAGTGAGAGAGGTGTTTCCCTACTGGGGTATTTGTGATGTCATATGTTCCGACAACGGAACACACTTTGTGAATGACATGTTCAAACACATCACTGCGATGCTAGGAATAACCCATAAGCTCTGCATGATTTATCATCCACAATCAAACAGCGGTGTTGAGAAGATGAACGGATTGCTCAAGAGTAGATTGTCAAAACTGTGTCATACACTCAAGAAGAACTGGGTGTATTGTTTACCTCTGGCACTTTTTGAAATGAGAAACCAACCTAGCAAGGACCACCACCTGTCACCCCATGAAATTGTGACAGGGAGGAGGATGCACACCACCCACTCACCCTTGCACAGGCAATCGGATGCACATCAAAGTGCCACAGTTTTAGGGGAGGAATTTCATGAGTATCTTAGGAACTCAACAAGAGTGGCACGAGCCATAGCCAAACAAATAGCACCACCATTCACACAAGAAAACACTACTGACACAATGACCTCAGCCACAGATAGTCCATACTTCCAGTTGATGACAGGTGACATGGTATACGTGAGGAGTTTTGTGCTGAGGTGGAATGGGCCAAGTTTCCATAGCCCATACAAAGTAGTATACTGCAGGCCTACCGCAGTTAAGGTACAGTGCCTGAAGTACTGGGTGCATTTGACAGATGTTTGTAAAGCCCATGGGAGCACGGACTGCACGGATCATGAAGGTAACAGGGACGAGTATAGTGCACCAACATAGAATATGGGAAACGTAGGGGCACAAGAACAAGTGTTAGGGTTGAAATAAGAGCACAGAATGGATGTTAAATAGATGTATAGTGTCACTAAGAGTTAGTAATATGTACGACAAGATGTGAGAACAAATGAAATGCTCTCTCTCTCTCTCTCTCTCTCTCTCTCTCTCTATTGAAATTGTGCGAAATAAGAAAGCTTTTCTTCCTCAAGGGTGAATCCAGCTGAAAGTGTTTTTGCCTTCCTCGGTTCCCCTGCCCCAGACTTGTGGTGTGGGGGAGAGAAACGGAAGGTTGCGAAAAGTAAAAATAACGACAATAATAATAATTGCCTATAAGAAATGGACCAGAAAGGCAGAATTAAATTCACCAAAATGTACAATGTATAAGACAGGAAAGATTAATATGCACGATTAACAATTGCTCATATTTCATTTATTAGGAGCTACAATGAGCATGGACGAGGCCCCAGCCGCAACAAATGATAGTGTAGATAGAAATAGAAGAAGGAGATATATTTATCCTAGTTATTCATATGAGTGTGTGTTGTTTGTGTGTGTGGTAGTATTTTTCTCAACATTGTTTGGCCTGTTCCTGTAGTGGGTCATTGCATATATTTCAATTGATGCTGGCCAGGGGGGTGTTGGTATAGAAACCATCAATAAGAGAACCCATCTAATTTGGGATGGTGCAAAGCTAATATGGGCCCACGGGGGGCATGAAAATTAGCACAATAGCACCACAGGTGTGACACATATTACAATGATGCAAGCCACCCCACAGTACCCACATGAAAATAAATCTGATTTCAGTGAATACACTATGAATGACAGAACTCCTTCAGAACTCATCTGGGTGCAGAATCACCCTTACCCAACAACAATGCCGGTTTCTAAATTGGCAACATCAAAAAATCCAACCACCAGAGAAGGGGGTAATGACGACAAACAAATGGCCATCACTTACTGTAATTTATATACACGATGGGAAGGTAAGGAGGGTGACAAGCAGGCCCAAAGAAATGAGGGGGGGTGGGCCTAGGAGGATGAAGAGGGAAACACAACAGCAAAAGTAGAACATTATAGATTTGGCTTAGACACAGTCGATGATCCCCAGCACCCCCACCAGACAAGCAAATGGTATGCAGTCATGAGCAACACGGCAAAGCAAATAACTAACAAAAGTTGTTATGTGTGCTCACTTATACCTCATGCCTCGGGCACCCCCAAAGTATTGTTGCCACAAGAAATTCCATTTGCAGAGGCTGGGTGTCTCCTACATCTCACACTGTGCCGAATAAAACATACTTTTCAAGCACACACAGTTTCATTCGAACTCTTGCAGAACGAGCGGACATATTACTCCTGGCTGCAAGGAGTAATTTGTGTAAAAGAGCCTTTCCTGGTGATAAAAGGGATATTGCACGCAGACAACAAACAGCAAAACGAAGAAATATTATGCCAAGCGGAAGCATTGCGAGGGCTGTCTGAAGAAAATCGCTCATGGGTACTGAGAACATGAGCTCCCATTTGGACTGAACACATAACAAAACTCACTTGGGTTACCACCATCGAGAAACCCTTCAAACTACAAAGAGACATTTCTTACGAACTGTGCTTCCTTGAGGAAGGAAAGAAGAATATGGGGGAAAACAAAAACTGCAACAAAACTCTCATAATACCTGACATGAAAAAGGGAACAGCTTCAATGATGAAGACATACTGGGTTTGCGGCAACATGGCATACCTGCATCTCCAGATTTAAGATAAGGGCACCTGGCAGAGCCCTGAAAAACCCAGGTGGGCATATTTAAATTAACAGAAACTTCAGGGTGAGAGGTCACAGAGTTCCAACATTATAGCAAATATGACAGTCACTTCTTACTGCATCATTTTTCACAAAATGTATTTAATTACATCTGGATAAAGTTGGTGGGGATAGAGCACCTAGAGGTGTTTTAGAAAAAACAATACATATAGGTATGATCCAGTAAGACAGGCTGGATCCCAATGCAATAACAACAACAGATAACTGCCACACTATTGGTTGATCATTTCAATTGTGCAGTCACAAGAATAAACATAAACCCACATCAATGGACATATATACAAAAGAGCACATTAACAATGCTTTAGATGTGCACTGTTCAAATGGTGATATCGTTGACACAATGGTGTTTCGGCCTCGAGGAGCTGTGTAGTGCAGCTTTTTGGGCAGGCCTTCATCAGGACGTGTGATGGAATGAATGGTCCCGGAGTCTCTATCTATAAACAACAAATGGGAAGGGGTGAGTGGAACAATGACCTCAAATAAAATGATAATCCACAAGGCTTCCGTAGGATGCTTTATTAAAAACAGGAGACTCCCTGGTAGAGGAGCCTAGATCTTACCAAAAACTCATGCAGTGTAAGGGTAAGTAAGAAAATCCATTATAGGTATAGATATCTTTGAGGCATTCAATGCGTCGTTGAGGGAACAATTGTTTACCTGTAACGACATGTAATGATCTGTAAGAGTTCTGTACAGATCGTGGTGTCTTTATATGAGTAAGGGAAAATTGGGTAAAATCTTACCTCAAAATGTAAGATGTGTCTTCTATGTTCAGAATGGTGGAGACACCCACTGTAAATCGGGGTTCCTACCCCAGATCGTCCAAACTGACAGTATCTGTGTGCGAGAAACGCGCATGAGTTAAGGAAACTACTTTGCGAGCCAAAATATAGGTCTGCAGGTATAGTGAGGACAAAGTGCTGTGTTGGGCACTGTTACGTGGCCTAGAATCAGAGCACATAGGTTTTGCTTGTATTCGTACCTAAGTGAGTTCATCTGGACTAGGTGAGGGTGCGCAGCGTCTCTGGACACGAGCGTCTCTGGACACGAGTTACTTGAAAGTGAAACTGCAGCCATGACGACCTCGGGTAATCAAACCCGTCAATCGTGTTGATTGGTTAGGAAGTGGCGCTCTCGTGGTGATGCGTTGTCCGTCCAGTAGCCAATCGTGCACAGCCACGGGGGCTCAAGGGGGCGGACTCCCTGTACGATTTAACTGGGAGTCAACAAACTGTGTAAAGTGAGGCAAGCGTAGTGTGCGTTGGATGCACGTAAACTTCAGGGTAAACGGGACAGCGAGCAAACGCCTAGATTTTCGCAGAAGTGATGTCATAGAATAGGCAGAGTTTGTGTGAAGCCGCCCAATGTTGTCAAGTGTGGCTTGCAATTTGTTATCAATCTAGACATCATATTTCAGAGCAAACAGAAATAAATGCAAATAGCGATATGTCACGTTGATTCATTTGTGCAATGGGCACCACACAGTGCATCTTGTGACAACCAACTATATACAATGAAAATGACGTATGGCTAAAGGGTCGTTATTCCCCGGTGATGCAACCTCCGATAATGTACTCGTGGTACCAAAATTTCTAAGATCTGTTGAGGTCATCAAAAAGGGTTAGGCCATTCGTGGCGGCTCCAAAAGAACCATCATCAACGCTGCCTGAAGCAGTTCCTGTGTATGCCATAGATGAGGAAGGTGTGCAAAATCTGCTCCAAAGGAAGAAACAATACTCAAACTACATTTCAGCCAAATCGTCAGACCTCCTGGCCCAAATACCAGATCGATTCCGGTTGTTCAGCTCCATAGAGACATTTTTTGCGTCCCTAGTTCCTAGCATCCAGGCGAGAGTGAATGCCGAATGGCTACAGATCACAAGGTGGGAGCTCATCCAGTTGGCCAATGACACTGAAGAAGGGTTTAATGTCATCAAAGTGGACCTCAGAGCCCTGCGATTAATGACGATGCAGAACCGATACATGTTGGACCTGTTAACAGCAATCGATGGAGGTGTTTGCCGAAAAATCGGGAGCACATGTTGCACATTTGTACCTTCTTTAGACATGGAGAACGGATCCCTCTCACACGTGATAGCAGCGGTGCATGACCTCGGGGAATGAATGAAGGACGAAGGAGGGGCACAGCCCAGCACCTGCTTTGATAAAAAAAAAATCCTGGGTACCTTCCTGGCTAGGAATGAAAGTGAAGCTTCTCATTCCACTCATCGTCTTTTTACTTCTCATTTTTTGTGTGTGCCAATTAGGACTCCGATGCTGCGTAAATGCGGTACTGAATGGTGCATTGATGATGGTAACAATGGGTTGTGCAAATGAGTGGCACAAATTAAACATGAGGCGGAGGTACAAACAGGAGATAGTTCAGAGCCCAAGTATAGAATGACTGCCATATACAACACAGGGCACAGAGTGGCCAATTTATATCACACAACCATAAAGCAACCTAGTGAGTTACAATGGTACAAGGAAGTATGGGTGGACCTGGAGCGTGAGGGAGGGTGTATCTATATGACCTGCACCCCAGATGAATATGTTAGGAGGGGGGAAAGCCTCCGAGCAGTATGCAGGGCATGGATGCCTATAAAGGGGACACATGCAAGGGATGAAGCAGTGGCAGAGGAGGAAGAACCTAAGAGATTGGGGAGATACAATATTTGTTACTTAAGTAACGAAAGTGGGGGATGAGTGGAAGGAGGGGGCATTTTGAACCCCCCTTCCCCTATTCCTACACTTCCTGGGTGGGCCCAGTCGCGGCTGCTTTGGATTCAGGGCCCTGACCCTTATAACGGTATAAGACCAGATGTGAATAAGACTCCATTTTGTAAGTTACAGACTCCATTTTGTAATGATAAAACAGCCGTGAAGTTTCAGCGAACACAGGCCTGCAGCTCTCTCAGCCAGACACACACAGAGAGCAAGTTCCGACCCCCCATACCCCCTTACCGTCTCTGCAGTTGTTTAGTTCTCATGAGAAGACTGGCTACAAGAATGCAAAAAAATCCACACTGTATCTTCTGTCTTCCGTCTTAACTCATTGACCCAGATACAGCCCTGAGCAGGGGCCAGAGCAAAAGCTATCTGTCTCTATAAACCTGCCCCACACCTAACAGACTCCGGCCATAAAGAACATAATCCCCATACCCTTTAAGATAGAATCAACAGTTAAGACCCTTGAGTCCATTTTATCGTTCACGCTCTAATGTGGACAGAGCCAACGTGTCTTTTTGCATGCAAGATCATATAAACCGAATGATGGGGCAATGTGTATACGAGTGAACAATATAACGTGTATGTGTAAGTAGAAGCTCTCATGTTAAAGTTTGAACAATGAAAGTGTGATATGCATTAACATATGGTACAGAAATGCTTAAAGAAATAGATCGCAACAATGTAAGGTACAATCAGCCTAATACTGTACACACCAGCACCAAGCTACCTCATTCTCATAAGTTTAAATCTAAACATATGCATAATATTGTGTAAACATAATACAATAGCTAATCACTCTCAACAAGCCACAATCCTTGCCAAGGCTGCATGCACAGACCCCAAGCGATGAATTGCTCTTTAATCAAAGATAACATTGATTCAAACACGATTTTATAACTTGATGAGTTATTTGTTTGCTTTGTTATGATGAGAGTGTTTAGCCAGACAGACAATAGAGTATACCTTAAACCAGTATGACCTGAATGCAATGCAGTAAGCCATGCGTAAAAGCCTACATGTAGAATTGTGTTTTAAAGGCCCTGTTTCTGTATGTAACAAGGAACCATACTGCAAAGAGCTTTCAAGTCTTTTCTACCCTTTATGGTGTCAAAGTAGCTTAGCAGAGATTTAATGATGTTTGGACATCCGACCACTAAACCCCCCTCCCCAACGAAATGTATGCTCATGATGATATGTGCCTCTTTTGACCTAGTTGTTTTAGCCATATATTTAGAATTCCCTTTGTTGTTATCAGTGGGACACCCCAGATAATACAACGACCCCATGAGCTCTCCCCCTGAGTCAGCATATCCTGAATTATCTAAACAGCTCAAGCACAGCATCAATGGATGACGTTTAATCTATGGCCAGTAATAAATAACCTGCCTTTGAACTATGTTTTCACAAGTGTTTAAGATATAGGTCTTTGAGTTCACCGGACAAACAGATTATGGTAGTGAATGCATGCGAGTGTGTGGCCACAAGGGCAAATGTCAAATGGTTAGTGTAACAGAAGAAACAACGCAGTGTCGACTCTACATACCAACCTGATGAGCCCAGCTGACCGATTGACCCAGGACACGACGTCAGCTCACCACGTGCCCTCAACCAACCAAGTGCCTCCGACCCAATGGCATCTATAGGTGCCCACTCTTAGTGGCCAATCCCAATTATTCATGTTCCCCCTAGGCCTTCCCGCAGCCTAATGACAATATTCATGAATAAAAGTGAATTATAACATGTTTTCTGCAGAGCGCTCATGGCTTGAGCAGAGTGGATTCTGCATGCCTTATTTTAGATAAAAGCCTTCGATACAACCACCACTTGGTCTTGGACTCATTCCCTCCTGGGATGCCTTTTTTATTGACTCCATTGGGAGGATTAACAATATTTTTGGGGGCCTCTCACACACTGTACACTGCTCATGCGCTGGAGAACCGCATGTAGAGCACTGGGGCATGCGCAGATGCGTTTCATGCGTCTTCATGCCGGTTAATGATAATGATAATGATGTGTTATTTCTATAGCGCCTTAATCCAAAGCGCTTTACAGAGCACATATTTACATGCAATATCACCCAACCGAAATTGGTACTCATTTATCGACCTCGCTGAGCTAGCTTAACGGCATGACAGTTACCATTGGAACGTGGTAAACAGCGTTCACGTTGAGGCTTATGACTAGGGAAAAAGGCTGGGGTGTTAGGTTGTAATAAGCTGTGACCAAGGTGTTGCGGAAATATCCGCATGTAAGGTCATGTTGATTAGTAAGGTGTCTGTGCTAGGCCATAATTTGTATTTGACCTGTGTAAAGGAAGCAGCAAAGAATGCATGAAATGTGCAGACTCAGTATGGGCAATCTGGTTGTTTGCTGTGTGCCAGGATTGTGTGTCTGATTTGTGGATCAGATGAAGGGTATGTAGAGAGGTTTATGTAGAAATTGGGGGCCACGGATCGGGCCCCGGCACAACGAGCTGGGTGCAGGAGATGATGCATGCCGTGAGGCATGTGGAGGCTGCAGGCATCCAGTGATGTGGGGGCATATCTGATGGCAGGTGTGAAATGCCAATGTTGTTATAGAAGGATGACATAGTTGGGTGGTTTGTGGACAATTGGAGGAACACATATGATCGTGACATTTGAAAGGAGTGGGGCGGCCGTGCCAAGATTCCTGTCAGGTCTAGGTTAAGGGTCTAATGCCTAGGTGAAATGTTAGAAATTAACAAGGATCTGTGCTTCAAGAGTAGAGTGGACACAAGTGTATGATATCTGATGGATTGGTGGTCCTATCGTCTTGTGTGTAGTTACCTAGGTCAGGTCGGTTGGAAGGTGGGAGTTGCCTCACTGAGACCTTAGGAAATCGTTTTTAGTTGGAAGATACACCACTCTTCTTTGTAGTTGAGAGTGTCTCTTGCATTGGTTGTGTTGTTGACTTTATCAATTACTTGGATTAGCTTCTTCAATACAACCTGAGAACTGCACAGTATTACACAATATTTTAAGAGCTTTGTACTGGATCTAATAACGATTCTATGAACACTGTCACTGCTAAAACCAGGAAGGAAGTGTGACTTGCCAGACCTAACTCCCATACCATTTCATTCATATCCTGGTTGGAAATCCCAATAATTCTCCGAAATTATTGCAACCACAAGCCTCAGAGTCCTTTGCAGGAAGTTAACAGAGGTTTTAAGGACTCAATCTGATCTTCCTCATTACAAAATCTTCAATCTTCTCTGACCAATGTGAGTGAGACATATTTCTCAAGAACCTCTCTTGTTGGAATTAGATTCTATTTAAATCTTAAGAACTCACGCCTTTATACGTTTGTCAGGGTAGATTGATAAATAAGGTGCCAATACTCCAATGTTGTTAGAATCAAATCGAAGATGGTACGGATGACAGCTAGCTGTGCATATTGTCCAGAGTAGGATCCCAGTCGTTATGATATAAGATTTCTTTTACATGACCTGGGTTTTGAATAAGATCATTCAACCTTAGTCCCAGGGATTCCAACAAGGATTGACAATATGAAACATTCTCTTTAATAAAGTAATTACCATCCTTCATGGCAAAGCTCTTTAGGTCTTCAAAAAGAGAATATTTCACCAGAGATAAGATTTTATGGAAAAAAGATAGCAATTTCTATTATTGCTAAAATAAGTTCCCAATTCAAATCTCATAGCCGCAGTGGGAAATGAGCTTGAAATTCTGAGCAATGACCACCAGAGATGTGCAGTAATTAAAGCAGCAAGCAGAGTCTGTCTTTGTGCTCTACTGCTAAGGAGGTGTGTTTGGCTTCATATACCTTCACACAGAGCTGAGCGCATCTCAGAGATGTGCAGAGGTGTGCAGTCATTGCAGTCTGTGCAGGACGGGCAGCGGGAACCCGGAGAGACTGCTGACGAGAAACCTCCTGCCACCTGCCTCCTTTTTAAAAAAAACACTTGCTGATTAACCTGTAGGTTGGTTGAAGGTAATAGCCCTCCTGAGAGGGCTGCTATACAAATGCATGTACATTTGAGGGGTGCTACTATGCCCCAGGAGGACAGCCAATGGGCTAACATACTCAGTCGACACTAGTCTTTTGGCAGTAGCATTAGTGGGCCAACTAATTAACTAACTGAATCTAACCTCCCCTAAGCTACTGCAAAGCTATCTAACAGCAAGGTACTACTAACATGGCGTTGCCAGGCCCCTGAATGAGGCGGCAGATGAAAGTTCCAGAAGAAACGGCCAACATGGCGACATGTCATGGATCCGCTCCACCTCCACTACTTGACATCTCAAAATCGTGCATTGGTGAACTATGCCCAGAAGATACCAACCAGGGGGGTCAAGGCAACGGGAGGTGGTGAGGGGGTGTGAAGGACGGGCTTTGTTTGTTGCAGCCCCTACACAGGCTCCCCTTAAACCTGGAGTTATTTGGTTGGGTGCCTCATCAATGCCCCCAACCGCCAGCGATCACAGTACCCAGGGAAACACTACCAACATTAGTATCCGACCTAAGAAACAGTCGACAAGGCCGCTCTACCCATTGAACCCTGCAACATGCTCAGTGGATGGGACTACTCAGAAACCAATGGGTCAGAGGGAATTGGTTTCAATGGAGGACTCCGTTTTTAAGGACGATTTTTCTTATCTAGAAGCAGTTTTCAATCGGCCTGACACTCCGTAATACGCCATCTTATCACCATCTGAGATTAAGCAAAAAATAGATTTCCCAGTTCTGGCCATCTCACCTAGCACTGTTCTAGAACAACAAAAGACAGATGGTGACACAACTGATCTATACTCCACAAGCTCTTATCAACAAAGGCTCAGTGAATATGCAAGTATCAACAGACAAAAACGACAAAAAACAGCGATGGTGACACAACTGATATATACTCCATGAGATCTTATCAACAAAGACTCAGTGAATATGCAAGTATCAACAGCTCGATGCCTATGCTCCTTGGAGTACAGAAAGTGTGGATGCCTAGGTTTGGTAGGTCCTGTGAGCCTAGGGGGGGACTCTGACCTCCCACCCCAGGTAACAAGAGAAGATGTCAAAGAAATGGCTGGCTCCTTAGAAACAGGAGAAATGGAAGAGGAGATTGTGGTGAATTCTGCCAGGCCGTACGAAGAACAAAGCCCTTCTATACCTACACCAAAAGACTTGTGTTCACTATCATCAGCCTCTACCAACTCACACCAGATTCAATCCCCAATGGGAAGGGGGCAGGTTAGTACATATCAAGCACATCAAGCACGGATTAGGGAAGGGATGGACAATGCTACAGAACTTGGTTATGGCAACCCTGACAGTGGCGTTCAACCCCTTTTTGAAACTGTATGAGAATCTACGTGACACAATAAAAGATCAAGCTATCTTGCTGGTGATGTCTCACATGAAGCTTATATTCTTGGAATCCTTTGCCAGATTGGTACAATCTAGGATCGACAAAGAGGCCGAGATGAGTGCCCAATGGCAAGCTAGGTTGTTTGATCCAGCGAGCAGAGACGTGGCAGAGAAAACAACACTGATGGCGGCAATCCTGGAACAAATGAAATGGTTAAGGCACCAGAAGGGAAACACTTGAACCAAGCCAGCAGGAGGCTGGTGATCAAGGTGAGCAAACTCTTCACATGTGCCTCCCGTGCACCTCAAAACAAGCTATGGGAAATGGGAATTGTGATGACCCCATCTTGGTTTTACCTCTTTGAGGAAGCGACCAAAGCTCAGTAACCAAAGGCAATCAGATTGACAAAAGGCTTACTACGGAAGGGGACAATAATGTCCCAGATTTAGGACAGGTCCATGCTCCTACACATCGATTGGAGGAACCTGGGACTCCTTCCAACTCAGAGATCATTGTAGTAATATTAACAAACAACCAAACCCCTGCTAAGAAAGCTGTAGAAAAACACCCACTGTGAACAAGGGAGGAAAAATTTGAATTTGATTCAACAAAGAAAGTCGAAAAACCACCACACTTCTAAAAAAAGACCACTCAAATGGATCAAGGAGATTTCTCCAGAACATCATACGCCAATGACCTCAGAAGGTGATGAAAAATTATACTGGGACTCAGGTTGATCTAAACATCCCAAAGGTTAATGGAAGGGAAACTGCAGTCCAACCAGATATATAGGATGAGAACATTCTTCTTCTGATGGACTTATCAACATATTCAGATGAAATGAATGTGGAGGAGGAAGATATGGTCAATATAACATACGATTTGGGAAAGAAGGAAGAAGTCCAGATGAGTCAGCTGCACAACAATGGCTCTAAGAATAAAATGGTGGCTGCTCTAGTTGGTGCAAACGTGGGGGCTTTTGGCCCGACCCCATTCTACATGATGGAGCAAAGAAGACTTTCACTGGTAGAGAAGAATTGAGTTTCAAATACCCCCCAATGGTCACTCTCCAAAGATAAATCGGCCACAAAAGGGAAGGGTACCCCATCCAGTGCCCTATATGCCCCTAACACGCAGGTCTCGATCCACTGCCTGATCCCAGAAAGAGATGGCTTGACTATAAACAGGAACAACGTTTGAAAATTGCTCCACTATTTGCCAAAGCTTAGATTCAATGGTCCCAAATACATCAAGATCATAGAATTTGTAAAAGAAAGCCATCTTGATTGGGTTATTTTCATCTTCGTTCTGTGCTGGTGAGAAACTGCCTGGTGGAAGCTAGCCCTGACTTTCTCCCCTTGGGATTGGATGGAGGTTGACCATTCAATCAGGAAACGGGAGATGATCTCACAATTCAGACCAAGAATAGCCAGGGACGAGTACTGGTGACTAAAACTGACCGGGGAGCGATTGGTGGATGGACTGAAACTTCCACGAAGGTGGGAGATGAGAGCCCTTGGTTGATGTTGCCAGGGGGAGGGACGGGTTCCTTGATGAGATTGACATTTGGAGGTGCAAATGGTGAAGAGAGAAAGGTCAAGATGTGCTTAGAAAGCAAGAGTTCAGCAGAATCTCTGGCAGACTGGGGTTGGTTGGCAACCACATTGGTGCAATCTTTAGATTTATAACTCCCTTCTACTCAGGGTCCCTACCTATGCATGGCCTAATGGAACACGAGAGGCTTCATGCATCTGTTCAAGGAAGAGGAAGTGGATGTGGCAGCCTACGACATATTTTGTATGAAAGCAACGTGGCTGTTTACTAAGCCGATATGTGAATACTTTGATGTATGCATTAAACCAGCAACACGAGATGGTGGGCAGACCTTCGGCAGGGCTTCTAACATTGGTGAAATGGGGTGGTCCCTGTAAAGTCCTGGAGACTAACAATCTAAACCCCTTTGTTCAAATAGTGACTTTGACCTGGGAGAAAGCGGAGGGTCAAGCCCTGCTGATACTAGTAGTAATTCATCTCTATTGGAACCCTGTTGGAATGGGGGATGTAGATTTTGTGGGTGCAGTTTCTAAAGTGATAGCCGATTTGCGAGTTGTAATGAATGACCCTCTGATAGTGTTGTGTGGAGATCTCAACATAAAATGTTTGGACAGAAAGGCGATATAACTGCCAAAGGGTTGGCTGAGCAAGAAAACAACCCTGTGATTCTCAGCTCTTAAGTCGTGAGACGTTGGTATGGGGAATGGCCAATTAAGAACATCTGTGGGAAGGTGACATGGTTGTGGGGCAATTAGATGGCACATCTTGACTATTACTTTGTTTCAGGGGCTTGTTTGAATGGCTGAGCACCTAAAAAGTTACACCTGTGACAAACAGTGATAATCATCTTCTGAGCTTGACCCTTAAGGGATGGGATACAGTTGGCTCATACTCTATGACGGAGGCAGTATATATCAACCAGGGTGGTAATCGCCTAAAAATATTGCCAAGGGATGTCATGGGTGTGACTGCTGAATACAAAATTACCCTGGAGCACAACAGCATGTGGGTAAACTACTCTAGTGTGCTGATGGACTTCAAAATGAAATAATAAATTAGGGAAAAACTAGAATTTAAGAGGCTGCATCACCCGAACCAAGTAGTGAGAGAGATGAAAAGAATCCTTAGAGCAGGTCTACGGTTTATAGATTGCTCAAGCAATGGAGACAAAATTGCCTTAAGAAGGAGGAGGAAACAACAATATAGAAATTAGCTAGTAGCTTCCAGAGTTCAGTGCTTCCAAGTAGATGCAGATGCCATAATGCAGATCCATTCTAACGAGAACACTAGAGACTTCTGGAAGCTGCTTAACAACCATACCACATTCCAATTGGCTAGAATGACCCTCTGCTGTACCGGAAAATGTATGGATAATTATTTCACCGATCTCTTTGCTGGTTCGTATCCAATGGCTGTGTTTAGCCCAGGAAAATCTTGCACCCCATGGTCCATTGAGTTTGACAGGGAAGATATAATGAAACTAATAAAGAAAGTTGAACCCCACAAGAGCTGCCAGCCCAGATGGCCTGAATATTATCATTCTAAAAGAGAATCCAGAGGACTGGGCAAATTTCTGTATGATTCTCTCCAATATAATGGCCAAAAAGATTCCAACTTAATGGAGGACTGCATTGATTGTCTCAATATACAAGAAAGGTAATAGGGAGAACCCTCAAAATTATATACCTATCGCCCTCTTGGACACTTTAGGGAAGATCTTCGCATCAATCCTGTTGAAACATCTAAGGATGTGGGTGCATGACTCAGTTCACTGTGATAAAAGACAAGCAGGGTTTGTCTCAGGGGTAGGGACAAGTTTAAATCTATTTCTGCTAAATATGTTAACCGTGAGGGCGATTAAGACCAAGCAGAAGGTCTATAGATCTGGAGCAAGCCTTCGACAGTATTAACCCAGTGAAACTTTGGTAGAACCTATCGGGCTGGTCATGCCCACCTGTCTTCCTAGAGGCAATTAGGGCCCTCTACCCAGCAACCATTGTCCAAGTAAGAATGACTGCCGAGGAGATCCACACCTTTAGGTGATTGAAGCAAGGTTGTCCCTTGGTGCCGACAATTTTCAATCTGATTTTGTCAGACATGGCCCAAAGCCAATAGGGGGTAAAGGCATTTCCACCTAATTTGTATAACCAACTAATTCCATGGGTTATGTATGCTGATTACTTGGTTGTTATCGACCAAACACCGATAGGCTTACAAAGGAGGCTGACCCAGCTAGAGTGATATTTCCAATCAAACGAACTGCACATAAATGTACAAAATAACAAAATCATGGTGCTCTCTAATGCTTGTGGGAAAAAAAAACAAAATTCACCTGGGTAGTCAGTTCCTATACAATAGAGTGTGTAGATTCGATAACCTATCTCAGAGTTTCAATCAGTTGCAACGTAAACGAGAAACTCTGGATCTAGGTACTTAGATTCAAATGTATAAGTCTGGCAGCACAGACAAAAATGTTGCTACGGTAAATTCACACTGGTTCCAATAGTAACCTTTTATAAACAAAGGTAACCCAGATTATTTTGTATGAAGCAGATCTGCCCTAAATTGTTCTAAAAAATTTTGGGATATTTTGGAGATTCTCTTTTGGAAGCGGTTTCTGGGTCTCCCAAAATCGCTACCTATTTCCCTGATCAGTTTGAATTGGGCTTACAGTCCTCATACTCAATGATTAGGTGGAGATCCCTGAACCTATATCGGAAATGCAGAGGATGGTAACTCCCCCACCCCCTTGACATACTAAAAAATGGCAAGAGTGGTAAGGAAAGGAAAGGAGAGAGGATGGGATTGTGGACCCCTGGAAAGATAATTGTAGAAAATGGCTGGAAATCATGGTCTGACTGAAGAGGTACTTTTAAAGAACCCTGATAAAGGCAGATCCAGATACAGAGAGTGGACTAGATTAATACTATTGAAAAAAGAAGCATGTATAGGTTATCGCTCCATTTGGTTTTCGAATGAAGGTCGATAAACCAACTGACTAGGTGGAGACAACAAAACACCTGCTTACAGAGTGCAGAGTGCAGAGTGCAGAGAGTTGGTCATGGTGAGAATGAAATACATGAGAATGAAATACATGAGTGAGGTGGCGTCTCCATGCAAGGCATTTACAGTGAAGGTATCGTGGGAAATGTTCATAATTGGGGAAAATAATGCAACGATGTTGGCGGCAATAACATTTCTGGAGGACGTATTAAACCTGTAAATTGTAGGGGATTACCTTGAATGGATGCTGGGAAGGGAATGGAAAAATAGAATGGTGTTATTTTGAGTTATTTTTATTGGGGGATGGGAGCTAATGATATGTAATTCTGAAAAGTTTGTAATAAACCAAACAAATACAATAAAACAATTTTTTTAAAAGTTACAGCCCTTTTAGGAAGGATGGGTGAAGAGCTGGCTTGTGATGCCTGTACGTTAATGTCTCCTGTACTAGGCCCACTCCAAAATGCCTTGGCCTCACTACTGTGCTTGACACGGTTGGCTCACCCTCAATCAGAGCCAGAGGGCACATTGTTAAATTCTTCGGTAAAAAGAAGGCTGTAATTTTGCCAGACCATGGGAAATTACTCCAGTCTCCATTCCATTACTTGCATGGTTCGCGAATACAGGCGTTAATTGGAGAAGAAACGGGGCAGGGTTCTCCAAGTCAATTCACAAAGTAAACACTCAGAAACGATTGGGGAAGTAGTAAGCAGCAAATTCATTGCCAACAAGATGTCCTGGTCAAATATTGCCTCACATGACTCCATACCTTATGAACTCTTCCCCGCTCCACTCCTTAAATCATACATTAGTCAATATGTGTCAGGCTCAAGAGTCTAAAACGTGCTGTTACCTGTGTACTTCGCAGCGTGATGTTGTTAGAATCCTCAGCATGCGTAGCAGCGCTGTAGCCTCGAGGCAATCCCGTGCAGAAGGAGACTGTTGTTCAGATCCACTACCCACTGCCACACTACCAAACACCAAACACTCTGCAGCACTCTTCGTGCTTCGCGGCTACTGCAGTTTATGTGGGAAAGGTTGGCAAAAGTGACATGCCTCCAGGCAATGTCAAGGGAAGAAAGACTGTTGGCAAAGTTTTCACGCTGGGTTCAGGGCTCCACCAAACACCCTGCAGCACTATGCACGTTCTGCAGCTTCGGAAGCCCTCTGCTCTTTTTTTCAATATTCCCAAAAACACCACATGGCTCTTCTTTTTACACTCTTTCCCACTTACACTCAAATATTCACATCCCTCTTTTGTTGGTCTTGTACATGTGCACTCCTGTTCCATGTGTTCTTTTGCTGTCCTCCAATACTGAGCCTCCTCTGGAGAGGTCTGCATGACTGGTTGCAGCACCAACCCTCCAGCGATCAGGCAAGTTTTTGGTTCAACCCGCTTCTGCGGTCTCTTCATTTTTGTGCATGGAATCTGCTCTCCGCAGGTAAACGCTTCATCCCAGCTCCTCAGAAGGGCCTGAAATCATATTTTGGGTAAAAATCAATCCAATGAACAAAAAGGAGTCCATGAGTTTGCAAGAATAATACAAATGCATTTTATGTAGATTCAGACAAGCTTCATTCAACACATCTTCATTAAATGGAGGTATATACAGGAAAGGAGACATGGCATAGTTGTAACATTCTTTCAACCACATGTAAATCCTTACACATTGATTGGCTGATGATGTAGGTTCCCTCAAAAAACCCATACATTAATTAGGCCTATTGGCTCAAACCTCTCCCTTGTGACAGACCAGTACAATTCCTCTAAGTATGACCTAACATCCTCCTTTGGTAAGGTTCTTCTTTCTCATTGGCTTGCTCTGATGATCCATTTTGCTTTTTGAGAGCCCCTTCTCCATTGCTTGTCCTACCTCTAGGTGTCTCATGGTGTGCTTCAACCCTCATTCTTGATCAAGTCCCTGTGATGTGCAGATGGTGTGGTATTTAAGAAATGACTACCTAATCCTTTTCCCATGCCACCAGTAGGTTGGCATCTGTGGATGTTTCTCAGCCTTGTATCTGTACAACTAAAAGTTTATGTTGTGACTTCTCCCCGGACACAAACTGCACCCTTTTCCTCCTCCCATGGGAATCAGTAACTTCCTGGTGATTAATACTGAACACCACTCATTTGGGGAATAGTGTCTTGTGCATGTGAGTGTGCTTTAATTTACTTGGATTTTCTGGCCAGCATTGATTGGGGGCAGGAGTATTTCTCCCCTCACCTCATCATGGAGAATAATTTGCTCCCCTTCCTCGCTCAGATACCTCTTTCCATTTGCTGTCATGTTTCCTCTGTTCATTTGTCAACCACGTTCCCACTACCTGCTTGCGGTTGTGTGTGCCCACCCTGACTAACACGTGTAAAAAATGAATAAAACAGACACTCCTTGGGCAGGGAATAAGGCACAAAAGCGCAGGCTGCGAGAGTTTCAAGGAAGGTTTATCTAGATCTCTGAGAGCGCTCTGATCACATCAAGGTTACAACACATTTATATAGTACATCTACATTTTTAACATATGATTCTATGTTGGACCAGGATTGGTCAGCCGTGGTGGGGACTTAGGTGTGGGCATCATCTCTTCCTTGGTTGGTTGCTTGGTTGGTGGGAGGATTGACGTCAGACATTTATGCTCCGGATGCGTGAAGGTCAGGTCGCTGTGAAACACGGTGGTCACTATCTAAGCTAAGAAAATACATTCTGAATAATGCATTCACTAAATAACAGTTGATCAAAAGACTCTCAGTGTATCATGTCGTTATATAAATCACTCAAGGGCTTACACCATCTACACATTTGGGTTACACAGGTCACAGGTTTAAGGGCCTTGACCACTATAATACTGTCATTGAACTATAGGGTTAGTCTCACAAGAATCTCAGGTATGTGGCATTTGTTAGTATTGGACACGATATACTGCACCAGGGTCTAATGTTAGCTGGGGGGTCTGTTGGGTGGGCTTCATAGTGAGGTTGGCAGTCTGGCACATGAAAGGGATGCCTTGCAAGGGCACAGGGTTAGAATGGCAATAAGTTTCGACTGGCGAGGGTAAGGGGGCAAGGACACTTTTGTGGAGATGGACGAGCTCGGTGCTTGGCTCATGTCGGTTCACATGCAGGACAGTGATCTCACAGGAAAAGGGATGTATTAAATGCATTATTTTTTGCAAGCAGCTCCAGCCTCAGCGTGAGAATGGAGCCGCAGAGTTTTCCAGTTGGTGTGGGGACGAGGGTGGGGGCCCTGTGCTCCGAGCTGCGGCGGCCGGCAAAGGGGAGAGATGCATTTTGTACTATCGCAGTAAGGCCTAGTTACCTAGATGGAGTCAAAAGGGGATACAGAAAAGGGATGCCCTGTGTCCTGCTCGGTGGTCTCATCTACGCGAATATAACCAAAGGTTAGTATTGCATAAGGGCAAGGGGCGTACCACCACTAGAGGCACTTGATCCAAGTTTTGTACTGAGAAGTGATGGTAGAGAGGGGCCAATTGGCCCCTCACTCCCACACATTCCCCCCTTTCATTACATCTAAAGTAACAAATTCTTCTACTTTTTATTCTTTCGATTTTCCCTTCGGTAGTACTCAACCTCTGCCACTGCCTCGTCCCACGCGGGGGTACCTTTTATGGTCATCCAAGCTCTGCAGACGCTTCTTAGGCTGTTCCCTCTTCTGGCATATTCATCTGGGGTACACATTAAGTAAATACCTCCATCCCCATCTAGATCTACCCATACTTCTTGGTACCATTGCAACTCTCTTGGCTCCTTTATTGTCGTGTAATGCAAATTATCCACTATGTCCCCATATTGCCTGTAAATTGCTGTCATTCTGTACTGTGGTGTGGTGTACTCTCCTGTTTGCATTTGTGCATCTATCATGGTAGCTACCGTTGCCGGTCGGTCCATTGTCACCATCATCATAGCCGAGGTTGGCATGCTTTTCTCACAACACCGTAGTCCCAGTTGGCACACACAAAAGAACACGAGCACAAAAATGATGATGGGGATCAGTATTTTCATTGCCACATTTACCCATGATGGCATCCAGCTGAACAAATTGTGGAACCATGTACTTTCCTCTGCTCCTCCTACTGCTCTCATTCTCTCCCCTAGGTTGTGTACTGTGTTTATCACATGGGAGATTGTCCGTTATCAGCGTCTTCAGTTGGCACGAATGTGCAACATGCCCCCCAATTTTTCGGCAAACACCACCGTCCATCGCCGTGAGGAGATCGAGGACATATCTATTTTGCATTGTCATTAGGCACAACGCGCAGAGCTCTATCTTTATCACGTTGAACCCCTCATCAGTGTCGTTTGGGCGCTGCTGATGGTTCAGCCGATTGCCCGCTGCCGATATGCCAGCCGATCGCTCTGCTGCCGATATGCCAGCCGATTGCTCTGCTGCCCCTTGGATGTGGCTCTCTGGTATTACCATCAGGGCTGTGTGGAGGGTCACTAAAGCACAAGTTCCTTTCCACGATGCTGGGAGGTGCAGGTAAGCTTGTTTACCGCAAACCCAATACATGTCCATTAGTGCAGCTGTGCCTTTCTTCATGTCGGGGATTATTACCATCTTGTTACATTTCCTTGCTTCTCCCATGTTCACCTTCGCTTCCCATGGAAACACAGTTCATGTGGCACTTCTTTTTGTATTTTTATAGGTTTTTCTAATGCTGTGACCCATGTTAGCTTTGCGACGTGTTGCGACCAGATGTGGTCACATGCCCCTTTTATCCATTGGAAAGTGTCATTTGGTAGGCCTCGAAGCTCTTCTGTTTTGCATTGTATTGTTTCTTCGTGCCATTTATTTTCTGAAAATCGTGTCCCCTTGATGACAAGGAATGGTTCCTCAAGGCAAATTACTCCTTGGCGCCGGCTTGTGCATGTGTTCTCGTTCTCCAGCTTTTCCAATGTGACAATGTGCGCCTGGAATGTGCCCTATATTCTGCATAAAACCAGATGAATTAAACATTGGGCTTCCGACAAGGGCACTTCCTGTGGTACTAACATTTTCGGTGTTCCTGATGCATGCGGGATGAGTGAACAGACGTAGCAGCTCTCATTTGTTGCTTGCTTCGCCGTGGCACTCATGTCAGGATACCATTTATTTGATTGATCAGGGTGGCGGGGATCTTCTATTTCATCTAATCCCCGGTCGTGATAGATGTTGTATCTTTTCCCTCCTGCCCCCCTTTTCCTCCTCCTCCTCCCTTCCTGATCATTGTTTTTCACCCTTTTGTAATGTATCGGAAACATCCCAGCCCATGTTGTATCATTACTATTCAATATGGCATATGTATCATCATCAGTAGCAGCAATTTTGTGCGAGGTAGAGTGTAATACTAGTGTAATCAAATCATTTGTCCAATAATAATCTCCATCATATTCGTTATATCCATAACCATTACTCATATTTACATCGAAATGTAACGCTGACACACTTGTTGATTCCACAGTGAAGTATTCTGAGGGTTGCATTCCATCTGTTTTGTTAACATTAAGTTCATGTGACTCCTGCCATATTCTCTTTACCCCAGTCCATATCATTTGTGATCCTTCTCTTATCAAGTTAGCCCTGCTCCCCACCCCTTTGTATGTCATCAACAAGAGATAAAAGGGTATAGTACCATGCTGCAAAAAACACCAGTACCGACATAAAAATTGCAGCACATTTCAAAATGCACTCAACATCACTGAACCTTTTAGCCCTAATGGCGACCCTATTGCTATCTAACATTAATTCGCTCTCTCCAATCGTGGGTCGTTGGGCCATTGTTCACCTGGAGGGGTGATATAAGTTCGTTAAGTCATCACAATATATACAAATATTTACATTCTTGTTCAACTTCACGTTTAATCATTATTTTCAGTCAGGCTTGTTCTGTTACTCTATTGTTCATGTACTTTTGCTGTAGAGACAACCATCAAAAAAAAATGAAGGTGGGAGACAGAGGGGGAGAGATAGGTGAGGTATAGATAATATGCTTGGCCAATTGAAGAAGAGAGTGGGGAAGAGGCAGAAAGGAAAGAAGGAGGAAGCAAGTTGTGCAGAACAAAATACATATCATCATTTTTATCTCTGCATGTTCTTTTACTGACTCTTTTGTTATTTTCCTACAATCTCGTTTGTGGTCCCAGTAGCACTGCCTTGCTCCTCCAGGGGGATTGTACTACTGTGTGCCCTCCTCACATCGGATAAGTGCACGCAATACTTCAATCCCTTCACTTTCACCGTGGTGGGGGTACTGTAAATGACCTCGTAGGGGTCATGAAACCTGGGTGAATTCCACCTTCTCACAAACCTGCGGACATACACATGTTCCCCCGGCATTAGTGGCCCGCTTGAACTGTCTGCGGCCGGGTTTAGTAGTATCATTCATCACATTTTCAGTAAAAGACGGTGCTATTTGTTGCGCTATGTTACGTACTGCGCGTGTTAACTGGGTTAGGTATTCCTTGAACTCCTCCCCAGCACTGTGGCAGCCCTGTGCGCGTCCGAGGCTCTTCTGATTGGGGATACTGGTGTGTGTATTTGCCTCCCAGTCACAATTTCGTGGGGGCTTAGGTGGTGGTCTTTACACTGCTGTGTCCTGAGTTGGAACAGTGCTAGGGGCAAGCAATAAACCCAGTTCTTTTTCAATGTGTTTGCCATTGGGTGATAAATTGAGCATAATTTGTGCTTCACCCCCAAAAGTGATGTCACTTCCTTAAAGAGGTCATTCACAAAGTGCGTGCCATTGTCTGATCTAATCACCTTGCATATCCCCCATCGCGAAAACACCTCCCGCACGAGGAATTTGGCTGCACATTTCGCATCTGGGTGGGGACATGGGCCTGCTTCCACCCACCTTGAAAAGGGGCATACCACCACAATCAAATATCTTGCCCCGTTACACCGCTCTCCCATATCAGCATAGTCTATGTGGAGCTCTCTAAATGGTCCTGTTGGTCGGGGCAAGGTGCCAGGCAGTGTTCTTAATGTCATTACAGAATTATATGTTTGGCATGTTATACATTCTACAATGAATTTTGACACATGCTCTTGTAAATTGGGGATGAACCAGTGTTCTTGAATGTCTGCAGCAATGTGTTGTTTCGCTACATGGCCGGGGAAATGCAACTGCTGGAATGCTATTTCCAGTAACTCTATGGGCATTACAACCTTCTCTGTCGTCTCTTGTCTCCAAATCGATCTGTGGCTGATTGTGTACATCCCTGTTTGCTCCACAGCTCTTGCACCTCTTGGGACGCACGTTTTTGTAACTCTATTATCTGTGCTATTGGGGTATTATTGTATGCTTCCTCTGGTGGGTCTATCGTGGTTGCTTTTGTGATGCACTCAAGTGTTGGTGTCATATTGAAATACACGGCCTCCTTCGCGGCTGCGTCGGCTGCCGTGTTTCCCAATGAGATTGCGTCTGTGTTGTTGGTATGGGCTTGGCACTTCACCACTGCCACTACTGATGGTACTGCTAATGCATCTATCAGCTCATTCTACAATTTTGCATGCTGTACTGGAGAACCATCTGCCCTCCTGAATCCTCTTCTACGCCACCGTGACAGCCCTGAATGCACCGTGGCAGTTGCATAGGCTGAGTCTGAGTATATTGTCACCGCACAGCCTTTAGCAGTGCGTAGTGAGTGCTTCAATCAATGCTGTTAATTATGCCGCCTGTGCTGAATAATGGGATGGAAGGTGCTTCTGCACAATTGTCTCATATTCATCTTCTTCCATGCGCACTACCGCCATTCCGACGTGTTTGTCTCCTGTCTCGGGGTCTATTGATGCTGACCCATCTATGAAGTATATTTCTCCCTCCTGTAGGGCATTCTCACTTGCTTTAGGGATGTCGTCACCTTTCCCCTCATACGTGGCACAATCGTGTTCTTGTATGTCCTCTGTCGTGCATGGCTCTGTAATAAATGTTGCGGGGTTCACTGTCTTGCACCTCACAATGTGTATGTTGGGGCTTGATATTATTACTTCATATGCTGTTGCTCTTTGTTTCATTAGTGTTGATTTTGTTCGCTCAAGGATGGCGAACATGGAATGCTCCGCATATAGCGTTACCGAACATCCCATGACAATGGTGACGCGTTTTTCAATCGTGAAGGCCGCAGCTGCGAGGGCCTGTTCACACGCGAAATGACCTTGCATTACCGGATATAGTGTCACACTGTAGTAAGCCAATGATTTGTGACCTAGTGATGTCTTCTGTGTCAGTACTGCTGTCATCAGTGTCCCATTGCAGTGTGAAAACAAGAAAAATTCCCTCTCATAATCTGGGTTCGCGAGGACTGGGGCGTCCGCTATAAGGTCTTTTAATTTCGAGTACTGTGTTATCATTTCCTGCGTCCATTTTATTGTCACCGTATTCTTCTGTGCTTCTTTTAATGCTTGTAGTAAGGGGCGTGTGTATGCCGCATAATCAAGGATCCAAGCTCGGCAATAATTACAAATGCCAAGAAATGTTTGCATGTCTTTCACAGTTTTTGGTATTATTATGTTGCGTATAGCAGCTGCTCTGTCTGGGAGTATCCGTTTCCCATCTTTTGAGATTAACTGTCCGAGGTATACAACCTCGGCAAGGCAGTTTTGCAATTTCCCTTTGTCTACCTTGTATCCTTTGGCAGCTAGCACATTCAGTAGTGTTATCGAGTCTGCTCGACACTTTTCTTCTGTATGTCTACAGACGAGCAAATCATCTGCATATTGAATGATGGTGCTCTCTACATCTATGTTTCCAATGTCTTCCCGTAATATCCTGTTAAAAATGCTGGGGCTTTCATAATATCCTTGCGGGAGTCGGCGGTGTTCATATCTGTTGTTCCCTATTGTGAACGCTGTTAGGTACTGGGATCCTGGGTCAAGTGGTATGGAGAAGAAAGCATTCTTCAAGTCAATTACAGTAAAACATGTTGATTCTTTTGGCACACTGCACAATATTGATGCCAGGTTAGGCATAAGGGGAACTCTTTTTGAATGACGTCATTGAGTGGGCAGGGATCTTGGATCATCCTCCATGCCCCTCACTTTGCCTTTTTTATCAGGAAAATCACTGTATTGCATGGGGAGTTTGATGGCACTATTATGCCTTGTTTCACAAGTGCATTTGTGGTTTCTATAATTCCCTCTTCCGCTTCTTTTGAGAGGGGATATTGTTTTACTCTCGGCAACATTGCACCTGGTTTGAGTTTTATTTTTATTGGTGTCACCTCATGCAGCAGCCCTACATCGTGGGGCCCGGTAGTCCAAATTTCAGGTGCTACTTTTGTCATGTCTTCCTCAAATATAGTCAGTGGGGCTTTAACGCTAGCCATCAATGGGTTATGTACCTCTCTGTATTGGACCATAATATCACATGGTATGCTTATTTCCATTATTATTTCTCCATCATCCTCACCATCAGTGAACAATTCCTCATCTGTTATGTCTCGTAGCATTATGTTTGAGTCTATGCATAACACAGTCCTCCACTCACACCCCTGCGCGCCCAGTCCTATGACCACAATACGTTTGCTGGATACTTGGACTGCCTCAATGTCTATGGACATTCTCGTGCCTGGTACAATGTCTGTGTGTGCAACCATGCGGAATATGAAATCTGATGGTGTTCTCCATTCTTTTCTCATTATCTCTGGCACCACCCATGCCAACACCTTGATACCATATATGAACATGCTTATATCAATAGGTACCCCTCGCACCACAACTTCATTCATCACTGTGCTGATCATCAACATTGCTCGTACTGGGCACACTCCCGGTGTTGAGCACACTATTCCTCGTTCTGTAAAAGAGATCGTCATATTCAATTTGCTCAACAAATCTCTACGCAGCAGGTTTATTGGCACGTCTTCGTGGTACAGTAAGGGTGCGCGCACAGTTTTTCCCGCCACCGTTATATCAACATCTTTAGTGTAAGGAACATTTAAAATAGCCCCAGAGAACCCCTGCGTCTCTAAATTCCTGCCTGAGAGCGGAAACCGCCCTTCCATAAGACATGATTTCTCTGCTCCAGAGTCTACCATGAAGATAAACTGCTTATTTCCTATCTCTGCCCCCACTAGTGGTTGCTCTTCTGCACATAGGGTGGTGGATAGGACTGGACACGCAAGTGTTCCCTGTGGGCTGTCCTAATCGGAATGTCTTTCTTGCCCTGGCACGGAGAAGACATTATCTCCGATCACTGTCACGCCACGGTACGGTGCGGGTGCACCGTTCGCAGATGTTGCATAACAATTACTGGTCGCACTTCCCACTGCATTTTGACTTGCCATTGGTTGTGGTGGTGGTTGCTGTCCTTGCTGTACCTGTGGTTTGTTATAGCAGTAGTCTTGTTGTCTCCCACTTGCCATTGGTAGTCCGTAGGGGCTACCTGGGTGCTGACACCCCCAACCTTGTTCATTCTCCATGGGCTGTTGCCCATGGAAATACCCTGAAGGCCAGATTCTACAATCTCTAGAGTAGTGTCCCCATCTCCCACAGTTCCAGCATGACCCTTGTGGTCCGCCTCTCATTCCTTGGCCGCCAAATCCCCTATTTCCCATACCTCCAAATCCCCCTCTCTGGCTATGGTACCCACCTCTTCCTCTTGCCGGTCAGTCTTGCCACTGTTGTCCACCGTATTGCTCTTCTCCGTTCCACTGTCCTGGACCTCCTGTAGCCCGCATTGTATTGTTGCTGGTCTGTTTCCTGCTCCTTCATCCCTCTTGTTTTCTCGGTCTGTGGTTGCGCTGGCGTTGACCGCGGCGACCTTCACTAATTTGTTCTGTAGCAGCTTCGCCTCGTATGCCTTTTTTGTGCTATCTCCTTTTATCTCTCTTTGATCCTCCTGCAGTGGTGCACAATTATACTCTGTATTTCAGGCCAGCCCTTGGCTTCTATCCCAGCTATTTTGTCCAAGGCCTTCTGCACCTCCTTCGGGAGCCCCTTCTTGATGATAAAATAAAACAAGGCGGTGGACTGGTTCCACGCCGTGCCAGTTTCACTTCTCCATAAATCCTGCACCCATAGTATGTATTGCGTAGGATCCTCGTTCTCTTCGATTGTACACTGCATCACTAAATGTAAATCTGGAATATCTGGAAACGTGTGCCTCAATGCATCCCATACCTGTTCTCGAACATTATTGAACGCTGATCCATCGTGGCGATCACAACTCATCGTTACTCCGGGAAATCCGGCTCTTTCACACACTGCATCTGCTTGATCACCAATTACTGACACTAATAAGCTCTTCACATCCCCTATCGCTAGCAGCACTCCTGCTGTGTTTTTCTCAAAGGCGTGTATCCATTTCCCAGCTCCTCCCGACAGTGGGGGGAGGACCTTTAGCAAGTTGTTTTTATCCATTTGCGCCCACGGAATGTAATGCGGCCTACCTGCTGCTTTATGTATCAATGGCATTTGCAACTTGTGTTTCTTCCCTATCTTACTTACCTCACCTTTCTTTGTCTTACTTAGCATCATATTTCCCCCTCGCTGTCTTAGCCTACCCTGCCATAGTGGTGGCGATGGTGTGTCTGGGTAACGACGGTTTGGCAGTGGGGACCGTGTCTCGGCAGCTGCCTCTTCATATTCGTCTAAGTCACTCCACACTTCTCCTATTTCTGATTCTTGCTCATTGTTCCCTTCACATCCTTCTCCTCTCTCACTTTCTGGGGTAGGTGGGCGTATAATCCTCATGGGTTTGTCATTTAGATGGAATAGGAACTCCCTTGACCGCCACTCCTTCTCTTGTCCTTTTGGTATGCGTGTTCCTTGTGATGATACTGACCGTGCTGGCTCGGAGATCGCTTGCGCCACTTCCCCTGCTGTGCTCAATGTTGGGGTTAGATCCGCTATGGATAATGGTGGCACCTCTCCTCCTCCTGGCAGCATCTGGTTCCTATCGCACAATGCTCGTAGCCGCGTTATCTCCATCTGTGCATGCGCCAGCTGGCGGTCTAATTCTCCAGTGATATGTGCTAAATTCACGGGGGGTGCGCTTGTTGGGCCATACAAACCTCCTTTATCATAGGGGGGTGGTGCTGTGGCAACTGCTCCTGTTGTAGGTTGTAAGAGGATTCAATTCAACACTACAGCTAAGTCAACGCCTAGTCTATAATACTGAATGAAAACCCTTATTGATATATCTTTAGGTCCAGTTCATGCGTTCTGGATGACTACCCTTATATAACACCCCTCTCTTGGAATCCCCCTGACCCCACTGAGCCAAGAAGCAGTTCTGTTTTGCAGGTTAAAAGGTTTATTTGATAATTTAAAATATATATATCACACTTTATAATAAATTAATACTTGAATAGCACACTTAATCTGATATGATAAAGATCAACAACGGAGAATCTGGCACTCACACACTTCTTATAATCACTAATGAGTTGACATGAAATGGATAAGGTAGCACACTGGTAAATAGGAACAAAAGTATAATGTGGTAGAGGATGCCTTATGTAAGCTCAGGTGGATGCAATATTCAATGAATGCAGTACAGAAAATACGCAATATGATTTCAACCAAACAATGTAATCACTTTTCTCTGGCTATTCACTCCCCCCCTCTTTATGCAATGCAAGGAATGGGAGGAAAGCACACAGTTCTCAGAAATGCAATCAATGTAATCAGTTCAATCCAGCAAGCTTAGACAACAGAAAACAGATAGGAGTTTTGAAAACACAGGCCCAAATGCTTTTATATGTGTTAGCAATGGATGAGAAATATGCTGGAAATGCTGTTAATTCCCTTTCAGAGGTTCAGGGTGAGTGGTATCTAGTTAATATTAGTCCAGGCTCACACTAGCAATGAGGCAGGGATAGTTAACAGGTTAAACGAATTTCTGGCAAATGGAAGGCAAGCAGCAGCAGTTTTTACATGTGAAGAAATGTGCAAATCGCGGTAAAATTCGCGAATGCGTGTTCCGCGATTGCGGTAAAACTATAAGGGGTAGGAATGCGGTTCTTGGTGCGATTCAAAGCTACGATTCTAAGCTATCAGAGGAAAGTTACTGCAAGTCTCTAGCCCAAACGGTCGCGGAGATATGAGCGATTTAATAAAGGTCGTTTTTCAGATTTGAAATTTTAAAGTTCAAAAAGACAAGTGCAGCTTGCGACTAGAAAATGACAAGTGACAGCTAGGAGGCAGTTCTACTTAGGTTAAATAGATTGAATTAGATGAATTTAAACTAAGAGATTGGTTCTACACAGTTCTGCTGGGTACTCACACTATATTCTTGAATTAAATGGGCCTCATCACGGATCTGGTCAGGGTTTTAGACTGGGCTCTGGTCACTCTCTCTGCTGGTCTGGGTCTCTCTGGTCTGGTCTCTTAGTACAGCACTGCTTTCTCTCTGGTCTCTTAGTTCTGGATAGATTGAAGTCTCTAGTTTGGCTTTCTGGAGGTTGATGGAGGTAAGTATGGATTTTTCCGGCAGAGCGTCCCGCTGCAGATGGATTTGGAAAATCTCTATCTGTCCTTATGTGTCTGCTTTTATGTGTTTAGAATGTGGGTGTGTTCTA
The DNA here is from genome assembly GCF_040938575.1 of Ambystoma mexicanum. Classification (NCBI taxonomy): domain Eukaryota; kingdom Metazoa; phylum Chordata; class Amphibia; order Caudata; family Ambystomatidae; genus Ambystoma; species Ambystoma mexicanum. The sequence goes on from NC_090941.1 coordinate 932,621,625, forward strand.
GCATCACTGACCCTACCTCTCTCTCAGCTTCTAATTGGTCAAACTTCCATTTATCATTTGATTGGGGAATGAACTGTGAGTCAGAGTGATGTCATTTTACAGCCTGCAGAAAGTCCACTCCTCCTGTCAACTTACACACAAATCTAGATTTGAAACAAATACATATTTGCAGAGGTACATATTGTTTTAAAATCATATGCACCCATCATGCATTACAGGAGGTATACCCTGTTCAAACTCTGCTCTTCCTGGGAGCTTGCATTCAGAACTGGCACATATTTCACTTTTTAACTGATTTTGCATTTTCTGACATTGACCCAACTTTACATACATGTGTGCAGGGAGTAGGGACATTAACTGATGAAGTTTCAGATTTTTAACATGCATACATTTAGAGTAATATCCACTTTTCTGCTGACAGCCCCCTGAACATGCCACCGGGTCGAAAAACCTCTTAAAATGTGGGCAGAAAAATCACAAGAATTATGGTATCATTTATAAAATTTTCACATGTCCGCTCTATGAGTTATTCATCTTTTTAAAGTTATGTTCTGGCTCCAAAGGGGGGTGGTTTCCCAGGTCACATGGTATAGAAACCAGTCTTTCCAGTTTCTGCCAAGCCAGCTTGCTCTCACAGGCAGTGCTCCTCCCAGCTCCTGCCAAGAGGAAGCTACAATTTACGACTGCGGTAATAAAAACCTTTGCCTGAGTGAAGAGGGCTTTGTTCACTCTCTTGCAGAGCACAGATAATTCAATTATCAGATAGATGGCATATCCTTAGTGTGAGCAGCAAAAGGGCAGATGGCCTGGGAACACAGTGGTGACTCAAGTTTCACTGCTGATGGGGGTAGTTGCCAGGCAGAATTAAGTTCCTTAAGCCAGACTTTCAGCTACTGTCATGTTATTTGTTGCTTTTTAAATTAACTTGCAATTTTACACATGCAGCTAGAATGCTGATTCTAAGTGCAAAACTATGACATTTCAACAGTTACAAAGGCATGTGACACCAAACATAGGTCACTCATTTAATCTAACATTTTCGATTTTAGTGTCTTTAACTCCAGTGCAACTTAAACTGCTGACTCCATAGCGCAGCCAGTCTTGTTATAAACCTTGTCTTATGATCTTCATTTCCCAGATTTTGTAGGCACACAAAACTCCATTCTGCCAAATGTCTGCTGGTGTCCAGTGAATATTTTGCACATATTGCAATGTTTGAAATAGGCACTTTGGCTTGCCTTCAGAGAAACACATGGTGGTTTTAAACTGCCGGCTTTTGGATAGTGGTGAGTACTGGTACTGCACCCATTTTTGGGATTTAAGAAAATGAATTCCCAACAGTTGTGGGTTTGCTTTTGGCAATCAGCATTGCCACTCCCAATGGTTTCAGACTACTGTGCGGGTAGTCCAATGGTGGTTTTAAAGCGCTTTGAAGCTAACCGGCGCTACTGTTTTTCCTTTGGCAACCCATTTCCCTGTGCATTTTCTGGGAAGCTCTGGCCATCATGAGGTTTTCCATGTCAGTACTGCACAGTTTTGAGGTAGGGCTCGGATGCATGGGTAAATACATCCCACAAGCCCCCCTCTTGCGATGGCCATTCTATTTCATGAATGGGACTCGCAAGACCTGGGATGTTTCCTCATCTTCTTCCAATAGATGGCACAGTTCATCATCTTCTTCTCCATCCGGTACTGATCGATCGGTTCTCCTCGCCAGTCCTGATGGGAGTATTGGGCGGTCCACTGGGCCCATTGGATCTTCGTTCCCGGTCTCCGGATCGTCCTTCTTGGTTATTCTTCATGGTTTCATCTCTCCTAGGATGATAAAGCAAAAGCGGCAATATCTACTCATAGACGATTTTTTTTTTTTTTTCCCCACCACTGTCGAGATAGTGGGGCAGCATATGCATTTTATCATAGCGAAACATTACATTCTTATTTTGATAAAAAACAGTATAACTAAGAGACAGTTTCATGCAAATCACAATATTTTAGAGACTAGATGTGGTATGTTTTATGATTGGAACTGAATTAGTCTGAGACAGTACCCGCTAGGATTCCAGAGGATTCCTCCAGTTGTTGCAGAGTGTGCCTGGGATGGCAACATTTCAACTGGTTTATGTGGACCCACTTGTCTTCCCCCTCTGCCGAACCGCCTTTGGGGATGCGGATCTTGTAGGCCACAGGGGAGATCTTATCGACGATCTCAAAGGGTCCTTTCCATGTAGGCAAAAATTTGCGCTGCTTGGCCTGGTTCCTTTGGAAGTTGTATAGATAGACCCGGTCCCCCACCTGATATTCCTTCCTGGAAGTTTTCAGGTCATAATGGGTCTTCATGCTATCAGCTGATCTTTCTAGATTCCGCTGAGCATAAGCAAAAGCATGTTGGAGGTGTTTCCTTAAATTCTCTACATACTCATGAGTAGTGGAGGCATTTATCAGTGTCTGCTCTTGGGTCCTGTAGAGCAAATGCTGCGGAAGCACCATCTTGCGCCCAGTCATCAACTCAAATGGTGACATTTTGGTTGCAGATGAAGGGGTAGATCTGATAGCCATTAGGACCAGAGGTAATCGGATATCCCAACTCGGCCCAGAATCTGCCACAAACTTCTTTAATATGCTCACAATTGTCCGGTTATATCTCTCTACTGCCCCAGAAGAAGCTGGCCGGTAAGCAATATGCAGCTTTCTCTTGACCCCCAGTATCTCCCACATCTTTGTCATTACTTCACTGGTGAAGTGGCTACCTCTGTCTGACTCAATCCTTTGAGGTAGACCAAAACGGGAAAAGATGTGGTTAATCATCAAGGCAGCTGCAGTTTCTGCCTTGCAATTTGGGGCTGGGAGACATTCCTACCACTTGGTAAACAAGCATGTCACAGTCAACATGTACTTATTCCCCCTAGCCGAGCGAATCACAGGGCCTACAAAGTCGATTTGTAAATCTGACCATGGCAGTGTCATTCCCCTCTTTTGTAAAGGCGCCCGGTGTGTGAGGGATGTCGGCTGAAATTGTGCACACACAAGACAACCCTTCAAATATTGGTTGAGGTCCTGGCCCATGTGTGGCCAGTATGCAACCTCTCTTAAGATTTCCAATGTTGTGTGAAACCCCCTATGACCGGCGGTGGCCGCATCATGGGCGTGACTTAACATCAGGCTTCGGAATGAGGTAGGAACCACCCACTGATCGTGGCCAGCTTTGGATTTCCTTACCAGCAAACCGTCTTGGATTCGGAACATTTTTGGACATTTCATCAACACTCTTAGGTCCTCTTTCCCAATGTAATCGGTATCCGTCAGGGGAAAGTTCTCAGGGTCCTCAAGGTGCTGGTAAAATTTACCAATAATTGGATCCCCCTTCTGAGCGGTAATCAAATCAGCATCAGGGGTCTCCTTACTCCATTGTGCAATTGAAAGGTCGTTGTGAGCATTTGTCTGGGACCTAGTGATGGCAGTGACCTGGATTTCCCCCAACAGGGACTCAATCTCAATTAGATCCCCTTGGATGGCTCCGGTTTTGGCCAGCTGATCAGCCAAGTCATTTCCAGTTTTGTCTGGTCCCTCTACTTTGGAATGACCCTTAATCTTTTTCCAGTAGATGGTCATCCCATTCGATGTGACCAGATCATCAATGTTTTGGATCAACTTCCCATGTTTCAAGGGTTTGTTGTTAGCACATAACATGCCTCTGGTTTTCCAATTAACCAGGTGCTCCACGAACCCGTTCCGTACATAATCCGAATCTGTGATTATGACCAGTTCGTGGAGTTGATGCTGGACAGCAGTGAGGATGGCCTGATGCACAGCCATCAATTCTGCCACCTGACTACTTCGGGGACCAATTTTGTATCCAGCGGAGGGTTCTGGGGACTCATTCACCCATGCATTCCCTACGCCGGCCACCAGTTCTTTCTCCCCGTTGTTGTCAACATGGTAAGAGCATCCATCCACATAGACAGTGGGCATTCCCTCACACTTGTCCTCTTCAAAGACTTTGTGTGGGGAATTAAGGTATGCCTCCATGTTGTCCTTGATTTTTAGACTTTCGTCCTCGAGACAGTTTTCTCTGGCACAATCATGCAAGTCAGCCAGACCTTGCGCGAGGGGACTCTTCTTGTTTTGGCCATATCGGACCTCCACAGGAAAGCCTTGCATTGACAGAATCCAGGAAGTAATTCGGGAATTACTCACATTTCCGGCCCGGATTCTGTCACTTTGGAGATATTGCAGAGGCTGGTGTGGAGTCTCCACTATGATGTGTTCCCCCTGGATAAACGGGCGGTAATTCTTCAATGCCCACACCGTTGCCAGGAGTGCCTTCTCACAATCGTTGAATTTCTCCTCCACAGAGGATAAAGTTTTGCTCGCATAGGAGATTACTTTATTGACCTTGTCATGCTTTTGATATAATACTGCCGTCAAGCACGTATTAGAGAACCCTGTCTCCAGGAAGAACTCCTTGTTTCTGACCGGGTAAGCTAGGCAAGGCGCTTGTGAGAGGCTTCTTTTGAGTTGTTTTACTGCCTCGGCTTGTTCTGGACCCCATTCCCACTTGACCCCCCCCTTCAGGAGATGAATCAGGGGTCTGGTGATCTCTGCGTAGCCCTCAATGAACTTTCTGCTGTAATTAGTCAGTCCAAGGAGGCTCCTTAGTTCCCGCAGAGTTGTGGGGTCTTTCAGTTTCTGAAGTGCTTCCACTTTCTTTTCCTGGGGACAGAGACCCTGAGGAGTAATCTCATGCCCCAAGAAATTAACACGGGTTCTACACCACTGTGCTTTCTGAAAGGAAAGTTTTGCTCCGGCGGCCCTCAACTGGGTCAGAACATAACGGATCTCCGCTATGTGTTCCTCCACAGATGAACTTTTGATGAGGACATCATCTACATAAGCCAGGTTACCCCTCGCACCCAGGTCGGGCATGGCCTTATGTAGGAAAATGTTGAATTCATTGCCGGAGTTGAGGTATCCGAAGGGAGTCCGGGTCCATGTGTACTGCTGGCCCCCAAAGGTAAAAGCCAGCTTGTATTGGTCCTCCCTACTGACAGGCACAGTCCAGTATCCATTGGTCAGGTCTATTGCAGTGAATACCTGTGACCCCTGAATCTGGGCCAGCCCTTGGTCAATGTAGGGCAGAGGCCATCGGGAAGTATGGACCCGTTTGTTGAGCTCCCTAAGGTCGGCGCAGAGTCTCCACTGGCCGTTTGGCTTCAATATTCCCAGCACCGGATTATTGAAGGTGCTGTGGACTGGACGGATTATTCCCCTGGACTCAAGGTTCTTAATTATTTCAGTAAGGGACTCCATTGATGCGAGAGGCAAGCGATATTGCTTCACAAACACAGGAGTCATGCCAGGGTCCGTGGGGATTGTTGTTGTGTGGATGTCAGTGCGACCACAGTCATATGAGTCTACCGCAAAGAGATCTTGGAAATCCAAGAAAACTTGTTTCAACTTTTGCTTTTGTTCCAGAGTCACACAGGCATCAGCTAGGTTGACTCTCTCTTCCACCATCTGCCTGAAGCCTGGAAAGACTTCTGGTTTGGCTATTTCCGGGGCCTCCTCCAGCTGGGTGGAGAAGTCCCTGGTCAGAGTGCTGATTTGGACCGGAGGCTTCAGGTGGGAAAGGCAGCCCTCATGTACCTGGAAAATCACCTCATCCCTCCTGAAGTCACACGTCACATCTTCCTTACCATAAGGGCAGGAAGTGTACACCAGGAAGTTCCCCCCCATGCCGGGTGAAAATCCTGTCTGGTGTTGTATTGTCCTCACTGTCACTGTCAAAACAGTCCTTAGGGATTGGTCCTAACAGTTCATTTACTAAGTCGATGGAAAAATGTCGGTCATCAACCGCCATTCCAATAATGGTGCCTGCGGCTAGAGTAATACTCTTTAAGTCGCTGTTATCCACCTCTATTGGAATGGTGTCATGTTCTATGTTGACTAATGGTGTTGGGTTTACCCCCAACCCTTGCTGTTGGAGAGAAGCATTTAGATGTATGTAAGCATCAGGGTTTTGCAAATATTGTCCTCTTTTAACTTTCACTTCCAGGGAGAATTGTCGGGTCCTTTCTGGGATGGTGACTTCCTCTTTAACCTGAATTTCAACTGCATAAGGTAGCAATTGAGCTGACCTAAATGCTTTTTCTGGATCATCAAAGCCCATGGGATTATCCGCTAATCGGGACCAAGCTTTGAAGTTTGTTAGGTCCAAACTAATGGCAAAGCGATTGAGAATGTCACTGCCTAAGTAAAAGGCGACAGTGACGTCTCGCACGACCCAACAATTATGGACTATGCTCTTGTTGCCAATGGAGATTTTGAGCATACACCTGCTTGGCAGGAGATGTTTTGAATTGGGTGCTTCCAGGTCCATTTCCCATTTGTCTATCAGTTTGAAGGTGGGAATGGCTGGATCTTTTGGGAGTTGGCGAAACATGGCTTCACTGATGAAGCTCTTACCGTTGTTCACACACACTCGAGCGAGAACAGAGTCCTTCCCATCATTTAACTGAACAGGGATGAATAACTGCTCTCCAATTTGCTGAATATCAGCCAGGCTTTGAGCTGATTTCATCTCTTTCTGGACTATAGGAGTGGGAGTTTCAGATTGTGGATTAGTATAGAATCTCAGAGTGTTTCCTTCCAGCGTGGAATACCACCTTAAACTGGAAGGAAGGTTGATTTTCAGAAATAGAGAGGACCCCCCATCACCAGTCTGTTGTCCTACTGCTATTACTGTCACGTCTGGAATTTGGCTATTCTGGAAGTGAAATTCTACTTGGTCAGATTTTTGTTCAACCATGTGGCATGTGCCGTTTAAGCTAACATGGTTGACGCTCTGTTTTAATTTTATTGGTCGGCTAGTCTGGGTCCAGAGGACCTTGTTTACACAATCTATTAGGGGTGACAACCTTCTCAGGAGGTCATTCCCTAGTAAACAAGGGGTGCCCTCTGGGGTCACAACTATGACCGGGTGTTTCAACTTATGTCGCCCAATTTTAATGTCCAAATCTGCAGTCCCCTCAACGGGAATTTCCTTCCCGTCAAAGTTCTGCAGTTGTCCAGGAAGTGAGGTGAGAGGAATTTGGTAATTCTCTCCCCTTCCTGCATTCAGTTCATCAAAGGCCCTTCTGGACAGAAGGGTAGCTTGAGATCCAGTGTCCACCAGTGCCGAGATTGTACCCTGCCCCTGTACTTGTACCGGGGCATAATATCTTCCCTCCTTCTCCTCAAGGGGGCACAGATAATGCACGTTTTTGGACAACTGGTGGGCTAACTTTCTGGTTTTGGACATCGATAGCGAAGAGATTTGGGCAGAATTCTGTGGAGAGTCTTGGGAATCTGAAAGAAAAAGTTGGCAACTGGAGATCATAGCCATTGTGGGTTCCCCTGGTTCCGGTTCTGGGCTGCCCCCCCCTTTTTGGAGGCAGTCCCCAGGATGGGTTTGAACCAGGGGATTTTCTTGCTGTTGGTTCTGGGATGAGATGGTGGGCGGCGGTAGCTCAGTCTCCACATCTCCCCAGTCTGGATTTGCATCCCTAGGGACCCATTTTTCTTTGGGAGGAGTTCCCCCCTCTCTGAAGGAGAAGATCCTTTCCCCAGGATCCTCTGAGGATCCCTCTCCCTCAAATTGGAAGATCTGTACCTCCTCCTCAAACTGAGTCTGTTTGGGTCTTTTGTTTCTCCTACCCCCCCTCTGCTCCTTAGGAGGCAGACTTTCAGGGGCAAGAGATTTTGTTTCCGGTTCCTGGGTTTCTAGGGGCTGTTTACAAGTGAGGAAGGAAGCTTCCTCCAAGGCTTTACACCCCCCTTCCCCTTGTGCCTCCTCCCTTGGAACCGGTGAGTTATCGGGGTGCTGCCCCCGTCATTGTTCTGGAGCACCAGGTCCAGAGTTGGGTGCGTTCTGCGCCGGCACGCCCATCTGAGGGTTTTGCTGAGCCCTCAGTATGTGACCCAGATCCCGCGCCATGTTTTGAACCTGGCGCTCTAACTGGGAAACCCGCTCAGGCTGATACGGGGCCCTGTTTTCTCCCCTGGGCTGATCCCGGGAAGGGTAGCTGTCCCTCCTCTGGTAATACCCCGGGTTGGGAAGATTTGGGTACCCCTCCACCCTTGGCCTCCCCTCTCCCGGATTCAGTGGTCTGGGCTCAGGGAATTGGGGAAAGAAGGATGGATGGTTTTGGGGCTGAAAGTCGGGAGGATATCTGGGGAAAAAGTTCTGCCCAGGGTTTGGTAAATTTCTGCCCTCCTGTGGGAAGTTTGGAGGGAAGTTCCCTGGGTTAGGTGCTTGGCTGGATCCCCCCCCTTGGGCTGGAGGAGTCCACACATAACCCAGGATGGGTCTGTTACCTTTGTAGCGAGGACTTACATAGTCAGGAGAGCGAGGGACCCCATTTGTGGGGCTGCCTCCCTGGCTCCCTGTCTGTGACTGGCCCGAGGACCTTCTGGGCCTAGCATTATTAGGTGCAGGTAGGTTTTTAGGCCCCCCCATCTCCAGATCCAAAACGGGGGTGACCTTTACCTCTGCCACCTTGACAGCAGCAGGGGTGCTGTTGGCTTTGGGGTTTTTCTGGGCATTGCTTTTATTTTCTATGGGCTTCTGCACCTCATAGATCCGGGTAGCCTGTTCAATGACCCAGTCTAAAGATCTTTTCTCATGAAAATCTCTCACGAGCTGGGTCATTATATATTTGGGCAAGGCATGGAAAAACGTATTGACAAACTCTCTACTATCTGTGCGCACCCTTCTGGTGGTTTGCGCAAAAGCACGCTTTAACTCCTGCACAAATTCTCGTGGGGCCTGATCCTCCCCACATTGCAAATTGTAGGCCGCCTTGCGAGCCTCTTGAGAATTTCTGTGAACAGAAAAATGTTTCAGGATGGCCGCCTTATATGTGGACCATCTTAAATGATTTTGGTCCTCCAGCCCCGCAAAGAAACTGGAGTATTCCGGGGAGAATGTCCACTTTACATATTGAATACAGCTTTGGCTGTCCTTCAAATGGAAAGTCTCCATCATTTGTTCAAACAACTCTAAGTGCTCCCAAACAGAATACTTAGCGTTCTTATGATAAGGCGTGATGACGCTCCTGATCGCCTTAATCTGCTTTAAGGGGTCCTTAAGCAAGGCCCTTTTTGCCTTATTGGCCTTTTTGGTTCGGGTAACCCTTGTCCATTCTTCCTCGGACTCAGAGGCACTGCTCCCAGAGGTTCCCGTCTGTTCTTCCAGGTTTTCCCGGATTCTGCTAGCCTGGGAATGGCTGGCAGAATGTGGGGACCTGGTCTCCTGTGTCCTGCGCAGTTCAGAGGAGTCTTCAGATTCCTCCTTGCTGCCAGGATTTGATGGGTACCCCCTCCACTGACCTAACTTGGCAGAGGTTTTCAGGATGCCCTTAATGGGCCTACTCTCCTGGGGTTCCCCATTGAACTGTACTGTACTTGGGTGCCCATACCCGGATGCCCACCCCTCCATTCCTGAGTGGTACTGGCCTATGAGCCCCATACTCTTAGCTGGATAGTGATCTGCCATCCCTGCGGCCCTGTGCTCATGTGCGCCAGGGGACATGGGGGTGGTAGACTCCAGGGACTGGGGAAAATGAAGGCCCCTGGTGTTAGGGCTCCTGCGGTTATGGTCAGGAATCTCTCTTTCCCAGCGGACCTCATCTCTATCCGCCCCTGCTCCCTGTTGCAATGCAAGAGCCTGCATTTGTGCTTTCAGTTCCTCTGTTAAGGCCTTACTCGACTCTATCAGTTTCTCCTGCATCGCTACCTGTTGCTGGAGCCTATCATTGTGTTGACAGAGGGCCTCATTCTCCCTCTGTGCTTCCTGGTTGGTCCTGGAGAACTGGGCCAGTCTTTGCTGCAGGAGGTTTACCTCCTGGGCAATGTCCCTATTGGCCTGCTCCTTTCTTGCTAGAGCATCTTCCACCCTTCTGGTGTGCTCTACCAAGTTCTGGTTTTCTTTTTGGAGATCACCCAGCCCCTGGTGGGCCAGGTGATTTTCTTCCATTTTTCTTTTTAAATGGCAGACTTCCTGGCCTAAGGCGTCTCTTTCCTGACTAAGAGCCTGCACTTGTGCCGCCAGGTCGTCCCTTTGCCTTTGGAAGGCACCAGCTTTCTGGCGCTTCTGATCAAACTCTGCCTGGGTATCCAGGTCTTTCAGAATCAGTTTATTGCTCTCCTCCTTCACTCTATCTAGGTGGCCTTGCAAGGTGACTACCTGCTCAGCACATGCCCTATTGAAGTCTAGCTGTTGCTCCAGCTTTTTCTGGCTTTGCAGTAGGGAGTCCAAACCTTCTTGGTGTTCCTTCTGCAAGGCCAGAAATCGGGTATCCTGTTCTGACTTTTCCTTTTGCAGCACATCCATATCCTCCTTTATTTTAGTGATGTACTGTCTGGTCTCATTTTCTGACTCCTGGCTTCTGTGCAGCCTTTGCTCAGAAGAGTCCAGATCAGATTGGGCCTTCTCTAACGCCATCTGTTGCCTTTTTGCCAGATCATGGCCTTCAGCACATTTATTCTGTATGGCTCCCATGTATAAATATAAATATGCCGCTATCCTAACAATCTTGTCGTGCTCATCTTTGGCCTTAGGAGCCATATATAGTTCACTCAGGGCCACGTGTAATGGACCCTGATCTCTATATATATCTGACCCTGTTTCAGTGACCTGTTGCGTGATGGCCTGCAACCAGACTGTTTGGTCCTGGTGAGTCCATTCACCTCTCACAAATAGTTTGTGTAAGAAGTGCTCTCTGGCTATTTTCATATCTACCAAGGTCGTCATTCTAGAGATTGGTCTCTGTCCTGACTTACGGAAGTTAGTATTTTAGTTTTGCAGAACAGAACTTTTCTTGGAGTGTCCCTTTTGAGGAATGCTTCACAGCGTAATGCAGCGTGGTGATCCGACTGGATGTATGTATCCCGTCAGTTAGCACACTGTATTAAGCTGCACAAATGGTAAATCTAACCCAACGTCTCGGCTCGAGCCCCCACTTTGTAAGAGGATTCAATTCAACACTACAGCTAAGTCAACGCCTAGTCTATAATACTGAATGAAAACCCTTATTGATATATCTTTAGGTCCAGTTCATGCGTTCTGGATGACTACCCTTATATAACACCCCTCTCTTGGAATCCCCCTGACCCCACTGAGCCAAGAAGCAGTTCTGTTTTGCAGGTTAAAAGGTTTATTTGATAATTTAAAATATATATATCACACTTTATAATAAATTAATACTTGAATAGCACACTTAATCTGATATGATAAAGATCAACAACGGAGAATCTGGCACTCACACACTTCTTATAATCACTAATGAGTTGACATGAAATGGATAAGGTAGCACACTGGTAAATAGGAACAAAAGTATAATGTGGTAGAGGATGCCTTATGTAAGCTCAGGTGGATGCAATATTCAATGAATGCAGTACAGAAAATACGCAATATGATTTCAACCAAACAATGTAATCACTTTTCTCTGGCTATTCACTCCCCCCCTCTTTATGCAATGCAAGGAATGGGAGGAAAGCACACAGTTCTCAGAAATGCAATCAATGTAATCAGTTCAATCCAGCAAGCTTAGACAACAGAAAACAGATAGGAGTTTTGAAAACACAGGCCCAAATGCTTTTATATGTGTTAGCAATGGATGAGAAATATGCTGGAAATGCTGTTAATTCCCTTTCAGAGGTTCAGGGTGAGTGGTATCTAGTTAATATTAGTCCAGGCTCACACTAGCAATGAGGCAGGGATAGTTAACAGGTTAAACGAATTTCTGGCAAATGGAAGGCAAGCAGCAGCAGTTTTTACATGTGAAGAAATGTGCAAATCGCGGTAAAATTCGCGAATGCGTGTTCCGCGATTGCGGTAAAACTATAAGGGGTAGGAATGCGGTTCTTGGTGCGATTCAAAGCTACGATTCTAAGCTATCAGAGGAAAGTTACTGCAAGTCTCTAGCCCAAACGGTCGCGGAGATATGAGCGATTTAATAAAGGTCGTTTTTCAGATTTGAAATTTTAAAGTTCAAAAAGACAAGTGCAGCTTGCGACTAGAAAATGACAAGTGACAGCTAGGAGGCAGTTCTACTTAGGTTAAATAGATTGAATTAGATGAATTTAAACTAAGAGATTGGTTCTACACAGTTCTGCTGGGTACTCACACTATATTCTTGAATTAAATGGGCCTCATCACGGATCTGGTCAGGGTTTTAGACTGGGCTCTGGTCACTCTCTCTGCTGGTCTGGGTCTCTCTGGTCTGGTCTCTTAGTACAGCACTGCTTTCTCTCTGGTCTCTTAGTTCTGGATAGATTGAAGTCTCTAGTTTGGCTTTCTGGAGGTTGATGGAGGTAAGTATGGATTTTTCCGGCAGAGCGTCCCGCTGCAGATGGATTTGGAAAATCTCTATCTGTCCTTATGTGTCTGCTTTTATGTGTTTAGAATGTGGGTGTGTTCTAGCATCACTGACCCTACCTCTCTCTCAGCTTCTAATTGGTCAAACTTCCATTTATCATTTGATTGGGGAATGAACTGTGAGTCAGAGTGATGTCATTTTACAGCCTGCAGAAAGTCCACTCCTCCTGTCAACTTACACACAAATCTAGATTTGAAACAAATACATATTTGCAGAGGTACATATTGTTTTAAAATCATATGCACCCATCATGCATTACAGGAGGTATACCCTGTTCAAACTCTGCTCTTCCTGGGAGCTTGCATTCGGAACTGGCACATATTTCACTTTTTAACTGATTTTGCAATTTCTGACATTGACCCAACTTTACATACATGTGTGCAGGGAGTAGGGACATTAACTGATGAAGTTTCAGATTTTTAACATGCATACATTTAGAGTAATATCCACTTTTCTGCTGACACCCCCCTGAACATGCCACCGGGTCGAAAAACCTCTTAAAACGTGGGCAGAAAAATCACAAGAATTATGGTATCATTTATAAAATTTTCACATGTCCGCTCTATGAGTTATTCATCTTTTTAAAGTTATGTTCTGGCTCCAAAGGGGTGTGGTTTCCCAGGTCACATGGTATAGAAACCAGTCTTTCCAGTTTCTGCCAAGCCAGCTTGCTCTCACAGGCAGTGCTCCTCCCAGCTCCTGCCAAGAGGAAGCTACAATTTACGACTGCGGTAATAAAAACCTTTGCCTGAGTGAAGAGGGCTTTGTTCACTCTCTTGCAGAGCACAGATAATTCAATTATCAGATATATGGCATATCCTTTTTGTGAGCAGCAAAAGGGCAGATGGCCTGGGAACACAGTGGTGACTCAAGTTTCACTGCTGATGGGGGTAGTTGCCAGGCAGAATTAAGTTCCTTAAGCCAGACTTTCAGCTACTGTCATGTTATTTGTTGCTTTTTAAATTAACTTGCAATTTTACACATGCAGCTAGAATGCTGATTCTAAGTGCAAAACTATGACATTTCAACAGTTACAAAGGCATGTGACACCAAACATAGGTCACTCATTTAATCTAACATTTTCGATTTTAGTGTCTTTAACTCCAGTGCAACTTAAACTGCTGACTCCATAGCGCAGCCAGTCTTGTTATAAACCTTGTCTTATGATTTTCATTTCCCAGATTTTGTAGGCACACAAAACTCCATTCTGCCAAATGTCTGCTGGTGTCCAGTGAATATTTTGCACATATTGCAATGTTTGAAATAGGCACTTTGGCTTGCCTTCAGAGAAACACAGGGTGGTTTTAAACTGCCGGCTTTTGGATAGTGGTGAGTACTGGTACTGCACCCATTTTTGGGATTTAAGAAAATGAATTCCCAACAGTTGTGGGTTTGCTTTTGGCAATCAGCATTGCCACTCCCAATGGTTTCAGACTACTGTGCGGGTAGTCCAATGGTGGTTTTAAAGCACTTTGAAGCTAACCGGCGCTACTGTTTTTCCTTTGGCAACCCATTTCCCTGTGCATTTTCTGGGAAGCTCTGGCCATCATGAGGTTTTCCATGTCAGTACTGCACAGTTTTGAGGTAGGGCTCGGATGCATGGGTAAATACATCCCACAAGCTGTAGGAGTTGGACATGCTAATACTCTTTTGTCGAATGACCCACCTTCTGGCCAGATTGGTGTCACACTGTCCCCTTTTATCTCCGTCAACCATTGATCATGGTATTTTTGTATTTTCTCACTGTACAATGGAAGGTGCTGACAAATATGTGCTAGTGGTGTTACAGCCCCCCCTTGATGATGTGTTTCCTTCCCTTCCTCTGTCTGTACTTACCTTTTGACCTCCTTTTCCCTGTAATCACTTCTTCACCAGTTGGATAATATACCATGAGTCTTGTCAATTACTTGTAATTTATTTGCAGATATATCTATCAAGAGATATATTACATGGCCACGGTAGTGGCCATGTAGTTATGGTTAAGTTGCTGTTTCCATAGGAAGAGCACTTTTTGGGTGGCTTATAACTTTGCTCTCCCTGGACGGATCCTCACCAAACTTTGCAAAAAAAGTATTTGGGTCACTCTGAATTTTTTTGCAAAGTTTGGTGAGGATTCGTCCAGGGGGGGGCAAAGTTATAGGGGGGGTCCCAAAACTTTTTTTTTTCCCATAGACTGAATGGGAAAAAATTTTTGCTCGCGCCTACAGCCCAAACCGCTGGACGGATTTCCACCAAATTTGGACCAGGAGCAGCGGCTTGGTCCCGAAACCGTGCTTTTGCAAATTTGGTGAAAATCCGTCCAGTAGTTTTTTTAAAATGACCAAAAAGTAGGTAAAAAAAAATTAGTGATATCTGTGTTCGGTTCGCGGACACACTTCCCTGTTCGCTCCGCGGACAGTGTCCTGATTGGCCAATCGTCTTGCGTGATGTTCGCGGACATGCAACGTGTTCGCTGATTGGACGGCGTGGAGCGTGAAGCGCGTCAGATTTTTCGGTAGCGCCCGCCATCTTGGATTCGCGGACGTAAGCGGACAGCGGGGTGAAACTTTGTTCAAAATGTGTATTTAGTAGAGTGTGTTGGTGTGTAGGAGTGTTTGGGGAGGGTGGGAGTGTATGAGATAGGATGAAAGTTTTGTTTTTTATGTGTTAGACGTCCTTTTTGTGTTCGATTTGTTTGCGGACATCACGGGTGTTCTGAAATGTTCTAAATAAACTGACTGGGGGGTGTTCTAAGGACTCAATATGTGTCCGTTTTGTTTGTAAGCAAAGTGAAACTGTTCTAAGAACACTTGCGGTGTCCGGGGAGTGTTCGTAGGGGGTGTCCTGAGGACGCTGTCCGTATTGTTCTCTGTCAAGTTGAATGTGTTCTAAGAACACCGGCGGTGTCCTGAAATGTTCGCAAATAAACAAAATGGGGGTGTTCTGAAGACGTTTTTGAGAACACTCCCGGTGTCCTGAAATGTTCGTAGGGGATGTCCTGAGGACGCTGTCCGTATTGTTCTCTGTCAAGTTGAATGTGTTCTAAGAACACCCGCGGTGTCCTGAAATGTTCGCAAATAAACAAAATGTGGGTGTTCTGAAGACGCTTCTAAGAACACTCGCGGTGTCCGGGGAGTGTTCGTAGGGGGTGTCCTGAGGACGCTGTCCGTATTGTTCTCTGTCAAGTTGAATGTGTCCTAAGAACACACGCGGTGTCCTGAAATGTTCGCAAATAAACAAAATGTGGGTGTTCTGAAGACGCTTCTAAGAACACTCGCGGTGTCCGGGGAGTGTTCGTAGGGGGTGTCCTGAGGACGCTGTCCGTATTGTTCTCTGTCAAGTTGAATGTGTCCTAAGAACACTCGCGGTGTCCTGAAATGTTCGCAAATAAACAAGATGGTGGTTTTCTGAAGATGCTTCTAAGAACACTCCCGGTGTCCTGGAATGTTCGTAGGGGGTGTCCTGAGGACGCTGTCCGTATTGTTCTCTGTCAAGTTGAATGTGTTCTAAGAACACCCGCGGTGTCCTGAAGTGTTCGAAAATAAACAAAATGGGGGTGTTCTGAAGACGCTTCTAAAAACACTCGCGGTGTCCGGGGAGTGTTCGTAGGTGGTGTCCTGAGGACGCTGTCCGTATTGTTCTCTGTCAAGTTGAATGTGTCCTAAGAACACTCGCGGTGTCCTGAAATGTTCGCAAATAAACAAGATGGTGGTGTTCTGAAGACGCTTCTAAGAACACTCGCGGTGTCCGGGGAGTGTTCGTAGGGGGTGTCCTGAGGACGCTGTCCGTATTGTTCTCTGTCAAGTTGAATGTGTCCTAAGAACACTCGCGGTGTCCTGAAATGTTCGCAAATAAACAAGATGGTGGTGTTCTGAAGAAGCTTCTAAGAACACTTGCGGTGTCCGGGGATTGTTCGTAGGGGGTCCTGAGGACGCTGTCAGTATTGTTCTCTGTCAAGTTGAATGTGTTCTAAGAACACCCGCGGTGTCCTGAAATGTTCGAAAATAAACAAAATGGGGGTGTTCTGAAGACGTTTTTGAGAACACTCCCGGTGTCCTGGAATGTTCGTAGGGGGTGTCCTTAGGACGCTGTCCGTATTGTTCGTTGTTAAGTTGAAAGTGTTCTAAGAACTATTGCGTTGTTCTGAAATGTTCGTAGGGGGTGTCCTGAAAACGGTGTCCGTATTGTTCACTGGCAAGTTCAAAGTGTTCTAAGAACACTCACATTGTTCGAGGACATTAAAAGTTTCCCATAGATCATAGTTGAAATGTTTGACTCTATGGATGTGATATGCTGCGGTGGTTGTTGCCAGGGCATAGAGTCTTGGGTGCATGGCCATTTGGCCATGCACCCAAGACTCTATGCCCTGGCAACAACCACCTCAGCATATCACATTCATATTTGCTTATAACTTTGGGTGAAAAACAAATGTATGGTTCTCTGTCAAGTTGAATGTGTCCTAAGAACACTCGCGGTGTCCTGAAATGTTCGCAAATAAACAAGATGGTGGTGTTCTGAAGACGCTTCTAAGAACACTCGCGGTGTCCGGGGAGTGTTCGTAGGGGGTGTCCTGAGGATGCTGTCCGTATTGTTCTCTGTCAAGTTGAATGTGTCCTAAGAACACTCGCGGTGTCCTGAAATGTTCGCAAATAAACCAGATGGTGGTGTTCTGAAGAAGCTTCTAAGAACACTCCCGGTGTCCTGGAATGTTCGTAGGGGGTGTCCTGAGGACGCTGTCCGTATTGTTCTCTGTCAAGTTGAATGTGTCCTGAAATGTTCGCGAATAAACAAGATGGTGGTGTTCTGAAGACGCTTCTAAGAACACTCGCGGTGTCCGGGGAGTGTTCATAGGGGGTGTCCTGAGGACGCTGTCCGCATTGTTCTCTGTCAAGTTGAATGTGTTCTAAGAACACCCGCAGTTTCCTGAAATGTTCGCAAATAAACAAAATGGGGGTGTTCTGAAGACCTTTTTGTGAACACTCCCGGTGTCCTGGAATGTTCGTAGGGGGTGTCCTTAGGACGCTGTCCGTATTGTTCGTTGTTAAGTTGAAAGTGTTCTAAGAACTATCGTGTTGTTCTGAAATGTTCGTAGGGGGTGTCCTGAAAACGGTGTCCGTATTGTTCGCTGGCAAGTTCAAAGTGTTCTAAGAACACTCACATTGTTCGCGGACATTAAAAGTTTCCCATAGATCATAGTTGAAATGTTTGACTCTATGGATGTGATATGCTGCGGTGGTTGTTGCCAGGGCATAGAGTCTTGGGTACATGGCCGTTTGGCCATGCACCCAAGACTGTATGCCCTGGCAACAACCACCGCAGCATATCACATGCATATTTGCTTATAACTTTGGGTGAAAAACAAATGTATTGTTCTCTGTCAAGTTGAATGTGTCCTAAGAACACTCACGGTGTCCTGAAATGTTCGCAAATAAACAAGATGGTGGTGTTCTGAAGACACTTCTAAGAACACTCGCGGTGTCCGGGGAGTGTTCGTAGGGGGTGTCCTGAGGACACTGTCCGTATTGTTCTCTGTCAAGTTGAATGTGTCCTAAGAACACTCACGGTGTCCTGAAATGTTCGCAAATAAACAAGATGGTGGTGTTCTGAAGAAGCTTCTAAGAACACTCCCGGTGTCCTGGAATGTTCGTAGGGGGTGTCCTAAGGATGCTGTCCGTATTGTTCTCTGTCAAGTTGAATGTGCCATAATAACACTTGCGGTGTCCTGAAATGTTCGCGAATAAACAAGATGGTGGTGTTCTGAAGACGCTTCTAAGAACACTTGCGGTGTCCGGGGAGTGTTCATAGGGGGTGTCCTGAGGACGCTGTCCGTATTGTTCTCTGTCAAGTTGAATGTGTTCTAAGAACACCCGCGGTGTCCTGAAATGTTCGCAAATAAACAAAATGGGGGTGTTCTGAAGACGTTTTTGTGAACACTCCCGGTGTCCTGGAATATTCGTAGGGGGTGTCCTTAGGACGCTGTCCGTATTGTTTGTTGTTAAGTTGAAAGTGTTCTAAGAACTATCACGTTGTTCTGAAATGTTCGTAGGGGGTGTCCTGAAAACAGTGTCCGTATTGTTCGCTGGCAAGTTCAAAGTTTTCTAAGAACACTGACATTGTTCACGGACATTAAAAGTTTCCCATAGATCATAGTTGAAATGTTTGACTCTATGGATGTGATATGCTGCGGTGGTTGTTGCCAGGGCATAGAGTCTTGGGTGCATGGCCAAATGGCCAAATGGCCATGCACCCAAGACTCTATGCCCTGGCAACAACCACCGGAGCATATCACATTCATATTTGCTTATAACTTTGGGTGAAAAACAAATGTATAAGGAACAAAGGTATTAGATACTATGGATATGATATGCTGCTATGGTTGTCCTTATTATTGTATACTTACTGTTTGGTCTAGTAATGGGAGTCCATGTTTTTCTTCTTTATTTCTGTGATAAAAGAAAATAGCATGTTAGTATTAGTATTTTGTAATGACTTATTACATTGTATAAGCAATATACATTTTTTTTCGACCCTCATATTTAGTAGAGTACAAATCAGAGTACTGTGCAATTTGCTCAGTTTCTGTATTTGTTGCTAAAATCATTGGGTCTGTGGGAGAAAAAAAAATCCATGTGGGATTAAAAAAAAACCTTTTTCTGATATGCTACAGTTTATTTGTTTGTTTGTTTTCAGTGTTCACTTGTTGTTTCTGGCTAATGATTTATACTTTGCTTTGTTGTATTTTTTTTGGAGCAGTAACAGATTCTTCATTTGTTTTGATATTATAAAATTTTGGAGCAGTTAGATACCAATTGGCGTATTCTAACTGTCTATTTTTTTAATATATTTTAGTGGTTTTGATTTATCTGTTTGGATATTGTTAAATTTTGGGACAGTTAGATACCAATTGGCGTATTCTAACTGTGTATTTTTTGGCCTAATTTAGTGGTATTCATTTATCTGATTAGTTGTTGTAGAATCTTTGAGCAGTTAGATAGCTTTTGGAGTATTCTAACAGTTTATATTTTTTTAACACTTTAAAGGTTTAAATACAGTTTATTTATCAAATTTTGGTTTTAAGAACATCAAATAAGCGTTTGTAAGATTTGCTGGTAATCTCTGCTTTAGAGTAATGGTACTATCATTACATTCAAACCATCCACATTTCTTTTTTATATATGCCGTGTAGTGCCCTGAATTGGTTGTGGCTCCTGCGTGGTAGATTAGACCTATTGTTGTGAAGGTTTTCTTACCAAGTGACATTTGACCATGTGTGAATCCAGTCAGCTTGCAGTTGTTTTTGGTACCATCTGCATTGTAACGTAGAAGCATTAGTATTATGTATTTACTATGTGTTTGTATTACTAACGTGGAGCGATTATCTGAATTGCAGGTAGAGCATAATCTACCATGGTTTGCATTTTGTACAAGTTGCTGAAATGGAATGGATTCACAATTTGGTATTGATATATATATGAAGCGTTCATTGGGAATTTCTTCTTGTGTCACATTGTTGCACAGAGTGCATGTATGTTTCCACATGTATGAAATCTGGAAGATTTCCTTTATAGGTATGTTTTTGTTTTCCAGTACTTGTAGTAAGTACATTAAAAATTCTTGTGGATCTTCCTGTGAGTTTATAGTGAATTTCACCATTCCAGCACAGTAGTCCAATTGTTGCCTTATTCCATAAACACTATATGTGTTGTCAGGATTGTTTTTTGCGTTTCTATGAAGTACTAACATTTGCATACACAATGGGTC
The DNA here is from genome assembly GCF_040938575.1 of Ambystoma mexicanum. Taxonomy (NCBI): domain Eukaryota; kingdom Metazoa; phylum Chordata; class Amphibia; order Caudata; family Ambystomatidae; genus Ambystoma; species Ambystoma mexicanum. The sequence continues at coordinate 932,641,781 of NC_090941.1, forward strand.
TCTAAAGTGTAAGTAAATGTTGTCAACAATTGGTGGTAATTGAAATAGAATATTCATTGCTACATTTGCATAGCAACTTACACCAACTATATTTGAGAATTTAAATGGTCCAGGTAGTTCTGTATCTAACTGCTTTTTCTGGAGTTTGTCTTCCTTCTTTAAAGAAGTACCTGGTTTACTTTCTCTAATTGATTCTTTTTTTTTTCTGGTACTTGATGAAGTATTAGTTTCTTTTACTCTCTTTGGAGGATTTGCGTCCTGTTGCATTTCTGTTTGATTTAGTTTTCTTTTACAACGTTTTAGTTTTTGTGGAACAGAATATGTGTTTAGATGGGGAGTGTATAGTGAGCGAAGTCTATTATATTCTAAAATGCAAGGAATATCAGTGTTTACTTTACTTGCATCAAAGTTGATTAGAAATAGACCGTCAAGTGTACGTAAGCGTGATAGTGCTATGTAGCTCATGCCTTCTTTAAAGACTGTGTTACCAATATCTATCATTGCTTTGTATAGGGTAAGACCTTGTGATTTATGAATCGTGACTGCGTATGAAAGAGTTAGAGAAAATTGTTCTCTGCGTACATACATATCTTTTAAGAGAAGGAATCTAGCTGTTGAGCTCCTTATCCGTTTTACTTCTGAAAGTTTGTCAAAGAGTATATTGACAAACTGAATTTTGTTGTCACGTGGGTATGTTTGAAAGCCAGCAACTGTACCCAGTGCTCCGTTAACTAGTCCTTGGTCCACGTCAAGGTTACGTTTAAGCATTACTCTGCAATTTAAGGATAATTTTAACATCTTTTCTAAACCTGCTGTGTTTGAGATTGATTTTTCTAAATGATTTAGTCTTGTTGTGGCTTGGTCACACATGGGTAGTGTCATACCATGTACATCTAGTTTGTCTGTGGCGCTAATTTCCATTATTGGTTGCATTTCTTTACTTAACATTATTTCATTGAATTTGAAACAGCTTGCAAGAGTTGGCATTAAGGCCATACAATTGACATTTTTGTGGGCTAATTGTTCCATAACATCTGTAGCACATGCATTATCGCCATAAAGTGCATTAATGTGCCGGGTTTTCAATGTTGCTTCTGCTTCTTTAGAAAGTATACCAACTCTCAAACTTTTTAAAATGTTGGCATAAGTTAGATCTGCAGATTGGCGCATGTTTTCTGTTAATTCTCTGTATTGGAAATGTGGCCAAAGGTTGACATTTCCAATGCTGCCAACAGTTTTACGGCAGAGTTTGTGCCCTAATGTTTTAAAAATAGGTTCACCTTTTACTGGTGTTAATTGAAGCAGATCTCCAAAAACAATAATGTGTTTTCCTGCAAAGAGCTCTTCATAGTCTGTTTTGAGTACTTCTTGTAATCTGAGGTGAATCAAAGCTAACATCAGGTTGGAGACCATGCTCACTTCATCTATTAGTAGCATTTTCATTTGTTTCAATACTCTGCGTAATTCCATTGCAGGTTCTGCAGAAAGTTTGCAATAGTCTAATTTGTTCTGGTGTTCTACTGGTAATAGTAGTAATAGGTGTAATGTAACACCACCTATGTTGTAGGCAGCTAAACCTGTGAGGGCAGTGACAACAGCTGACAGTTTGTTGTTTGTCAATTGTTGAAGGAAATTACTAATGATTTTGATTAGGAATGTTTTGCCAGAACCAGCTTCACCACTGACGTACAGAAGTATAGGTTTATAATTATGGCAGGAACATTCTTTATTTTCATGTTTTACACCATGTGCAATTTGTTTTGTTACTTCTTGTAAAATGGTACTTTGCTCATTGTTTAGTTTTGATTGTAGTATAGTTAAGTCTTCCTTATCTTCATACTCATACTGACACATGGTGTTTTCTCCTTCTATCATAGCTAATTCTGCCTCATTTGTTATTAGTGGTTCTCCCAGTGGTTCTTGGCTTCCTGTTAGAGAAGGTTGACTACTGTCAGGATTATCCTTATCTAGTTGGGCTTGGAGTTCTTCTTCATGTTGCTGTTCATTGTGCAACATTGTTTCATACTGTGTAAAGTTTACATCAGTTATAGTGCTTTCATTTGCTTTGAAAGCATCCTCATATGAGTCATAGTTATCTAGTAATTGTTCTTCTTTTCTCCATGGTTTGAAGAGTTGTAGCAGGGACATGTAATATACTTCTTCATATTGAGGAGCCTTCAATGACAATTTGATATGATTAATTAAATTTGGTTTAGTGAGTTTAACTAAGCTGCCTTCACAGTCTGTTACTCTATATTTACCTTTTTTTTCATCAGGTTTCATATTATTTTTGTATGTGTAGTTTTGGGCTATTTGGTATAGACACATGTTTTCCAAAGTATTACTTCTGTTTGGGTAGTATGTGTCCAATAAATTGTTTTTTAAAATGTCTTGGCTGTTGGGATCATGTTTGGCTATTGTTTCTATATCTTCATATGATTTTAGAACTCTTTTTCTAGATTTAGCTGGACCCAGACCTAGCCATACTATATTTTCAGATTTACCATACAATGAAGTACCAGTTAAACGATCAGCTGCTTCATAAGATCCACATTCTCTATGGGTGAGCATTTTTATGCCCAAGCTGTATAATGTCTGAGATACTGTTTTATCTGATGACAGGTCATTCCAGAGGTCTTGGAGCTCTGTCTTTTCTGCTTTAGTTAAGTATGCTGTGACATATCGTGCAACTGCAGTAGAATTGTCTGCAATGTACTGCACATCTATGTTTGCATTCCATAAGTGGGCAATGATTGCATTATAATCATTGATATATTTTTCTTCTTCTTTTCTTTTTATGTAATATGTATTTTTAGGTGACTTACCTTTAACACTATGTCTAACTGAAGACATGAGATTGTTTACTTGACCTGTATTTGTAACTGGTCTAGGGAAACCAAATCGGCATTTGGTGTAGTATTTGCCTTTGTTTTTGTATTTGCGACGACAATATTTTCCACATTTATGTCTTTGAAATTGTAAAATTTGTGCATGAAGATCACTATTTGTGGCTTCTGATGGAATTTCACAAGTGACATATTTTTCAATAAACTGTAAAACAGTGGCATCACTGTCTTGACCAAATTTAGGAGCATCTTTAATCCATAAAAGTATGTGGATATGTGGTGCTCCTCTGGCTTGGTATTCTTTTCTCCAAAAGAAGTGTTGCACTTCTCCAAGGGGAGGAACAGTTTTATTACAAATAAAATGTAGCATAGCAATGAAGCGATGGTGAAAATATCTTAAAACATTAACAGGATCCAAAGAACAAAGTTCTCCAGGTGTTAGAATATCAATGTTTGTTTTGTTTTTATTTGCTATGCGTAGGAAATCATGAAATCTTCCCATGCATATTCTGCACAACTTAATGTAACAAACCAAGTGGGTGGGCCAAGGTTTCTGATCATACAACGTACATCTCCATGACGTCGAAACCAGTACTCTTTAGTACCACGCATATTTGCTAATAGATTTGTAATATTTGATTGTAAAACCTCATCCTTTTGTTGCACTTTCTCTAATAATTGCGTAGCTGTCATATTTTGAAAGTGTGATCCTGATTTTAATATGTGTGCAACTCCGTAACATAAAGTTGCTAGTTCACTTTCAAAGAGTAGGTGGAATATGTATTCCACATTTTGTCTAAATCTGGGATCTTCAGAATACATCCGTAATGAGCGGTATTCTGAAGCTGATATATGAATAGGTCTATCATCATATCTTCCTCCTTTGCCAGTAGGAAAGAGTAGAGGGAAAGCACGTGCTTCTATACTTTTTTCCCATATACTGATTGGCGATCCTTTTGTTTGACACATTTGGTAAGTTTCCAGTACATCTTGTACGGTGTCATTACAGTGCAAAGGATGAATTGTATAATGGTCTAAAGTATTTGATATTGTAGCAGGATCTAGTAGCTCAAATTGACCAGCTTCTTGTGTTTCTTGAATTATTTCAGTTGTATCTTTCAAGTTTTCTTCAATATTAATTTCTTTGTAATATTCATTATTCTCTTTAAGATATTGGAAGGCTTGTCTAACTTTATATAAATCTACCAGCTGTTGCCATATTTTTTTGTCTTTTGTAGGTACTCCATTTACTAATATAATTAAAGGTTGCTGCATTGGACGTTGCACTCCTAGAGTATGCACATTTTCTTTTAGATTTAATGGTAAATAAACTACTTTTCCACGAATGCCTTTTTCCACGAATGCCTTTTACCAGTTCAGAGGGAGGTAATTTTGCTGTTTTTGGTTGAAGGCGTATTATTGCTTGAAATGGGTGTACTGTTTGAATTATGATGCTCGCATATAAATTAAGTTGTTGTAGAGGTTTTGGTACTGGGTATAATTCCAAATTATTTGTGATAGAACGTGAAGGAGTTTGGTTGTTGTCAAGTTTTGTAGTGCAATAACTGCAAACTATTAAGGGCTCAGTTATGTCATATTTGTTTTCTGCTACTAGGTAGAGAGCTAATTCAAACCATTTAGAATCTTCATTGTCTTCTATTTTGTATGATAGGTCCACAGTGTTTGTGTTACTTTTAAAAAAAATTCTACGGCAACATACACATACATGGTTTGGTACTTCAGCTGATGTACTTTTAAATTTTAGTATTTCTTTTTTGTATGTGTTTAGCAAAAGGTTTCCATGTGTAGAATTGTTGCTTAATTGATTTAAAGCTATTTCATTCTGTAAATGGCTTTCACTTCCAAAATATTTTTTCTGGATATAGTGAATTTCTTCAAGTAGGTCTTTTGCTGTACCATGTAGAAGGATGTTATTTAACTTTGCTAGTGCTAAAGCAGGACTTTTAGCATAGTACAGTTTATAGACTAGATTTCTTATAGTTGAATGATGTGTTGATATCCTTTTAATATCATGGAAAGTGGTTTTACAAGTAGGTCCTGTAATGCAGGCCAATGAATGTCCTCGTAGTCCTGTGTACTTGCGCACTGGACAGGTATCTATATTTTGCAGTAATTTAATTTTGATTTTGTCTTCGCTTTTTACATATTTATTGAGGAATTGGCGTATAGATTTGAAACATTGTTTGGGAATGTTACACATTGACGTGCATGGCCAGGGCATATTTTTGTAAGAAGTACTTCTTGTTCCATTATGGTATTATTCACTTTTTCATAACCTCGACCACTGCTATCTATGGCAATTGTATTTGTTTGCTTTTGTTTGTACGCTTCTTAATTAAAATATGGTTCTGTGCTTGTAGTGTGATTCCATTCACCTCCGCTGATACTTAAGAAGTTCTTTCTGTTGATATTTCGCTTATTGAGAAGTCTTTTTTGTAATTTAGTTATTAGTTTTGTTAGTGGTTTCATTTTGTTTAACAGTAAAATAAATACATTTCTTTTGAGAAGAATTGCACTGTCCATCAATGCTTCCAAGATTAATTTCCTACGATAGGTTTTAAGCTTTGAACCTGATTTCTCTCCTGTTTTTATAATATTTTGAAGGACTTTGTGACGGTATATTTTGGCTAAAATACTTTTCTTGGTATGCTTACTTTGCACTATATTAAAATTTTAAGAAGTAGTTTTATCTGTACTGATAGCTGATTTTCTGTTAATTGTTTTTTTTGTTTGTTTTACATTTTGATAGAGGAAGCGAAGTTGTTGTACTTGAAACTTCTTGTGTTTCACTAAATGATTGTATTAGCTGTTTTGTTTCAACTTTTTTTACAAATTCTTCTAGAGATGGATGCTTATGTTGGACACCTTTATTTTCATTTGCTCTACTTTTGCGTTGCTTTCTACGGACTTGACTTTTGGTAGTCATTCTTTAGGGTCTGTTGAAAAAATTAAAGAAGATATGGGTTGGGGTGTTCTGGAATGTATGTGTGCTGTGTGCATGAGTGTTTGAGAAAGATGATAAAGATGTATGTAATGGTGTGTGATTGTGCATTGGGAACTAAAACTAGTAGGGATAGGTATTCTTGAATTTATGTGTTACTAAACTGGGGTTCAGATGACAAAAAAAAGTAAGCTAGTGGTGTGGAAAAGTACAAATAGTATAGTAAATCTAATGTATACAATTAAAACAGTTGTTTGTTCTATAATATGAAAATTGTAGTGGTTCAGTTGGGTAATTTGTGTGTCCAAAAATAAAAATGTGTGGGCCATTCTGGCTGTAAATCGCTGTTTAAGACATGGACATTTTTGGACAAAATGGTACAAAATCTCTATTTTTAGAAACCGAAATAGCTCGTATTAACGTTATAGTATATCTGATTAATAATACAAATATTATGGTGATATTTTACTTACTTTTTTTTAAATTAACAGGTAACTTCTTAGTTTTTCTTTCTTCTTCGAATTCGGCTGCTTCTTTTCAGGAAACTGGTCTTCACTGCAATTGTAAAAGCTTCAAATTAGTAACTTTGTTTGTATATAGCACTGTTTTTAATTTAGATATTGATTTTTTTAATTGAAATCCTCAGTGCCTTCTTTAAAACCATTAAACTAATTTATTTACATAAGATACATTGCATCAGTTCAGTACATATGATATGTTCTTAATGAACGAATTGTATTGAATGACTAACTGTAGCAAAAAAAAATATCTTTACTATGTCTTGTGAAATTTATAATATATTAGTGAATACCACTATTTCTGTAAGTAAACTGTTCTAGGTAATAGCGCCTCAATGTCATGTCTAATTTAAAGTAATTAAGTAAATAAATAAATTTAAAAAAAATGAAATTGTATAAGTATTTTTATAAAGGTTTAAACATAGATTGTGTTTGCATGCAATTTTGTTTGAATATATGTAGTCTATATATTTCATTTAAAAAATGTTAGTTTAACATGATTTGAGTGTGTGTGTATAAAGAAAGTAAATAGTATAAAGGTTTATAAGTGATAGTTGATTTTAGGAAATTGAAAAAAGTACAGTAAATTCATTTTACAGATTTTACAAGGTAAAAGTCTGTTTAAAATGTGTTCATCTACTATACAGAAAATATGCATACCTGAAGTTTGTGTTCATGCATATGGATATGCATGGAGCTGCAAGTAGAAATCTTGAAGACTTGTACAGTATTTCTGGTAGATGCTGCTTGCCAATGATATGACACTTGTACTCAGAGAGATTCAGAGTACATTTGCAGTGCTGATCTATGATGATGCAGTTAGATGTAGAGGTCTTGAATGTGATTGGTGCATGGTCATGTGATTTTTGAGGTACATCTAATGAGGGAATGGCAGAGAGAGTGTAGTGGAAATGGTAGAAGGGCTGTTCATGTTACGATATGTCCGCGGACATGGCGGTAGTTCGCGGACATCGGGAGTTATATCCGGGGATTTTTGGGTTCAGAAGTCATGCAAATGAGAATAAGCACTGAAAGGGATTGGTCAGGAAAGTTTGGTGGGTGTGTTGTGCCAGGAGAGATTTTCTCAGATACTCTTTTTGCTGAGAGAACAAAAGATAGCTATGGCTGTGTGTTTCAGAAAACAGATTGTTTGGATTTTAGGAGATTTGTGGATACATTGGTTGAAGGTGCATGCAGAAAGCTGTGGAGTAGCTGTAGATCTTGGATTCCCACATGTGGAAGTACACTGGCATGGAGTACGTGGAATGAAGTGGTTGGACTTGATACCTCTCTGTGCTACTTTGGAGACAGAGCAACATCCAGACATAATTGTAATTCATTGTGGACGGACAGTTTAGGACATGTGGCTGGAATTTTTTTGCAATTTGCTATGAAAGAAGGATTTAGGAAGGTTATGGACATGTTTCCTAATTCTCAAGTGATATTTTCACGGATTGCGCAGAGACAAATGTGGCTTTGTTCTTCTTCATTTGGTCCACAAATGGAAAAAGCAAGGCGCAATGTTAATAAATATGTTTGTGCCTTTCTAAGAGATTTTGGCATGTCTTCTTTTCACAATGAAAATATTATGTTTTGTAGTACATACATTTTTCGCAGAGATGGAGTCCATCTTACTTATGCTGGCAATCAGATTTTTCTGAGAAATGTACAAAATGCATTGCAACCTTTTTTGGAATTACAACAACAATTTTGAAGTAGATGTTAAGCATTTACAATTTTTGACTTACAAACACCACCCAAAGGCTCTTTTCAGAGCCACCACTTCTTTCCAGAGAAAATTACAATGTTTGTGATGGAGTAGCAACCCAATTTTTTTAATGTTCGCGAACTGTCCGCGGACTTGTAAAAAATACAAAGAGCCCTGCTTCATTTATTTTCACTTCTATTTTTTAACTGGGAAAGGCGGCTCTGAAAAGAGCCTTATTTTTTTTTGATTTTTGTAATTTTGTATTTTTTTTGGTTTTTCAGACACGACACACTAGGAGAGGAGGGTAAAGGAGGGTAAAGGGGGGGACACCAACCACAGGGATAAGAAAGGGCAAGCTGAGAGAGGAAGATGTAGAGTGGGTTTTATTTGGGTAGTGAGCAGGTCTTCTCGTGCTCTGAGACGATAGTCTCAAAAGCACTCCGAAGTCGCTCCCCCCTGCAGAGTACTGTGTCACAGTACATACATACAACTGTGACCCTCGAAAGGTAAGGGTCATCAGCGTTCTGTATGGCCTGTGAGGCAGCTTGAGGAAGACGCTGTCCCACAGAGGTGGTCCTTGTGGTGACAGGATTAGAAACAGAGGATGAAGTAGAGGAAATCAACCTGCTACGTTCTTCGCAAGGTACAACCCTGCGAATAACCCCAGAGTGAAATGACCTCAGGTGTCGCTTCATAGTAGTGGTCCCAAAGCTGTACTTACCGTGCTTCCCGCGACTGAGTATCATTTTGCACTCATTGCAGGTAACACAGTTCGCACGAGCCTTAGGAACATTACCATGAATGGTAAATAACTGCCACACCCAAGACTCACGCCTAGTGCGGGTAGTAGGGTTTTCCTCTACCTCATTCTCATCATCCTCTTCTTCCTCCTCCGCATCCTCACTCCTGTTCCCCTCTTCAGGCCCTTGGGGAGGTGGTGGTGGTGGAGCGGGTGGGGGTGGTGCTGAAGCAGGTGCAGCACCAAGTGGCAGTTCAGCAGCCAAGGATGCCATCTCGATGATGGTGTAGTCTACAGGAGGCAGCAAAAATCACTGTGTTCTGAAGAATAGCCAGAAATACAATGGGAATAACCTCTTGGGCGTGGTCTTTTATAGGGGTGCTTGTGCGCGGTTCACGGACATGCACGGTGTCCGCGGACAGATCGAACACAAAAAAAGGATCGGAAAGTTTCAAAAGGTATATAGAAACTCAAGATTGCTATGTGGGACTTGTGCCATGGTGAGATTTTATTGAAAAGTATTATGGATTAACTGAAAATGTACTTTTAAATTGTTCAGGGACACGAACAGTGTCCGCATTTCAGGACACACGATGAGCGTGGGCGCGGTCATATGATCTGTTCGCGAACTAGTCCGCGAAGGAAGCGCCTGTCCGCAGGACACCAAGTGCACGGAGATTGGTTAGCGCATGCGCATTGATGTCCTACGGACACTGTTCGGGTTCTGAAGTAATTAAAAGTGCGTCACACGTGAAACGAACATTTCAGGACACCGCGTGTGTTCTTAGAACAGTTTAAACTTGGTAGCGAACAGTAAGGACAGATATAGTGTTCTTCAGGACACGTGTAATTTTGTTTATGTACGAACATTTCAGGACACCAATTGTGTTCTTAGAACAGTTTCAATTGGGTAGCGAACACTACGAACAGGTATAGTGTTCTTCAGGACACCTCCATTTTCACCAATAGCGTTCTTAGAACAGTTTGAACTTGCTAGCGAACAGTACCGGACAGCTATAGTGTTCTTTAGGACACTTTAATTTTTGTTTGTTTACGAACAATTCAGGACACCGCGTGTGTTCTTAGTACAGTTTCATGTTGCTAGCGAACACTACGAACAGTTGTACTGTTGTTCAGGACACATCATTTTCGTTTATGTACGAACATTTCAGAACACTCGCACTGTCCACGGACACTTTTATTGTTTTAAAAAAAAAAAAACGGAAACTATTCACAATACAATATAAAAATTAAACTTTATTTAACATATATTAATAATTTATGACAGAGAAGGTGAGGCAGAAACAGAAACAAAAACAGGAGAATTTGGGGTTTCAACATGATTGGTATTAGGTGAAGAATGGATGGAAATCTCATCAAAACGTTTTGGATTATGGAGAGGGTTTGGGGATAATTGACTGGGATATGGTGAGGAGGGACAAGTACATGTGGGGCAATGGTACAAGGTTTTTGGTTTGAAATGATTTTCTACAAAAGTTTTTAAATTATTAAAATTAGCCAACAATACATCCATTGTGTCTTCTATATTGTGAAGACTGTTATCCACAACAGGGTTTTCTGAAGTTTTTTCTATTTTGGTATGCTCTGTACAAAAAAATAATATATATGTTAAATGTATATAAAAAATAAATGGTTTATATTATAAAGTGTTTACCATTAGTTTCACTATCTTGTGACATTTCTTCATGTGGGAAATTGTCCTCTAGCCATTCCAGAGTACTAGACATTTCTGTGAGAAAAAAAAAAGATAATATATTTTTTAATCTAATACAGAAAGTTTATAAATATATGAGTAAAATGAAGTACACTTACTATTTCTGGTAAAATAGGTCCTATGTATTCAGTGGGTCTGGTCTTGTTCTCAGTTCTGTTGTGTCTGCGAAGTAATAATGTTGGAAGCCAATTTATCTTCTTGTGGTATATTCCATTTCAGAACATATTGTATTTAAATGAATGGTTAGTGTGTTACATATATGGGTTACATTTCTTATGTATTACTATATATAATGTGTTTGTGTGCTGCTTTTTGAATTTGTTAAATGTTCCTATATTATGATATAACAATCAAACATCCCCCCCCCCCACGCAGTTTTTAGGTAGTGGTACTGTTCTCTGAACATGTCCGCGAACATTAAATAAGTTCGCAGACATCAAGTTCATAAGAAGAGATCTAGTCAGTTCCATATGACATGTATATAAAGTCAAAGTCATTATTGTTAAGTTGTGCTACTAAAAATCTATGAAATTCAGTGAAAGAACTTTGTTAAAGGGACGTTATGGTTAAGTTGCGCTACTAAAAACCTATGAAATTCAGTGAAAAAAACTTTGTTAAAGTGACGTTATGGTTAAGTTGCGCTACTAAAAACCTATGAAATTCAGTGAAAAAACTTTGTTAAAGGGACGTTATGGTTCCAAGCAAAACCGAAAAACCCTTGAAATTCGCCAGTTATGGTAAGCTAAGCAACCATAACTCGCGCCACCACCATGCACTGCTAAGACTAACACCCAGGACATCAAAGATGACATCACAAATGTCATTGATGACATCACTGATGACATCACATGTGTATGTACTTCTCATGAAATATGTGTAGAAGGGATTCTTATTAGGTTGCGAAAAAAGTGTCAAGAATCAATGCAAGAAATATACCCTAATAAGTGCATTGAACGATGCATTGATATAAATAGCATCCTATTATGGGGTTCTATCTAGTATACTAAGCTACTCATACAGAAACATAACATTGTGTGCAGTGTATAAGATGAAGGTATGATATTCGTAATGTTAATATGTTGAATAATGAAATGATAATTGTTTTCTTAACAGATTTTTGTGTACTGTGAAATATGTAATAAGTAGCTAATAAAACCCATGTATTACATAATTGCATTACTATAGACAAAACACAAAGACACAAGAACACATACCAATATGGGTATATACAGGGAAAGTGAAGTTAGCAAAAAAGCACAAGTAGTAGCAGAAACAATTCATAACTTAACTGATTAGTTTCATGCAAATAAATGATTGCTCTTTTTCAAAGCTGCTATTTACCCTATGTATATGTATCACTTGATGTGATTGGACCCTAAGGAAAGTAGTGTGAGTACAATGTATACAAATATGACCATATACAGGGAAAGTACAGCCATAAAAAAAACAGAACTATCTGAAAGTGCTCAGAAGTCTAGTGATTATCTTTATGCACAAAAAGGATTGCTGTCTTTCAAGCTTGTGTTTTCCCATATGTATATGTTTCATATGATGTGACTGTACTCTAAGGGAATTACTGTAAGAACCTACTAGAAGGATATGTCTACAAATAAAATAAAATTCTTAGTTTCTGACTGTTACTGAAGAAAACCATGTGGCCTAGATATGTCAGCAAAAGAAAAAATAGTGAGCCAGACATGTGATGTCATCAGTGATGTCATCAATGACATTTGTGATGTCATCTTTGATGTCCTGGGTGTTAGTCTTAGCAGTGCACGGTGGTGGCGCGAGTTATGGTTGCTTAGTTTACCATAACTGGCGAATTTCAAGGGTTTTTCGGTTTTGCTTGGAACCATAACGTCCCTTTAACAAAGTTTTTTCACTGAATTTCATAGGTTTTTAGTAGGCGCAACTTAACCATAACGTCCTTTTAACAAAGTTTTTTTCACTGATATATATATATATGTATATACATGTATATATATATATATATATATATATATATATATATATATATATATATATATATATATATTTATATATATATACCCATTTTTCAACGTTAATCTCTTAGTTATTGCATGTTCAAATTCAATAGTTCATTGTTGCACATTTTGCCACTTTAACCACAATTTAATCACAGTACTTGGATATCCTTGAGAAAAAATGGACAGAACATAAAAGCACATATAACAATTATCATGCACATGCACTACCTGCGCGCGTTTTCTTCCCCGTTGCTCTTTTTTCCCACTCCCTTTCCAATTTCACCTACTCTCCTCATTCACTCCCCACCTCTTACACCCTCTTACTCTTTTCCAAGAATCCTTTCATACCCAGAAAAAGAATGTTCTAAATAACTACTCCGAGTCTACTCAACATACGAGACTCCTACTATTTTCTCTCTAACTTCACTTATTTATTCTGCACTGGACGAGACAATGCTACGCGGCACTGCCTTCTACCCCATTCCGGCTAGGATACCACTTCTCTTTTTCTCTTCACTTCTTACCAAAACCTAATGGCCATATAAAGGATAGATCAGAAAAGCCTCATCATCACTCACACAGGCCCTACTCTTCCCTGCTGCCCGTTACCACATGTCCCTCCTATTTCCCCCTTACCTTTCCTTCGTAACCTTCGCAACCGGCACTCACGTGTTCAGTCAGGTGACCCGAGGGTCGCCGCTCGCAGTCCGACCCCAGTCAGGCTCGCAACCCAACCAAGCCGTGGCCGGCTTCGGCGAGCAGATTTTCAGTCGGGTATTCGTCAACCGGGAACCCTTCACCCTTCTTCGTAGTGCACACAGGCTTGTCGGACGCGGAGGTGATGGTTTCACTGGGGGGCATCCCGGATCTCGGCGCTCGCCGCTGGCCTCGAGGCACCTCTCCGATCACGTCGCAAGGGGTCACCAAATGTTTGTGCCCACCCTGACTAACACGTGTAAAAAATGAATAAAACAGACACTCCCTGGGCAGGGAATAAGGCACAAAAGCACAGGCTGCAAGAGTTTCAAGGAAGGTTTATCTAGATCTCTGAGAGCGCTCTGATCACATCAAGGTTACAACACATTTATATAGTACATCTACATTTTTAACATATGATGCTACGTTGGACCAGGATTGGTCAGCCGTGGTGGGGACTTAGGTGTGGGCATCATCTCTTCCTCCGGGTTGGTTGCTTGGTTGGCGGGAGGATTGACGTCTGACATTTATGCTCCGGATGGGTGAAGGTCAGGTTGCTGTGAAACACGGTGGTCACTATCTAAGCTAAGAAAATACATTCTGAATAATGCATGCACTAAATACCTGTTGATCAAAAGTCTCTCAGTAGTGTATCATGTTGTTATACAAATCACTCAAGGGCTTACACCATCTACACATTTGGGTTACACAGGTCACAGGTTTAAGGGCCTTGACAACTATAATACTGTCATTGAACTATAGGGTTAGTCTCACAGGAATCTCAGGTATGTGGCATTTGTTAGTATTGGCACGATATACTGCACCGGGGTCTAATGTTAGCTGGGGGGTCTGTTAGGTGGGCTTCATAGCGAGGTTGGCAGTCTGGCACATGAAAGGGATGCCTTGCAAGGACACAGGGTTAGAATAGCAATAAGTTTCGACTGGCGAGGGTAAGAGTGCAAGGACACTTTTGTGGAGATGGACAAGCTCTGTGCTTGGCTCATGTTGGTTTACATGCAGGACAGTGATCTCACAGGAAAAGGCATGTGTTACATTCATTATTTGTTGCAAGCAGCTCCGGCCTCAGCGTGAGAATGGAGCCGCAGAGTTTTCCAGTTGGTGTGGGGACGAGGGTGGGGGCCCTGTGCTCCGAGCTGCGGCGGCGGGCAAAGGGGAGAGATGCATTTTGTACTATCGCAGTAAGGCCTAGTTACCAAGATGGAGTCGAAAGGGGGTACAGAAAATGGATGCCCTGTGTCCTGCTCGGTGGTCCCATCTACGCAAATATAACCAAAAGTTAGTATTGCATAAGGGCAAGCGGCGTACCCACCACTAGAGGCACTTGGTCCAAGTTTTGTACTGAGAAGTGATGGTAGAGAGGGGCCCATTGGCCCCTCGCTCCCACACTCGGTTCACCCTAAGTGACCCCTTTCCACCATGGGCTCCAACCTGTGTCCTCCTTCACCTGCTTAAACAGCGCTGAGTTGTAGCATTTACTTGTACTGATGTCCCATGCCCGAGGCCTGGGAATTCGCTTGGGAACTTGTTGCGCACTTTCTTCCTAACCAATCTCTGCACTGCTCTTCACCCTGCCGCTGCACTGCCTTTGACTGTGCACCGTCTATCATGAACATGAATACAGTGTATTGTACTGAGTGGCACATCCATGTGCCACTGTAGCCTAATAATCAGAAATGTCCCAAGAAGCTGCTTCTACGATGAGGCCTATTTCATGAATGTGCAATCTTGATTCTATGCAATCAATGGGCTGTTAAATATATGTGTACTGTGCTTTATAGCTACTAACTGTGATGTTATAAAAGAAAGCTTCTTCCAACTACTTGTGGTGCCCTCTGCACCTTTCTCCTTTTATGAATTACGACTGTGTTTCAAACCTGATGCACTACTGCGCACTATTAACCCGCTGCATTATGTCAAACAATCTATACTCTCAGTGTGACTTCTGTTGTATGTTGCTACCCTACATTTCTTCAATGACTACTCTCAGAGTAGGGAAGGTGCACCTGTGAGTAAGGCCACTGGCACTCTAACAGGCCTATAGTCCATTCTATTGTTATTTTCTTAATGTGCACTTTCTCTCATGTTTGGGACATTGGAGCTGCATCCCAATATCATATCAGAGAAAGGTACAGGGAGATAACACGAGTGAGAGTTACAGCCTGATTTGCATAATATCAAAGACCATTTAGTGAAGATAAATATGACCACGGATGTTTACATTTGATAAAAGGTTTGGGATGTAGGCTTGGATCACTAAGTATATAGTGGACAATGGCTGTGTTGCTCATTTCATATTTCCCAATAATCATCCTAGTATTTCAAATGTTACAACACTATCCATAGATAGTTATTTAGATAGGTTAGGAGCCCTTCTATTAGAGCAAAAGGGCTTTTCCTCTGCCCTCGCAGAATTTTAGTCAGGTCCCAGGGGAAGGATGGTTGCATGCATGCTCAGTTCCCAGTGCACAGGTATCCTAAGATAATTGCACTAAACACAGTTGGCCTCATTACGACTTTGGAGGTAGCCATGGCAATATTAGCGCCATGGCTGCCTCCAAAATCGTGTCCGGGTCCAGTCTGGTGGAGTGGGGACTTACCGGGACATTCCACCCTAGGCGGACCCGGTAAATCCCCATTCCAAATGCCATTCCCCCATTCCCATGTGAGCCCCTATAGGGCTCAATGGGAATGGGGAAGGCGCTAATTAGGGGCCTGTTAATAGCAGGCCCGTAATTAGCGCCCTGGTCCCCTAACGGGACCTGTAAGGGACGTGTGGTCCGACCACACGTCCCTTTCTAAGGGACCTTCGAATTGGGCGGTAAGGGATTACCGGCACCGGTCTCCTTACCGGTGCCCGGTACCCCTTACCCTCCACCTCGGAATCAGTATCTTTAATCAGTAATACAACTATGTACAACTATGTACTATGCACGGCCTCCTAGCAGGCACACTTTTATTTCGTATTTATATAAACAAGACGAACACTCTGACACTTTTTCTACGGTACTGCCCCTGCGATTGTGTCAAGGATGTTTCTGTGACAGATGAAACTCATTTCGTCAAGTCTTCCTTTTTCTGACTCCGTCTGTCATGCTGCTTGTGTTTATCCCAGTTATACACTCCTGTCTCCTCTGAGCAGAGCGGCTGCGCGCGCTAGCTTGAATAATAATGACAGTAATAATAAAACTACCTATCCTTAAATAACAGAAATACATGACTCAGCGGTGGTCCTAATTGAAAGGATGTCAATGTTTTATCCCAGTCACTGCAGCTGAGATGGCGCCATTATTTTGTAGAAAACATTACGTGCGTAGGCAGGGGGCTCAAATTACTGCGCACACCAGGACACAATTTACAAGGGTTTCCATGTGATAACTAAATTTCTGGTACCCTTCAGATCAAAACAGGATATCTCGGTAACTTGCAAGGCTGGCAGTTGTTTTGATGTAATCCTTTCATGCTGGTCTGTGAGATATGCTGCTTCTTCGGCTTATAGTGACAGCAGTCGTCCAATAAATCCGGGAGGTGAGCAGCCAGCGTAGCTACCCCGGGAGCTCCAGGAATAGCGAACTGCAATGCCAGAGTCATCAATTTAGATGGCTCCAAGCCAAGCACATTTTAAAGGCTGATTTCTATCGCAGGTGGGTCTGCCAAAAAATCATAAAATAACAGTGAATAAAAATAGATAAAGGACATTTTCTGATTAACTGGGGCATACATTTCTTTGAATGTAAAACATTTCTTCAAATAATAGTGCTATGCATTGATGCCAAATGAGCCCCATACTCTGTCATTTTGAGATGTGCAGTGTGCGTGTCATATCAAATCACACTACGTGGCTTAAGCATCAGGGGTGTTGCTAGGTCTAGGAAAGACCTGGGGCTATGCTAATGTCAGAACTGTCGGGACTGGGGGCTAGCTAGCCTTTTGGTTGTAGCTCCTGAAATTCTATCCGAGACTAGAACCAAAAGACCAGGGGCTATAGCCCCCTTACACCCCCCCAGCAACGCCTCTGTAAAGCATAACAGTAGCAGAGTGGGAAAAAGGCGGGATTGGTCTTGAGTGATTTTCATGATGTCTCTCTATGGTGCGTGGTGTCTAGGATTGAAGATGTCATCAAGATGGCCACTAATAAAGTGTGTGGTGTATTTAGGCAGATATTTTTACGACAGGTTTATTTACAAACATTTTTCGATGAAAAAACCTATTGAAAAATATAGACGGGAAGGGCATGCAAAGGGTTGGGGGGTCGGGAATAGTTCAAAATCTATAGAGGAGGAGGGGTTTGAGGGAAACCCCAAAAATAAACAACACATTTTCCGATGGGTTTTTTCGGTGAACGATTTTCATTAAAATAAATATCGAAAAAATAGCTGTCGTTGAAATGACATAGAACCGTCTAGAGGTGTCCATATTCACATTATGAAAACTCATTTGTATTTTCAATTGGATGTTGCACGGGAAATACAGGAACCATCCACTGTTGCTAAAAAAAAAACGTTTGGGACAGGCCACCTTTACCTAATGAAGGTGTAAAGACCTACCTGGTTCAAAGGCATCTGGAGGTGTAAGGTAATTCCTTATCTTGATGCTAAGACCTGTGCTACCTGGAGGGATCTCCCGATAGTTGAAACCGGTACAGCTAAGGGGATGTCCCATAAAAGGAATGAGATTGTGGGATGTTTAGAGGCTGGGTTCTGGAAGGCTATCTTGGTCGTTGTGTCCATGAGCACCCCAACCTTGTGCAATGACAATAAGGGACACTGAACACCTACACCTTAGTATCCACACCCTCCGTATCCCTCTGTTTTATATGTACTTGTGTTCAGGGGGCTAGGCTTGCAATACTCTGGAGATATTTCCTACCCAGTTGTGACCTGCACGAACATGGCTCTTCCAAGGCCTCTTAGGGGTGGCCGTCCCTTGGTCTATATTTAAACGTGACTCCGTGTAAAATCCTTCACGGTACACTATCCTGCTCTTCTGGTGCCGTACAAGGTCCAGTACAAGTCTCAATGTAATTTAATGTTCCGTGTCTTTTCCCTGTTGAAATTGACTTGTCTTAACTGCTTTTTTTGGTGTACGATCATTGATCTTTTTAGTTTGGACTATAAGCCAACACTATTGAATTAGAGTACAGACAGGGAGACATGGAAAATGAGGAGAGAGACAAAATTTGTAGGTGTGGTTTGGTTATTTGACTGCCCATGGCCATGCTAATCCTTTTGTCCATTGCCACCCAGTTCCTGCCCCTCCCTACTGAAAACATTTCCTCATGGGAACTCTTTGAGCTTGCTTTATTCAAGCCTTACAATCAAACGTTGCACTCCAGTGCCTTCCAGAATTTTTCTAAGCAGTATTGTGAGCGTTAATGACTTAGGCCCTGATTCATGGAACAGGGAGTTTGAGGAAAGGGGATTTGCGGTCAGAATGGCACACACATACTTGTTTTACATGCAACTAATTCCAAAATTCAGGGCCTTAATTGGAATTATAAATGTGCTACTGATGTAATATAAATGCCTTAACCAGGTCTGCCGTCTGCCACTTTATTTATAAGCACTATGTGTACTTCACTGAAATCCTGTTAAAAACAAGCATTGGCATAGCCAACAGTTTTGGCATGTATAGTAGTAGTAGTTTGTCTTTTGTATAGCACCTTTATCCCATTGATATGGCCTGAAAGCGCTGTGGGTAAACGCCCCCGGTGCACCGAAGTCTGGTTATGGGAGGGTTGTCTGAAAATTAGAATGCGTGTATGCTTTTGGCCAAAATGAATTTGGGTGGATAAGCTACCCATGTGGATCGGGCATGTTGTTGAGTGCTGTGTGGTAGTCAGGAGATTGGGCAAGTCCAGCAGAGTATTAGGCATTTGCCAGGCACTGCTATTAGATGCCCATGTATTTGTACCCATTGACCTTATTTACGGGTTGCCAGGGGTCACAATTGCGAACCCTGAAGTCTCCCGTGCTACCCCTGTGGTCTCCATTGCTATCCCTAAAAAAAAAGAAAAAGAAACAATTATTGTTTTTTTAATTTTTAGATTGAGAGTCATGGGCTGTGGCAAGCAGCATATGGCTCTCTGTTTCTGGAGTGGCTGGCTTTCTGATTGCTATAGCTGGTAAGATAGCTCAGTGGGTTGAGCCCTGGCTGATGCAATCTTTGGGTGATCTGCAGGTTGCAGGTTCGACTCCGAGCAAGGTCAACTCTTCCTACTATCCTGCTGAGGTTGATAAATGAGTAGCAACACAGGTTGGGTGATATTGTATGTATATTTGTTCTATGTGAAGTGTGTAAGTGCTATATAATAACACATCATTATCGTTTGGTCACCCTAGGTTACCTGGGGGCAACCAGACGTGGACTCCCTGCTCACTGTACTTAGAGAGGCTCAGCTTCACCTGACTGAAAATACCCAAAAAGGCTGAATCACATGTATGGGGTTGCTGTTGGTACTCTTGTTCAGAGAGGAATTGCCATAGCATTTCGGTGCTGGTCTGCCCATGTGGATGGGACAAAGACTGATATGCAAATGGATATTCCCCATCTGTGAAAGGTACAGTGAGCAAAAAGCAGATGGCTGCGAACTTTCAATGTGGTTAACAACCACTGAACAGGTTATCATGCCTTGTTCTTCCGGGAGAGGGGCGCCTGGTACCTTTGTTGAATCATTATCGTTTGGCTTTGGATGTCTACTTGCATTCATAGTGATTTGGTAATATGGGCCTATAGCCACTGATATTAATGATACATATGGTGATCCATTTTCGTATGAAATTTACAGTGATATCATAACCATATTGTTCATACTTAGAAACAATGCTATGTGATGCCACTTCCTGTTTTGTCGAGGGGTGAAAGGTCATGTTCCATCGCTTCCCGTGATGTCACTTCAGGGTGGGGTCAAATGACATAAATTCCTGGGATGTCATCAGAGGTCAAGGTTCATGTGATTTCACTTCAGCTACCCCCGGAATTTTGGTGAAATGGCGTCCATGCTTGCACCATTTTGCTCCTGCTACCAACGGCATTCTGTTAATAATACTACATCAGTGCCTGGCAAGTGCCTTTCCCATGCCTACACAACAGCCTGAACTGTTGGACTAACCAATGCTCGTTTTCTGTTCTTTTTTAGGTGTTGTGAACCAGAACAAAGCCTCAAGTCAGAGCACAGTGATGAATCCAGTCAGAGTTAAGCACATTAGGAATATTTTGTTCTATTTCTGTGTTTCTATTAGTGACTCTTTTATTCTGTGTCATTGTTTGTTCTTCTTTCCTTGAAATTGATTCAGCATAAATCTATATTTTGTCCTTTTCGGTGTCGTGTTCTTTGAGGTTCAATCTGGGAGCAGCTGTGGCAAGGACCATCCAGGTAGGCCCCACTGAAACAAATGCCATCCTCGTTAAACATACTGAGAGGAGGAAGAGTAGGGATTAACCAGAAGGAGTAAATCAATAAACTGAGATGAAGAAGATCTCACCTTACCCAGTGGGAGTAATCCTGACAACACTGGGACAAAGAAGATATGTAGAGGAATACAGAGCATACCGCAGAACCAAGGTATGCACTCCATTCAATGTGGACACTTTAAACATATAAAAAGGACATTAAGACTGCAAAATATTTCTGCCCCCCCCGGAGGAGCCACAAGAGCCGGCACAACCCTGAAGAGAAGGCAGCAGACTGGGACACTGAGAAGGGAGTGTGATACTACGGGGTCAGTCTGGAGTGGGAGAACCACTGGACGGTCCCACAAAGAGAAGCTCCAGGCTTTCCTGAGAGTGAGACAACCAACAGCTCAAGAAGGAAGACTTGTGCCACCCGAAGGAAGTTTACTACTGCGGAGCCGCCACAGCCCGTAGAGATACCACAAGGGTCGGGGAAGCCCACAGCTGATTGCAGCTGCCAGGGAAGACCCAGAACAGTTGCGGACCACAAGAGTAGGTACGCACATTGCTTGGAAGGTGCTGATGCCCGGAGAAGGTGGTGGAGAGTCCAAAAGGGGAAAGCGAATCAAGAATAGTAGGTCTGGGAACCTAACCAAGGGGAAGAGGCACTGGCTTACCTTGAGTCGCACAATAGTACTTGGCAGGAGAGTGAATCAACTCTATCGGAAGGGAAATCCACACAAGCAAGGCAAGAGTGGGAGCGGCACCCAAAACAACGCCGAAGACATAGAAGGATGGCCACACAAAAGAAGCGAGTATGGGACCTGTACAGATACAGTGGAAGAAAGATCCTCAGTACCTCTTCATAGTCACAGTACCTGGCAGAGTGATATGCAGGGTGGGCTGTGCATACCTAAAGGTAAGGGAAATCAGGGGAAGAAGCCAATCCCGGTGGCAACACAAATGCTCAAGAAGCCTGAGAAAGTCCAAGGGACGGGAAACATTCCCCCATCAAGTATTGTATAATTTGAAAAGAAATAGAAAAGCCAGGAGAAGGGAGACATTTCAAAGCAATTATATTATTTCAGATGCCAGAGGAAGGCCAGGGAAGGGAGCCATTCCCTCTAAAGAGACTTGAACAACCAGACATCTGAGATAGATAAGGGGGAGGAAGCCATACCCCTAACATCATGAACTGGGACCAGAGGGGAGGGAGTCAACCCCCTGGTCAAAGACCTGAATAAACTTATATGCCAAATAAATCACAGTGAAAACAACTGTGATAAAAAAGCAACATTTCTTGTGAAATGTGTGTTAGAGAAACCTGGTGTACGTGGAACTTTATGTTGTTTAAAAATGGAACTAACCTGAGAAAGAGTGACATCCCCTCAGACCAAAGAGTCAACGTGGAGCCGCTGAAAACCCCTCAGTTGTTTAGTTTAGTTCAAAGTGTAAGGGAAGGAAATCCTACCAGATTCCATAATAGAGTTGAGGCAGGGAAACCCTCTCAGTATTAAGGATAGTTAGGGGTTGTACTGCTTTATTTTCTTCTAATAAACATCTTTGCCAACCACAATGCCACCATTGTGACTCATAATTCTGCACCCTTACAGCATCTAGAACAACTGGGTAGTTTAAGAGGTCATTAAGGTAAGTTTTGTATCTCTAGCCCAGATCCATACACAGAAAAACAGTGGTTTCAAGCCTATTTTCTCATTGATTGGAACCAAAAAAGTCTTTTGAGAAAACTGTTTTCACACGCTATCATATGTTTCATGTTACAATTCCCCATATTTCTGTCCCGCAAATGGCTGATGAAGTTGTCTTTGCTCTAAAGATTTCCAGCACAGGAGTAAGTATGTTATGCCATAGGCTTTTGAGAAGAGCCAAACTCCACTGCACTTCATGCATAATGATGTGTTAGCTTTGTCGATGTGTTTTCCCTATTTACCATACCCTGAGATCCTTTTCCCAAGGTAATAAAAATATGGGACCTCTTCTATGGTTGGCCCATTTATAAGATTGATTTTTTGTGTAAGGTTTCTGTGCTTTACCACACCTTGTTTTGTCTGAAGTCGAGAATCATGCAGCATTGCAGCCCCCAAGGGAGACCTATTCCAGGCCCAAGATGAAGGCTATTAGCCGAAACGTCTTAAGGACCAACATCCACATACCTCTCCTGGTCCCAACATCCTTCTGATCTAAATCTAGACGTCGACCACGTGTTAGGTCACCCTCCAGCCTGGCTACAGACAACCAAGAATTTCCCCATTTAATGCTTCTGTTTTGGGTTGTCTTGCATTGAATACACGCTAATCACTTGTCACTAGTGGTGGTGGTTACCATTTTGTTTTATTACTGCATTCTGTCAATTTATTTTGCCATTACAATTGTGTGAGGGCAAGGCTAAGACTGTGATCTAACCTCCCTGCACACCAAGTATCTCTGAATGAATTTTTTTGCATTTCTGTTTGCTCTCGTTACAAACAGCTCTTTATTAATAATACTGATGCATGACTACTAAATGCATCCAGCAGCAAAATAAATTTATAAGCTGTATGTATGATATCTATTTTTGTCTGAACTCCTTCTTGTACATCTTCACATTTAAAGTGTTTTTGTATTTGCTTGGACACAATAGAAATTACCTGGGCCTACTATAATCAATAAGTAGTTCCGCCCCAAAACGTTACATGTCAGAACAGACCCCCTTTGTTAACCAAGTATTACCATCCCATTTTTCTGCCGTTGTTGGGCTATCCCTCCAGTTACCAGTTGTCTGAAGTCGAGACCATGTTTATCGTAAAAGTTAGAAAAACTGCTATGCACATTTTTTTATGAACCACAATGGTGTTCTAGAAATAAGGACCACATCATCCACAAACATTAACATATTAATTTTCTGAAAAATATTTGCAGAGGTTTTCCTCACCACTGCATCAAAAAACAAACACGTGTAAAAGAGTGGGGCTTGTATTCAAAATTGCTTAACACCCTTTTGGAAACAGAAAGGGTAGTTCTCTCCCCGCTTGCACCTAGCCCGGGCCGTTGAGTATACATCCATAATTGCACTCAGTAGTGGAAATGGTACACCTTTGTTCTTCAGTTTATTTTTTAATGTTTTGCAGTTCTATTTTGAAATTGTTCTGCAAGGTGTCCATAATAACTTTCTTCACACTCATTTCAAATTCTTATATTATCAACAATTTTTCAGTAGATCGTTACCATGTGGAAAATGTGTCTAATCTCCTCCACAACCTTAGTCACACATTGTACCTGAAACAGATAATACAAATTAATCATTGAAAAAAGTACTGACCATATAACACTGTTAGGGATAATTTTCATTTCTGTGCTAATTCCCTTCAACCTTAGAAACTACCATCTATTTTGCTGGATTTAGGACTTTTTAATTTTAACCCTGGACTGAGTGAGACCTTTTTCTCGCTCTCTCATGTGTTTTTACCTGATTTGACCTGATTTGGGTTTTGTGTTTTCACTGTTTGGAGTCTGACAAACTCCATAGGCATTGATTTTTGTATGGTGGTACACAGCATCTTCAGTGCAGTGTCACTGAGAAATACTCTAGATTTCGCATAAGGATTACATAATTTTTCTTGTGTGAACTGCAGTTCCCAAGAATAGTAAAGTGAAATCGACTTTACTTACCTTTTCTCTTTGTAGTTCCAGCACACACCATCTTCTGTGGAGTGTTGATGGGTTACCTAGTAGCCCCTTATCCTACAGTCTCATGTAACATTTTTATGTTACCCTAACTACTTTAAATGGCTGCTGGCAGTGGTTTACTTTTTCCTACCATTGTGTTTTTCTCCCGCAGGCTGAACCCTCAGATGAAGTACAGCACCCATGGGTGACAATTTTGTCAAAACGGCCCCTGTGTTCTTTTTTCACCATTTTCTGTTGGTGAGGTCTTTCTTGGGTTTTACTCTGTGCATGGAGATAGGTTTGAACCCTTTGTTTGTCTTGCCTTTGGCAGTTTTTAGCCCTGAGGCCAGCCACCGGCTCCAGTGTGTCGCGAAGGATGGGATGTGAGGGAGGGTCCCGAAGCTCCCCTGCCCTTTGTCTCTAGGAATGCATGAATGCAACTAGCCCTGATTGGCTGGCTGGCTGTTCTTTCAGGACAGCTACCCTCCTGTGTGATTGACAGCCTAGGCTGTGCACGAATGGGAGAAACCTGCTTAAAAGGCAAGGGTTTTGGGACTACAGGCAGAGTCAATCAGTGGGAGAAACACCCGATGAAGAAACCGTGAACGAAGCTTGCTGCAACCTCCTGGACCTTTGAATTGCCTGGTGAAACCCTGCTGCTCTGCTGACCTCATTTTTCACCTCGACAGAGAAGCTCCAGATGGAATGACTTCTCCCCCTGTGTTAGTAGGACCAACTAACCCAGAGATGAACTCCACTGGACCACCATCCCAGACTTGCTGTGCCTCTCTGTTGCTGTGAAAGCCCTATGCCACGGGTCGAGTGTCCGTAGTCGAGTGTAACAACTGCCGTGGTACGAATCCAGCTAGAAACTCCAGGAGACTCCTAAGGACCATCCAGAAGGTGGACCTACAGATACAGAGTTCCCTTACCAAAGTCTAGGACCGAGGAAGCGAAGAGAGTCCAACCAGTGTCTGACATCCGCTTCAGTGCTGTTTGCTAAGCGTTGAAACCACAAAGTGCTGCTGAACTGAAAAAGAGCCTGTAGCTGCCGACGACCTCCCGAGTACCGCTGCAGGAGCCCTCCAGACGTCCTCCCTCTTGTCCCCACAGCTGAGGCTCAGGAACCAGGGTCTGCACCACTGTAGCAAGACAGACTCCAGCTGGACCACTCTTCTTCTAACCAGAAGTACTGTTTAGGCTTGGTGAGTGCTCTCTAGCCGCTCTCTTCTCACTTGGGAATTGAATTGGCTACCTTTTTTGAGTTGATTTCAACTCCCTTCTCAAAAGGTTAACAGATTGTGACCCTACAAGTGAATTTCTGAACTCTCTAACTTTGTGCAATACTTTGATCCCAGACGTGCATCAGATCCATAGATGTTGGCTGTCCTGGCTCCCTAATGGCACTCTTACAAATCCATTGACTTTGATATTGTCTCTCATAGGTGCTAGCTTGTTGTGTACTGGTACTGCTGGGAAAGGCTTATCTGGACTTCATTGGAGGATTAAGTTGGCCTCACAGTTGAGCAACCTTTCTAACCTTTTTAACTTCCCTAACCCTTTCCTTTCTGCAACTCTGAATCTACTAAGTATAACAGTGTAATATATACATGCAAGAAGTGTATGAAGCATATCCAAAGATTATACACTGGCTTGTTTGATTCTGAAAAGTAATTTAAAGTTTATTCGTATTTTTACAACCGTTTACCTTTTTAAAGTATGCTTATCTAAATCTGACTTTAAATAAATAGCTATTTATAAATGAAAACTTGAGTGTAAGTGTTACTTGGCTACCTGTATTCACGAATTTCATTTGTACAGCTCTACAGTTGACATTGACCCCTCTTGAGACAGGCCTGGCTGCTCAGTCACTCTACCTGATTGTGTAGTACAGACCTATACCAAAAGGTGGGTTACCTAATACCAAGCAGATGTGTAGTCTCACCCAGTGGGACTGCACCAATTCTTACCTAACAAACACTAGTGCAGTAATTTTATATTTGCACTCAACATGTTTGGAACCGTATTGACTTCAGAGTACATTTTGCTAGGTTCACTTATTTATGCTTGAAAATATCTTTCAAAATGGACCTTCGAAACCGTCCACTAAAACCGAAATATTAAAGATGGTATGTAGTTCATTGGTAGCCATCTTGATGATGTAAGCAATACTACACCCCCTGCACCCACCATAGTGTGCCATCACGGAACGTATTCATCTATAGCTAGTTTCCTGTGCAAAACAAAAAACAACAGTTCCACATTTCCTCTCTAAAACTGGCTCCAAGCCTTTTGTTTCTTCATATGCGTGTGCCATAATCTTCAACTGTGTATCCTGGATGAATTAGTTCACACAAATGCACCGCAAATTGTCATAACATTGTGATTGTAATGGTCTATCAGATATAAAAACCATAGATGTGCAGCACAGCAACACCAGCCTGAGCGCGGTGAGATAGCACATAACGGGGCGTAAGAAAAGCTAGTAGGTTCAGGTTAGTGAGAAATGTCATTTCACAGGTGGGAGGCAGCACATTTATTTTCAAGAGGGTGAAAACCCGCACTATAGCGTCAGCCAAGTGCCAGGGAACTATTTGTCTTCGAGAACAGTTATTGAGAACGATTTGAATACATAGGCCAGAATTCTGCACCAGTCATTGGAAAATAAACATTTGCATACCGCTATATGTGTTGGTGGCTGCACAGGAGTTGGTTGCAGAATGGACTAGCACAGCTCTTGGTGGTATGCCTTTGCATCCGGTACTTGATAACACAACACTACATTTCAGGACTGTGCCTTTATTAGCGCTTACGCTTGACAACCATGTGAAGTGAACACAGCATTTGGAGGTACCTTAGGTAGGATTGTTTGATGTGATACAATACAACTTGCCTGCCGGAACTTACGAATGCAGAACAACTGGTAGGATCTGTTGTGTTTGATGAACTAAGACATAGTATTAATTATTATGGCATCAGTAGCCAAGCATTGCTGGTGCCAGAAATCGAAGGAGCCATCAGAAACCCCGTTGATACCCTATTAACACAACAAATAATCATGGATATCAGGTTTGGTATTGAAGCATCAAATGATACAATGTCAAAAGCTGAATGCCTTACGGCATGAGTTTGTGTGCCTTCTAAATACATGGACCACACACAAACAATGTGCCACATACGTGTTTCCTTGTGTCACCCAGAAGCGAATCAGTGAGTTCATGACTTGTGGTTCTAGTCTTTTAATGAAAACAATGTATATTAGAGAAATACAAATATGTATTAACTGTACAATGATGTGCTAAATCCTGTGATAATTTGATTGCCATCTTATCGGAAGCCAAAATAATAGCTGTTTAATCGACATTATTATAGTCAATAGCAGATGATCCATAAAGATAGTGTTAATCTCCAGCACTGTCGTTTGATTCTGCTGATTTTATAGCCCGCTTTTAATGCAAGATTATGATTGGTATTATGGTTCATAATTATTCCTAAAATCAACACATGATTTTCCATAGGTTATGCCATTCTGAACTTGTTTTAGTTGGTCTTTTACTGCAAACGGAAGTCCATTCTGAACCAATACAGAAAACCAGAGAGAGGAGGCAAAAGAAAACATATGATACCCTTACTCAAGACCATTTCACAACACTACTGAATTGCAATCCCCAATCCCTATTCCCCCAAGTGTTCTCACAACCCCACCGAGTAAATTGAAGTGATATAATAATAATAATAATAATAATAATAATAATAATAATAATAATAATAATAATAATAATAATAATAATAATAATCAGTGTAGTGATAATGGCTAAGTAGTGAACATGTGATCATTAGTCGTCGTTGGCATTGAAACCCACAAATAGAATCTGTGTGCAAACAGAAGGCTCAGATAATCCACCAAACTGAAAGTAAATTCAAGATTTTACAGATAACGTCCAGCCTCACTCAGGCTGAATTGTGACCTTTCCAAGGTCATTGATTAGGCACACAATGGTAGCATAGCTTTGAAAGATGTGCTTATGCTACTCTATTGTTCCCACCCCCTCATCTTCCTCTTCAGCCTTTGTTATTATGTCTCACCACGAACAGTCTCCTCTGCAACAAACTCCCCTCTCCATTTATTTCTGCTCATCCCCAGCTGCTCTGGGGTACAAAGGCCTTTATCTGCTGGAAACCAGCCACGGTATCACCCAGAAACTAGACTATCAATAACCCAAGATAAAGAATATACCTACCCTCTATGACAACCTGATACATAATACTAAACTACAAGGATTATGAGACATAAAACCCACTAACCAAAACCTCACATTTATGCATACTTAATTCACACAAAAACCCACACAACCACCTCTCTCACAGCAAACGGTACGGACTTCACCACACCGCAACAACACACAATCAACACATAGATCACAACAACAGCACACAAGGACTTGCTTCGATCCTATAAGCACTCTCAAGCTCATCGCATGGTAAAAACCGAACTGGAGCTGCCAACAGTACACCAACTCTCACTTTCCTAGACCCTCTTCACCCACTAACCCACTCCCCACCTTTGTTTACAGATCCGCCTGAACACCTGGAGACCGAATCTGGTAGTGAAGGTGCGCTACATAAATACCTTTAACATTAATATTAACATTAACGTATTTCTGGTCCATTTTGTATATAGTCAGCTGCTAATATCGTTCTTCTCCTGCACTTAACCACATTGTCACATACACACAGGAGATGTTTAGTCGTCTTAATCACCCCATTCCACAAAGTATACAGGTACGATTAGATTTAATGATTTCCATCCTCTGCCTCAGTGTGTCATAGGTCTCTAACAAGTTAAATTGTATTCTTTAAGTACTCCTTCTGAACATTTGAGTTATGGAAGGCAATGATATATGAGTTAGGGAAGGCTTTGTTTTAGGGAGGTTGAGGAGCAGTTTAAATTACAGAATTATAAGACATAATTATCCCGGTGAAGTTGATATCTTTAAACATTAGCTATACCTGAGTTTGGGGTTTACATTCTGCAACTTCAGTCCTTAATAATAAGGGCACAGTGACAATGCTGCCTCCCACTAAACAATGGTGCATTCTCATCCCATTACTCTTTAATATCTATCTTTCAGATTTCAAATCTAGTTTAATGTCAGCCTACATCTTCCCCCCTAAATTTGGGGAAAACATAGCTTGAATTTTTTTCATATGCTGACAATCTCATTTTATTTGATCGTACTCCGGTCAGCTTACAATGAGCTCTATCAATCCTGAAACGCTTTACAAAGAATAACCATTTAGACATGAATACCCTTAAGACTAAAATGATAGCTACACATTAAAAAAGCACTAAACATCAACAAACCTGCATGGCATCTAGGGGATAACTTGCTAGAGGTGGTATTACAAACAAAATATCTAGAACTAGAAACCTTTGCACATAATTCTGCCAAGTCACTTTTAGTTAGTGTAAGTGAGGGGAGCTTATATGCCATCTCTGGATAAGAAATCGGGTGGTCTGTCTCTGATCCTAAAAATGTAATTATACAACCAGAGGTTTAGTCCCATCATGACTTATGGTCTGTAGATACCATCTTCTGTAACCCTAGAAAAAAATCAAAAGGACATTTTGAAGAGCCAGCTTGGGTTTACTGCGTAACTCCTCCATTGCCTTAATTCATATTGAACTGAGTATAATAATGCTCAGTTTGATGGTTCAAATATGTTCTACTGTGTGCTACATTAAAGTGATATACGCTGTATAAAAGGATACAATTTATGCTAAAAATAATCATGCAAAAGGGGCTGCAAGGCAGCTCAATGCATTTTGGACAGCATATGAAATATTTCTTGAAGGTTTTTTTTTTTAGAATATCTCTTGGAACTTTCTTTAGAAGGCAACGTTCAAATGAAAGTCTTTGCGAGATATGAGTCTACCTGCTCCTCTAGTACAGTTGATTGAGTCACTCCATGAAAATACAAGGGTGTGTGTAAGATATAACCAGGATGGTGAACTTTCAGATTGCCTAGCTGTTAAAAAGGGAGTTGGCCAAGTGGGTGTTCTTTCCCCAATTGCTTTAATATATATGTAAATAGCCTTGCTTCCCATCAGAGTCACTCTCTGATATTGATGTGCCCCTGTGTGGGGCCAGGAGATGGCCAGTGCTCAACTATGCTGATGATGCTGTTCTTCTGGCCAAAACTCCTAGATCACTGCAGGCTCTGATCATTAAATACGCCAAATGCATGAGGGAACTGGAGCTACGCGTTAATAGTAGTAAATGTTTTACTACGTGTGTATCCAGAAAACCTAAAGGAGACTTGCTGATGTTTTTGGAGGGAAAGAAGGTGGCATGTTGCTCTTCCTTTGACCTTTCAGGGATAAGGTTCAATAATAGATTGAAATGGGATGATCATATCTCTAAATTAAACAATTGGATGAGTTAAACCATGGGAGGAATATTCAGATTAGCCAAGAACCTTTTACATTCCTCAGTGGAACATATGATTGATATATATGTAGGAAATGCCGTCCCCACTGGCAACTTTGGGTGTGAAATATGGGGCTATACAAGGATCCCCTGCATACACAAAATCAAAAATGCATTCTTAAATATGCTATGTATGGTGCATTGGAAACAGGCATGACCTATCTGGCAGATAGAAATGTTGTGAAACCTATTGTATTGTGGGCTTCATTATGGCCAGGAACTCACAATCCTCTAACTAAGCTGCTAATTAGGAATATACCTATCCAAAATGGTTATAGCAAAGTTTGGCTGGTTAGCGCATGTAAAGTCTGTGTTATTTAAGCTCTCACTGGCAACCTTTTTTGGTGACATAGCAGCTGAGCTGTCTTCCGAAGATGCTGGTTAAAGACAAGGCCTTGTCCTTTCTATCGTCCTTTAGGGAAGACAAAATGTCAAAATGTCATGCCCGGCCTACTTACAGCTAGCCCCCCAAAATAGGTTTTCTGTATATTGGCTTCTCGTAACCACACCTTGGCATAGAGAATTTCTTACCAGGTTGGACTGTTTGCCTGTGGGGGCTGTGACTCAGTTTTGGAATTCTAATTGGGGGAGAACCAAAACTGTAACTGCGTGTATATAGTGGCTTTAAGACCATAGCCCATTGTATATTGGTCTGCAAACAATCCAATGATATTCAGGCAAAACCTTCATTAACATGCTTACGAGAGAGTGGGATTAGGTCCTGCCAAGCAGCACTTCTATTTCTGCTCTCCTCAGACAAGGCTGCAGTTCTCGTTGGCCTTGCCGTTTTTTTTCAGGCAGCATGGTGAAGACTAGCAATGCCTAGACCAATTATGGAAGCTGGTGCTGGGCTGCTGTAAGGGAATACAAATCTATAGCTACTAATTACGAGTCATGGTATATGATGATGTATGATATTTTCATTATCAAATATGTTTGTTTTTCTTTGTGTTTTTATGGAATTATTTTATTGTGATTGGTTTTATGGATAACAATCCAAAATAAACTTAATTTGATTGATTTATTGATTTTTCAAATTCTTGGAAGAAATGTGATTGGCTACAAAATTGGGCAGTGACTCAGTATAGTGCCAAGCTTTATAATCACTATTATCCTCCTAATATCATCCTTCAAGATTTGGTAACTCCATCAAATATATTAGATCCTTCCCTAATTTTTTTGTCATATTATTCTAAAATTTTAATTACATTTACTAGAAACATTGGCAATAATTGGGTCTAGAAGACCAATTCCAAGGTCATTATGCCAACCCACAAAATAACTTGAGACCCTTAAACACATTTTTATATCTTATCCCACACTTTCAATAAGGTGTCCATGATTGAGGTTTCATTTTAGCCAATGATTTGTGGGTACAATGTCTATCTGGCAACCAAGTGGGCATTTCATTAACAATTGTATGATTTTGGCACCATAGTTTGAACATGTTAAATCAAATAACCTTATGGCTTTTTATGCTGTATGGAAATCTAAATTAAATGCACCTTTATAATGGTCAAGGTGGCGTAAAGGGCTGGATGGAGAACAGTCTAATGTTTGTTACTAGACGCATTTGGATGTTATAATTCTTATTTAATGAGTTCCTTTTTATTAAAATTTTATTCTTTGCCATCTTTTCCTTTTGATATTGTTGTATTTACTACTTTTTCAATGTTTTACTTTTCTATTGTTGAATTTATGATATAGGGCCTCATTACAAGTGTGCCGGTCCAGTAACAATGGTGCCGGGAATCTTACCGGCACTGTTGTTACTGGACCTTCACACTACGAGTCTGCGGGCGGTTGCCGTTCTGCCCACCAGGGTCAGACCTGGCGGGCGGAATGGCTTCGGCCCAAAGAGTTTCACGGAAGCACCACCACCATTATTAACGGTGCCAGTGCTTCCATGGTCCCCATTCCCATTGAGTCCTCTGGGACTCAATGGGAATGGGGAATTACATTTTCCGGCACCTGACTTCACGCACTGCCGGGGCTGTAATGTCCTGGTGTTTCTGGCAAGTCAGGTACCGGAATAATTCACACGTCCGGCAGCAACCTGCCGCTTTTACCGGCACAGTTACCTCCGGACTTGTAATGAGGCCCATTGTTTTTTAATCTTATTGTATATGAATGTAAAAGATTTGTTAAATATATGTATAATTCTTGGTAGAACATGATATGGAAAATATACAAAATGAATTAATCTTTTATAACATGGAGAGCAGTCTTTAAGCATGGGACCAGGATTTAAACCTGTGTTGCTCTGTGCTGTCTTGTTTTCAAGTCAAGCGCATTGCCCTGAGCTATCCATCAAGTTCAAGCATTCACTTTTTATTACCATCTTAGGTAAGACATTGGGCCTCCTCATTACTCATAAACTTACCGGCACCGTTGTTTCCAGACCGGCAAACTACGAGGCTGCTGGTGGGTGCCCCTTTGCCCCACCAGATCTGACCCTGGTGAGCAGAATGGCACCCGCCAGCAGACTTTGATGGAAGCACCGGCACTGTTGCACACAATGTCGGATCTTCCGTCTTCCCCATTCCCATTGAGTCCTATGGGACTCGATTGGCAATGGGCAGTAACATTTGCCACTGCCTGACTTACTGGACTGCCAGGGCTGTAATGCCCCAGTTATTCCAGCAAGTCAGGCGGCGGTAATTCATCACGAGTTCTGTGGCAGCATGCTGTTTTTATTGGTTTTACCGGCAAGGCTACCACCGGACTCGTAATGAGGCCCATTGTATGTTATATATTTTTAACAATATGTGTGTGTTTAGTAGTTGCACCGATCTGGGATCGAACCTGTGTTGTTCCACGTCGTCGTCTTGATTCCAAGGAGAACGCATTGCCCCTGAGCTATCCTGCCGAGACAATGTTACTGTATAAACATAGTTCTAATTCTTGGGTCATGGGAAAAAAGTCTACATTTTTTGATGATAGTAGAAATAATGGTAGCCCTTGTGCAAATGCTTCTTCCATTGTTAGTACTTCTGTCCAATCCAATGTGTTCAGCTTCTCCTGTCTTTTTCACGCCTCTGACATTTGTGGAAAGGGAATAGACAATGGAAATTTCAACCATGTGCCCCATCAATTTCTTCTATTTATTTTCAAACAGATGTTTGTAGAGCAACAACTATCATGGCAGCATTATTGGTTGTTTCTCCCTTTCACCACCGTGAAAGGGAGAAACGTCCACCACCGTGTCTAGAACCGCCTCTTGGAAAAGATGGACCTAAAACAGTAAAAGGGTCAATGGGGCAAATAACATTACTTGCTTGAGGACTTATACAATGTTATGGAAGGTTTACACACTATGTTGGAAATGGCAAAATATTAGCAGTCATATTTGCACAACATTTGTGTGTGGAACACGGTTGTTGTCTTCCCATATTTCAAATCATTGGGTCATGGGAAAACTGAGGTGGATGAAAAGAAGACATTTTACTGTAAGTGTTGGTATATTTTTAGAAAAGGATAGTTATATCTTTTGCTAGCACTCATCAAAACGCTTTTGAATGCTATTTCTCAAACGAAATATAGTTAAATAATTTGTAAAACTTTTATAAAGAAGGCTTTACTTTCTAAAACAGAGTCCCCAGACGTTAATTATTAAGGTCTTTTTGCATTATACATTGCCAGTAGAGATTATAAAAGTGATATGGTGTCTCTATTCTGACAATACTGCTGTAGATAGATGAGGAAAGCAAGGGTAATCTACCAACTTGTTTAATGTCAAAAAAGGAAAGGGGTCAGACAAGTTTGTGTTCGAGCACCTGCGTTATTTTCATTTTGGATAAATGACATTGCCACCCACTTTATGACCTTGCAAACACATGCCCCTGTCTTGGGTGAAGATATAATACCTACCTTAATGTTCGTTGATGATGCCGTAGTAGTATCTAAAACTACAAGCGTTTTGAATAAATTGGTTGATGAGTTTCATTGTTATGTGTAAAGAAAAGTGCCTTGATCTGAACACTTCCAAGACTTAAACGATGGTCACAAAAAGCAACAAGAAACTAAGGAGTAGGAACATTAATGTTGTTAGTAACGGTGAGAATGTTGAGGAGGTACACTTATTAGATTATCTTGGCGTGCATTTCTCTAGAAATGGGAGATGGAAGAATTTGAAACAAGGAAAAATCAACCTGCACTCTTAAATGGCTCTCGGAAGCGATACTGAATTTCTCAAGACAGCATAGCCAGATCGCAGTTGGGCTTACCATGACTGTCTTTAAGTTCAACGCCAGACAGGCAGCTACTGCCGAAATATGGGGGAACACAGGGGATACTGGTTTTGCAACCAGTGAAAATGGGTTTTTGCTCTGTGCTCCTAAATCAATGCCTGCTTCGATTCTATACATGGAATTGAACTTGCTGGGAATTTACTTCATTCTGAAGACAAGACCTCTTTTCTATTGGCCTTATCTCTAGTCATCACCAGCTCTTACCAAAAATAGGGAACCTTGTGTTGAAAACCCAAATTAAGGGGGTAATTCATAGAATTTAGTGCACAAGTGGCGCACGCGGCTGGTGCACAGTGTGCGCGTGCGAATCTCTGCGTCAGAGCCGCGTGTGCTAAAATCCATTTCCGCGCACAGCGTATTCATGGATTTTAGCTACCAAAACCAGCCGTGGCGCACAGTGGCGCAGCGACCCTGCAGTAGCGCCAGTTACGCCCCCAAGAACGCTCCTCGCGCAGGGAAAAGCCATCAAAATCCCCAATCCAGCGCAAAGGGCTGCGCTAACCCTGTACCAGTATACATGGCCGACACACAGCACACGGCAAGCAGGGAACGTGTATTACTGGGGTGCGCGGGAAGTTTCACATGCGAATGGCCCTGTGCGAGTGGGGTACGTGTATTACTGGGGTTCGTGGGAAGTTTCACACGCGATTGGCCCTGTGCGAGTGGGGTACGTGTATTACTGGGGTTCGCAGGAAGTTTCACACGCGATTGGCCCTGTGCGAGTGGGGTACGTGTATTACTGGGGTTTGCGGGAAGTTTCATGCGTGATAGGCCCTGTGCGAGTGGGGTACGTGTATTACTGGTGTTCGTGGGAAGTTTCACACGCGATTGGCCCTGTGCGAGTGGGGTACGTGTATTACTGGGGTTCGCAGGAAGTTTCACATGCGATAGGCCCTGTGTGAATGGGGTACGTGTATTACTGGGGTTCACGGGAAGTTTCACGCACGATAGGCCCTGTGCGAGTGGGGTATGTGTATTACTGGGGTTCGGGTTCGGGTTCGTGGGACTCATGTCCCACTCATGTCCCCCTGCACTCCCACCCCCAGCAGTGAGGGGCACCTGCCAGCATGCCCCCACTCATGTCCCACTCATGTCCCCCTGCACCCCCACCCCACGCCACCACATTCTTGAGACGCAATGATTTCCCAATCCATCCCACACTGACATGCCTATCTCAAGACACAAACCAAAAGTCAACTATGTACATCAACACATGTCCGTCACACAGATACACTGGTTGGCATTGATTGTGTAAACACAGATTTTCACATGCATCAACCCAATGAGCGAATCCCACACATGGAAATAAAATATGAATATGTATTATGTACAAAAATACATAAATGAAATGAAATCATACAAAAATAGCAAACATGAAATGAAAAGCATGTTCAAAAGATGAGTGAATGAAAATTATAACCAATCAAAATAAATGTGAAAGAAAAACAGTCCAACCTCTCCCTCCACCAACGCAAATCCAAAGGAAAGGCAAACAAAAAAAAATCCATTGCTTCATGTTCATAATGAAAATAAAATTCTAATTATTCCATAGTTCAACTATTTACAATACATTGTCCCAAAAAAAATCCATTACTCCATGTCCATAATGAAAAAAATATTCTAATTAATCCATGATCAAACTATTCACAATCCATTGTCCAAAAGAAAAATCCATGAATCCATGTGCAAAATCCAAAAAATAAATCAAATCAATCCATTGTCCAACTACGTAAAGGGTCCATGAGCCCAACCAAACAAATGAAACCTACCTAAGAAACTACATAAAATAAAACTATATACAAATGTGTGTGGCATTGTCCATTGACCACAAATAAAAGGAAAAGGAAAAGGAAACCTAACTCTAAAAACTATTTACAATGGCAGCGGCCTAGTCCGACGGCTCACTTCCCGATTTCCTGGGCCAGGGCATCATCGAACTCCTGCTCGATGTCCCAGAGGCGGTCCTCTTCCATGGTCCCGAGGGTTCGCAGGAACGATGACATGTGGACCTCAGAGCCCTACACATGGAGTTGTTCGCCCTGACCATTGTGAGCCGTGCCTCTTCTGCCCGCTGCCGCTTCGCATCTATAGCATGGCCTAACCGCTGCCACACGGAAGATTCTTCCAGTCCTGAGTGCTCCTGCCCTCTGGCCGATGCCTGCCCCTCCGATGTTGAAGGTGCCGAGCCATCATGGCTCCCACCTTGTTGCTGATGCTGTTGTGCCTCTGCCTGTGGCCTGCGTCTTGCTGCCTGCACATCCTCCTCCGGCTGGGGTGCAGTTGTTGAAGTGGCCACCCCTGCTGGACGTCTGACTCCCGACTGTGGCAGGGATGTGTCCTCCACCAGCCTGTCCGCAGGGTCAGAGGCAGCTCCACAGGGTACCCAGGTGATACATGGGTGGGAAGATGGCATGGAGGACGACTGGCACATAGGGGGTTCAGGTGAGGAGGGGGTCAGAACAAGGTCCAGCAAACGGAGGAATCCGGCCCTGGTGACCCATTCCAGTAGGTCAACGCGGTCAACGAGGCATTCGAGATGACGTGTAGTGTCCTCACAAAAACACTGCTGGTCACCTTGCATGCCCCGTTGACGCAACGTCATCCCACTCAGGACAGGCTCAACCCGGTCCCGGATAGCCACGTCCGCAGGGAGAGGAAGGCCAGTTGTTGTAAGCGGATCCTCTCCCTGAAAACAGGTCTGGACGAAGGCATCTCTGCTGTTGCAGGATGATGCAGTCACAGGATCGGGACAGGATTACACACAGGCGCCTCCGCGGTGGCCTGTACTGCCTCCTGTCCCTGCCCCTGCACTGCACCACTAGCACCATTGGAATCCCCACCTCCAGACCCTGTGTCTGTCCCTTGCACGGTCTCCTCCTCCATCAAACCCCCCACCAACCTGGATGACTCCGTGCCATCTTCCTCCGTCGGACCCTGTGGGGTCTCAGCTGCCCCTTCTGCTGCCGAGGAGTCCAACTCCAACCTCTGCCTCTTGGACCTACACTTGGCAGCTGCGGTCTGCGACGCGGCACGTGACTCCTCACTCCCTGACGAGATGACAACCTGGGAGGGGAGCCGGGCCTTGCGTCTCCGGCTGGCGGTGCGATCCCTGCCGCTGTGCTCCACAGTACCCTCTCCACCCTCTTCATCAGTTGACGCTGCAGACAGGGAGAGATAGGACACAGGCATCAGGGCACTGTACAATGGAATGATACACACATGACAGTTGCACATGAGTAGCAGTGTCAAACTTCAGACATGGCATCACAATCCCCAACACACATGTCATGTCAACTCACACACATGAGCAATTCCACAGCCATATCACAACAGCCAGCACCATCCATACACATACAACAGCATGAGCATCCAAAGGTGAGCCAGACATCACATGAAACACAGGGAGTGCAGTAGACATGCACACACGCCACCACACTTACATGCATGTCTACATCTCCTCCAACTGTTGCAGTGATGAGATTGCCATACATGTCAGATCTGCCATTCAGCCTTCTACATATCAGTGTCACATGCATGCATGTTGCATCACAGTTGAACACTTGTCAAATACACACACATGCACATGTTCACAGTGCAGATACATGCATTAGGAACCACCATCCATGCCACAACCATGCCAATGTACATACACAGAAATTCAAACATGTGTGCTCCCACACCTGCATTTGTCCAGCATGCTTACCAACACATACACCATCAATGTGTCTCACACCTGAGAGGACACACATGTGGCAGCCTCCCGCCCATGTTCATACACATCCCTACATGGCCCTACAAAAACACATGTGCAACCTGCACACTACTGGCACACCACGACACGCACAGCGCCCAATCACCCTGCATGTACACTTACCGCTCGACTCCAGACGGGTCTGCCTCTCAAGGATCTGGATGTAGAGCGCTGGGCATATGCGTTCCAGGACCCTCATTTGGTGGTCCGACAGCTGTCCCAGGCGCCCCTTGGCATCAGCTGCCTTCACGAGGCACCGGGCCTTGTTGAGGGTCCTGGACCTGAAGTCCTCCCAGCGCTTCCTGACATGATGTAAGTCGCGGACTGCCACCCCCTCCGCGTTGATGGCAGTCACGATGTCCATCCAGATCCTGGTCCGTCCTTCATTGTCAGCGTGCAAACTTCCAAAGAGGCCATCATCCTGCCCCAGGACTTGCTCCACCAGGACCCCAACTTCCCTGGCACTGAAGCTGGTGGCCCTCTGCCTCTATGGCTGGGGGTTGCCAGTGCTGCCAGATGGTGTTGTTCTGGACATGGACACCCCAGAGGCAGGAGTGGGTGGGCAATTGGGTGCTGGGGCTGGGCTGTGGAGCGATGGAATCCCAGTCGGGAGTCTTCGGTTCCAGCAGGGGTGGTCACAGCAACTGCACTCCTGGCTGACGTGCAGGCAGCAAATGGCAGGGCACGTGGGCAGCAGGCAGTCAGGCAGCAGCAGATTGCAGGTGGGAGCGTGCTCGGGGCTCTGGGGGGCAGTAATTCGGCCTTCTGGGCAGGAGCGTGGTCTTCCGAAAGTTTTCGCGTGGCCAGCTTCATACGGAGTGATTTGGCACGTGAAAAAATTACACACATATTACACACATCAGTGTGTAATATGAGGAAAGGCCCTTAGCGCGTAAGCAAGTCAGCACACGTACGCGTTTTCATTGGACCAAAGGCCCTTAGCGCGTAAGCGCTTCTCTGACGTTACGATCTCGGGCGTATCCCTCATGACGTGGGGATAGTGGTTCAGAGCGTGAAAAAACTGCACGTCCGCGTGTGAATGCGTGTAATCCGAGGAAAGGGCCTACGCGCGTAAGTGACGTGACGCGCGCAGGCGTTTCCCTCAGCACGGGTTAAAGGTGAGTGGGGCCAGCAGTTCGCTGTACGTGCCGTTCGTGAAGACCGACGTGTGTAGCTGCTTCGTGTTGTTTCGCGCGCCATCACATCTTCACAGCGATCGAGGACGTATCTCTTCTTTTGGCGGGGGTATTGGCTACGCGTCTTTTTCATTATCACGCTAGTCAAACAGTGAGTCGTGCAGGCTATTTTTCCCACTGCAGGTGCCCCTGTGTATCGCACCCATTTTCGAGGTCATAGTAGCCTGCGTGTCCCACGCGTACGTGTTTTTTGTATTACTGGGTGCCACTGCGTACTGCAGGAGGTTAATTCTACGCACATAGGCTGCAGGGTTGTGTGCACGGTTTTACTGCAGTTTTGGGGTGCCTGAGCGTAGCGTGACCCGTCACTACATCACCGGGGTCACATACAGCCTTGCAGGTGCAGGGGGGCTGTTAACATCTTGAATCCCACCCCCTTCACCCCAATTGCCCAGGTCAATTGTGGTGTACACCTCCCATTGGCACTACTCCATCTGTGCCGGAGCTACTCCATCTGTGCCATGGTTGGGAGGCCACCAAAGGTGAGGGGCGCTTCAGCTGGGCGTACTCTTTGTGGCGTGCGTGGTTAGGGACATGGCTGGGGTGGCCAGGGAGTCAGGGGACTCAAGGGTGTCCAGGTTGGCCGCAGAGGGGGAAGAGGCAGGGTTGCGCCACTTGAGCACGATGTTGTGCCATGTGCCGGTGCAGTCATGCCACCACCCCCTGTGGTTCTGGGAGATGCAGCTTCTGCATCTGGCACTGGCGCCCGTGTTACCCGG
The DNA here is from genome assembly GCF_040938575.1 of Ambystoma mexicanum. Lineage (NCBI taxonomy): Eukaryota > Metazoa > Chordata > Amphibia > Caudata > Ambystomatidae > Ambystoma > Ambystoma mexicanum. Next base: position 932,682,456 of record NC_090941.1, read on the forward strand.
CAGTCCATTTCATCGACTGCCACGGGCCCAAGGGTAGTGGTAGCTGCAGGTGCAGCTGTGGACACCGCCACCCAGGCTTAGGGTCTGCCAGCGCAGGCTGCGTTGGCGATTGAAGAGCCCTTGGAAGATTTCCAACAGGACTGGAGGGAAACCGTAGGGGCACGCAGGGCTTCCCTGACCAAGACACATGTCCCTGGGGCAGTAATGTCATCTGCTGCCCCAAACAGCCGGGTGTTGGCAAGTGCAGGGGCAGATGCAGCCAACAACACCCCGGTTGTGAGTTTGTCAACCAGGACAGTTGCGGTCAATGACCCTGCCACAGCGGATGTTGATGTGCAGGGTCCATTAGAGGGCACCCAGCTGCCACTGACACAAGTCAGCCCTTTGGTCGTCCCTCCACCTGCCACTCCCTTGTCTCAATCCACCAGTTCCACTGGCCATACTGATCAGGGCAGCATCAGCCAGCCAGGGTCTGCGCCACAATCCAAGAGGAGGAAGGTTGCACCTGCAGCACAGGCTGGGACCCCACACACAGCCACGACCTCCTGCATGTCGAGGAAGAAGCCTTTCTGCAACCAGGAACTGGAATTCCTCGTGGGCTATGTGCAGAAACACAGCCGTGACATGCTAATGGGTGCTAATTGTCAGACTACGCTGCCCCTCGTGATACCCGATGGAAGCAAGTTGCGGAACATGTGAGTGCATTCGGCCATGAGGTGCGCATGGCGCAAGAGTGCAAAAAGCGTTGGAATTACCTCAAACGCAGCGCTAAGGCTAAGCATGCCTCAAATTACAACTTGACTCTGGTGACTGGCAGTGGGCCTGCACCGGAGGAGGAAGACCTCACTCCGCATGAGTCACTCGCTGCGGAGTTCATACCATCTGAATCAGTCGAAGGAGTGGGAGAGATGCCGGACTTTGATGCCCAGTCCGGTGAGTGTTGATGCATGTTTGTCGAGGACGTGTGTGTTTTACTTGTGTGATGTGTTGTGCATGACTGCCACTACATGTCATGTGTACATGGTTATGATGTGTGAGTAATGCAATGCTTCCCCGATGCATGTCTACTCTGCTGGATGGTGGAAATGTGGAGCAGATGGGGACTGTCCACATCACCACTTTTGCACCATAGTCACATGCTGGTTACCAGTATGCCCCTCCGGTCCATGTTCTAGCTCACTGGCACTTCTGCATGTAGCGTGGGGTGAGCTTCCTCTCAGCCCAGGAACTATGCATAGCATGACTGACGTGCATGTGTCCTCTGCCTGCAAGGGGTAGCCAATGTAGGCATGCTCCCTTGCCCCTCAACCCCCTGCTCTGCACCCCAATTCCTTTTTAGCACTGGTCTGCTACAATATTGCCGTTGGTTACTTCCCTGGTCATGCCTCCTGTGTACATTCTAAAATCCAGCTCCCAATCTGCCAGACATATCCATTGTGGTACATCCTTAGTACTTGATGCAGGGTGTCTCACTTGGACTGTGCAGAGGTCAGATGCCCCGCAGGGACATGAGTGCCGCCCATTCATGCTCCATGTGCATTTCACGCATGCCCATATGTGTCCATGACTGGATGATCACTGTTACACAAGTCCATGATGACCCAAATTGCATGGCATTTCATCTGCCTTCCCATGTCAACTGTGGCTCAGTACTGCATTGCACACATGATTAGGGTCTGACAATCTGTGAGGGTCACAGGCCTCAGCCTGTTTAATGGCCAATGACTCTGTCCAACTGGTGTAGTGTCTTCTTCACACGTGGGTGGACTCCAGAGGTTTCATCATGTGTCCAGCTTACTGTCCCATCATCATTTGCAGTGTTGTCACTTGACTCACATGAAGCTGTTGATGCTAGTCAACACTGTCTGTCAATACACAGGTCTATGGACAGCCTTTTGATACCATGCTAAGCATCTCTGCTTTTGCACTTGGGCGGAGGGGTGCAATGCTTGTAGATATGCTACCCATTGAATGGACATTGCACATGATGCCTGAAGTTGACCTTGCACTGCCTTCACATTTTCTGACACACACCATGGAGTCCTTGTACATGTAGGTAGTGAGTTACATACATATTTGCTGCACTGCATAGACCCACTTCAATGCAGACTGCCACCTTTCAACAGGTATGATCACAGAAGCAATTCCAAGCTGACCCAGCATGCATGCCAGGTTCTATTTTGTGTGTCACATATCTGCCTGATGTGTTTGTTGTCGGTGTGTGTGTGTGTTGTGTGCTTCTAACATGTGTAGTGACCTTTTTTCTCTCTATTTTTCAGATGATGACGCAATGGAGCCAGAGGATGGTGTTGTCATGCCAGGCACAGGGTTGTTATCACTACATCAACCCAGCACAAGTGGGGGTAGTGGGGTGGTAGGCCACAAAACCCCCAAGTGCTACAGTCCGTCTTGTCTCTGGCTGCCTATGAGTCCAGCCCTGAAGAACACTCTGACGACCATGTCGAGTTAGATGAGCATCAGATCCATATGTCAGGGGTGAGTGATTCTGATGTGGACACTTCTCTGTCTGCAACACCTGCACTGAGGGGTCAGACAGTCTTGGAACCTCCGCCCGTGGTGGATCGTGACGCTCCAAACCAGTCACTGTTGTGCCTGGGGCATCACATCAACGGGGGCATGTAGTCGTGCAGCCGCAGGCGGTGCCAACACAACGAGGACACACGGTCCTTGGGTCCCGCAGGGGTCAAGCCCAGCAACGTGGTCGCCACGCGCAACCACAGTATACTGAGTGGGAGCAAGACATGACTGCCAATTCTGAACAGCAGGGGGCAGCAATGGAGAACATCGCTGACAGCATGGAGCGTGTGGCCCAATCTGTGCTCCCCCTGCTAGGCAGGTGCTTCTCCAGCAGCAGGAGGCACGGTCCACGGCCCGCTCGTTCAGGCTGGGCATAGCGGCCTCAGACAGGGCACGCCAGGCTGAAATGTCTCTGCATCAAGCAATTGCTGCTCACGCAGAGGCACACATGAAGGCCCTGAGGGAGGAGCATGCTTCCCTCAGATCCACTCTGGGGGTCCTTCTGATGTCCCAGAGGGAGCGGGCAGAGGAGAGGTTTGCACAGCTTGAGCGTACCATCTCGGCTGAGCTACATGCTTGCCGGGAGCTGCAGCGGTTGTCCAGCCAGGCCTTGCAGGAGGAACTCCGTGTTACACGTGCTACCTTGCAAGAGGAAGCACGTGTATCACGGGAGATTCTGCATGCAGACCTACATGTAATCGCCACACAGAACCAGGCGCACCCGTCCGGCAGACCTGCTGCCGACAAGGGGCAAGCTGCGGCTAGGCATGGTCATGCTCATGTGCCACGTCCTCCTTTCCAGGAAGAGCCAGACTCGGACGACAATCTATCTCCCACATAGGTCGTGCTGTGCAGGCTTTGAGCCCATGTTTTTTTTTTCCTCAGCATCATCGCATATGGGTGTTGAGCAGCACCCTGTACATCCCCCCTCCTAGGTGCCTCCCCCACCCCCGGGTCGTATGTGGCCATTTTTGATTTTTCTTTTAGTTTAGTTAATTAAGTTTCTGTTTGATAGTTAGTTTAAATAGGTAAAGTAGGTTTTTCATAGTTAGTGTAATTAGTTAATATAGTTTAAAATTGCTAGTCTATTGTGCTTTCATGTGACAGTGTGGTGCTTTGTGGCTTTTGAAAGCATCCACTGTCTGTTCCAGCTGGGCCCTTCAAGCTTGTCTTGTGTATGTGTTTGCTGCTTGGGGTCCTTGCCTCACATATGCCACTCCTGCTTCCCTTATCCATGGGCTGGCAAGGATGGTTCGGTGTGGTTTGATACATGCATTGGCTACTTTATTTTGGTCATGGTGGTACAGGACTTGTTCTGAAGTCAGACCTTGCTATGGGCGTCTTTCTGCTTACCCAGGGAACATTGCATGTTGTGTGAATCGTGACACATTGGCGTTCCATTTGCCACGCACCCACCGGTGCCTGACTTAATGCATTGACTGTGTATGAACCATCACAGGGGGAATGTTACGTATGAGAATGAAGCATCCACACAAGATTGACTGTTTGTAGAGTATTTTGTTACTTTGAGGCATATTTGGTGGTGTGCTTGTGTGTTTTGGGCACGCACAGATTATTAACTGTGGCTCTCTTTGCAGGATTGAACTGCTCCTGTTACCAGACCGGAGAGTGTGCAGGCAGGAGGCCAGCACTCACCCCAGAGATAAGTTTCTCTGTGACTTCCATTTGAGTAATTTGCTGCTATGTGCATGTGAACAAGTTTGGTCTATTTGTGTATGTGTTAATGTGTGTACTACATTTTGGTGCATTCCCTACTTTCCCGTGTCAATCCTACTCCCCTCTCCTGCCCCTCATTCCGGTTATCCAGTATGCCAATGCCTGTGCCGACTGCATATCCCTGACCCTCCTTCCCCACCAGGGTCTCAGAGGCCTGTGTGAGTTAGACCTTGCAGGCACCCAGACCACGGTGGGGGTGGTTGTTTTGTGCCACTCCTGCACCTGTACACGGGAGCTGTGACAGTAGACATCCATTCGTGTTGCATCATTCTATGTTATGTACCACACATGGTTCAGGTCCTGTTGTGACATTGTTTTACTGTGCTACCTTGGTTGTTAACATCATTGTAGTAGTACTTGGCCTTTGTGGCGTACTGCTACTTGAAGTCATCTACTGGAGGCTGTTCTGGTTTGTTTTACTGCCTGCAGGGTATTTGCTTGGCTTCTGTGTTGTCCTGCTTTGAGTTTTCTTGGATTTTATGCGTTTGCAAATCTAGGTGGACTCTGAGGGTGCTGGTAACTTTTTACACACAAGGTGGGAGATAGTGACAAAGGGGAAGGGTGATCCTGTGGCCAGGTGGAATTCCAGGATGTCGGATGAATAACCCAGATGCAGTTGTTCAGTGGGTCGTCGTGATTTGTGAGGGAGGGGGGGTGTGGTGTTGTTGATAGTTGCCTTGCCCTGCAGTGTGATGGGCACCCTGAAATTGTAATTGTGCTTTACTATGTACATGATGTATTCTGCTCATCAATGCCTGTTCATGCGTTGTGTTTACCTTTCAGGTGTGAGGGGATAGTTGTGCTTTGACATGCTGGGGTATACACATGGTGAATGTTCACATGTGATGTGTAGAGGACAGTGATGGTCACTTGATTTCACATGCATATGTTGAGTGCATGTCCCTACTGACCCACACACTCGCACTATGATCCACTACATGTACAACCACCCTTACATGTCCACATGTACACTCTGTTTGCCTTCTGGTGCCCACTGTGTCCCTGCAGCGAATGTTCTATGGCCATTTGTGGATCCTGTACATGCCTAATTTTGGTATTTTATGTAGTTTGTCGCTTAGATGTGATGTTCAGGGTGTGCATCACACACAATGGCTGTTCACTGTGCTGTGCGCTGAGCAGTGTGTTGCAGGAGGTGGACATGGCACACAGTAGCTGCAGTGTTGATTATGCAATGCACATTGTGCATGTGGACAGGCATTCATTGTTATGTTTCAAATACGACTTTTGGAATGCATTTGGGTATGACTTATTTTGGGTGGGAGGTTGTTGGTCAGTCATTTCATCTGATTCCATGTTAGGCATCATTGTCTGATGCCCATTTACATTTTTCACATGACAATGTGTACCTTATTGGTACTGTGTTGGTGTATGGCTATTGCTTGCCATGTTATGTTGTAGTTTGGGAGGGTTTGAGTGACATACCAGTGATAGTCATGGCCTGTTTTGCAGGTCTGTGTGATTCACACCTTGCATGTGTGCCTTTTGGACACACAGGATTGCTTGTGTTTAAGTAGCTAGGGATGCACACAATGTGGCAATTCCATGGCAACAATCTAAGGGTGGTAAGGTTGTGACAGTTGACTGTCTCTTTGTCATCATCGATTGTCACCTGGTATCTGCCAGGCCTGTGTGCACTCCGCAGGGTTGGGAGTTTAGGTGAAAAATCTGGCCACAAGCTGGGACCGGGCTTCCTCACCACGTGCCCTATCCCCTCCCATGGGCAGCGCCTGTGCCTGTGGTTGGGGATGCAGGGGCACCACCATGTCCACCGGTACGCCCTGCCGTGTTGCAACATTGTGCAGGACACATGCTGCCACAATGATCCTGCACACTACTGGGGGTGCATAGAGTAGCTGCCCGCCAGAGCGGTGAAGGGAGCGGAAGCGTGACTTGAGCACTCCGAATGTGCGCTCCACTATGGCCCTGGTTGCAATATGGGCCGCGTTGTATCTTACCTGGGGTGGTGTGGTGGAGTTCCGGATTGGCGTCATCATGTGGTTGCTCAGAGGGTAGGCACTCTCCCCTGGAGAGGTGATAATGGTTGTGATTATTGGGGTTTGCATATTTGTGTGTGTGTGACATGCATGCATGTGCACGGGCATTTGTACTCACCTAGGAGCCATGTGTCGCCATGCTGCCCAGCTTCCAGGGACCGGCTCAGGGCGGACATTCTGTATATGAAACTGTCATGGGTCGAGCCAGGGTAGTTTGCATAGACAGAGGTGATGATTCCCTTTGCATCGCATACCACCTGTATGTTGATGGAATGCCAGTGCTTGCGGTTTCGGTAGATGTGCTAAGTGGCCCTAGTTGGACGTAGGGCCACATGGGTGCAATCTATGGAACTGAGCACTTTGGGAAGTGTGCCACCCTGTAAAAGTCCTGGACAACGGCCTGCCTTTCTGCGGGTGTTCTGGGCATGTATATGTGCCTGCAGACTGAGGGGCGCGCTGTCATGATTGCCAATACCTGGTGTAGGCAGCGTGACTGCGTGGCCTGTGAGACCCCACCCACTATGGCAGTAGTCCACTTAAAAGACACAGTGACCAAAAATGCAGGACATTGAGCCCCTTCTCCAAGGGGCTCAATGCTTGGGAGCAGAGGGTGGGGGATGTTAGGTCATCTTCCCACTCCCTGACCAGGTCTAGGATGATATGGGGTGGAAACTTATACCTGCCATAGACCTGGTCGTCAGGCATCCCAAAAAGGCTTGTCCGTGATGAAAAAATGCGTGCCCTGGCTATTCTCCTCCTCCTGCGGTGTCCCACGATCAGTGCTGCGACAAATGGGGCATTCATCATAGCTGTATATACATGTTTGTTGTTTGCGTGCACTTTTAAGCTGTGCACGGGGACGCTTCCGCCTGCCTTCGTGTGGCGGACGCGTTGACGCCTGTGTGCGTCTTTTGCCTTGCGTGGGTTTCCCATATTCGAATCCATGAATCCATGAATCCGGGTTTGTTCGCGTGCGTGTGAGCGTTCCGTGTAGTTCCCTGCAGTACTTCCCCAGTTACACCTTCTTTTTCACGCGTTGTTCCCAATTCTGCATGTTACGCCCACTGTTCTGCCCACTTTTGTTGTGTGCGCTGCGCTATGTGCGCTTTTGCTGTGCGCAAAGCACACACCATTTGATGACGTGTGTGCCCGCGTGCGCCATGCACGGATTTGGCGCACAACCAGTGGGAAAGTAGCGCAGCGCCTTCCTTGAAACGCATGCGTGCGCTTGCTTTCTCACGCTTGTGCCTCCTTGCACCTGCTTGCGCTGGGGTTTTCGGCGCACATTTGTTCCATGAATCGGTGCCTAAATCCCTATGTGAGATGTTTGGCAGGGCAAGATGGTAGACTTCTCCAAGCACCATAGAGGTTCTGATTCTGACCTCGTTGGAGTAAGGACCCATATCCCAGATGAGTCAATACGTTGGGCCTTCAGACCCCCCTAAGTCTTCCTCCTGCCCCTGATCTCTAGGGGTCGCCAGCCATCTATGAGCTGTATTGGTGTTCCCGGTCACAAGAACCGAAACACCTTAATTGAAGCCTTTGCCTAGGGTGCCTTGCCAGCGAGCAAGGGTATAGGCAAAGGGCCTTTTCCTGTGGGCACCTATCACCCCTGTTTATCTGTTTGCCCTGGTGCCCCATCCCTGTCAGGTCTCACCTTCACAGCCTGCAGCAACAACCCAATAGGGGATTCTGTACTGCTGCATTTTTTGGTGTGTTCGCCAATGTTTTCAAATTTAAACAATCAATAAGTATTCAAACATAGTAGAGTGGAGCTTGGATTCCATTTTTATTCCTTCATAGAAGGATACCAAGACACATAACACTTGATTATGTATTTATTTATTTATTACATTTGTATAGCGCACAGCAGCCCTTGGGCATTGAGGCACTGTTACTTGATGGGAGCTTAGTTACACAGAGACGGCACATGGGGAGAAGCAGTTATACTTTGAGCAAAAAAGCAAGAATACATTCGGATACATAAAATATACATATAGGCATAAGTGAGTCGCATTTATGTGGAATCACATTTATGAGATAAACAGGTAGAGTATGGCTGTAGATTGTGGCGTACTTCAGTTGAAGCATACCATTTTCATGGCTTTGTGAAAGGTCATGAGGGAGGCCTCACCTCGTATAGTGGGAGGTAGGTCATTTCAATGTGCTGGTGCTAAATAGGGGAAGCTGGAGCCACCTGCTCTAATTCTTCTTAAAATAGGTACACAGAGCATGTTGGCGTAGGGTGTCCTAATTGGCCTTGTGGAGGAGGAGGGGTGAATCCTTTACGAGAGGTATTCGGGTGCAGAGTGGTGGATGCACTTGTGGGTCAGTGAGAGGGTTTTGAATAAGATTCTCTCTTTTTTTGGAAGCCAGTGGGCTGCTTTCCTGGCGGCAGTAATGTGTTATTTTCTCGCAATGCCTTGAGCTGCGCGGAGTGCATTGTTATGGATGACTTGTAGTCTGTCCAGGTTTTTGGTGGAGTTTCCAAGGAAGAGGACGTTGCAGTAGTCTAACCTTGAACCTGTGATGGCTCTTGCTATGTTAGTGCAGTTCTCTTTGGAGAGGAATGGCATAACTGAGTTAATTAATTTGGCATGGTAGGCTGCCGAGGAGGCGATAGCACTGACTCGTTTGCTCATAGATAGGTTGGAGTCCAAATAGACTCCAAGGGTTTTAACTGAGTCTGATACAGGAATTTTGATGGGGTCAATAGTGAAGTGGCTAAATTGTGAATTGAGGTTGGTTTTTAAGTGTGTCAGGGGAGCTTACAAGGAGGAGTTCTGTCTTGTCAGAGTTGAGGCACAGTCCGTTTACTGCCATCCAGGCCTGGATGGTGTTGTAAATGTCGTTAAGCATAGCGGAGTCTGTGTCATAGTTGCCCGAGTGGGCGAGTAAAGATGTTGTAGAGGGTGGTGGAGAGGCAGGAGCCTTGTGGAACTCCGCAGTGGGTGAGGCGGAGGCTAGGTCAGAGAATACTTGCATGGTTCTGTCTTGTAGGAAGGAGGTGATCCAGGTTGTGGCATCAGAGGAGAATCTGGCTGTGGTGTAAATGTGATGACATAGGAAATCGTGGTCAACTAGGTCGATTGCTGCAGAGAGGTTGAGAAGTAGGAGTAGGGCTGGTTTCCCTAGGTCTCTGGCATCATCCATCTGATTCTTTAAGTCAAGTAAGGCGGTTTCTGTCCCATGTCTGGGGCGAAAACCAGATTGGCATAGACTTATGAGCGTGTTTTCTTCAATGAAGTGCTGCACTTGCAGATAGTCTGCTTTGTCCAGTATCTTGAGCAAGAAGGGGACGGTGGTGATGGGCCCGTAGTTATTGGGGGAAGTAGGGTCGAGAGAGGGTTTTTTCAAGAGGGGGCGAACCCAAGCTTCCTTGAGGCAGGAGGGGACTTTCCCAGTGGCAAATGATGCATTGACGAAGTCAGTCAAGAATGGTGCGAGGGACTTAGCACAGTCTTTAATAATAGAAGCAGGGCAGGAGTCAGCCTTACAGTTGGACGGTTTGAGTGTCCTCATGAGGTTGTTTCCGAGCCATACCTCAGTGTGATCCCGTGGATGCACTAACGTGCATTGCAAGCCGGGTACACTCTTTTTTTTTTCTGGCGACCATGGAAAGGGAGAAGGGACCACCATGACCACACCAAAATGGTGCCCTGTTGCTCCGTACTAATGAAGCAGTATGCATGTTCTAGTGCTCCTAAAACCAAAGCGTACTGCGACAAAACCTTTTAAAACGGCAAAAGACATGCCGCTTGAAAAGGTTTTGTCAGCCATTAGTGTTCGGGGCGGCAAACTCGGGAAAACTAGTATCATGAGCCTGCAGACCCCAGAATACTAATGGCAATAACTGCCTCGCTGGCGGGCCATTACCGCCTTATGGTAATGCCCCCGGGGCCACTGTTAAGGTCCTAGCTATGCTCGAGCCTGTAAATTCAGGCCCATCTGGCATTACCATAGGCGGTAATGGCCCGCCGGCTGGGCGGTCATTGCCACAATGTCACCCATAGTGCCCTCATCCAGAGACAGTGTAGGTGGAAAATCAGCCGCCATTTGCATAATTGCCAAAGGCTCCTGGAACATTTTAATCTTATTGTCTTTGCTTCTGAAGTTCTACATAAACCATACCAGAGGGTAGGATAAATAAGTCACTCAACCTCCGGAGCAGAGCAGGTCCATATGAATACCTCACAGCACCACCCCAACAGTAAAAACAAAGCAGACAGCTCTCAGCTTGCTTTCTTCAGAGGCAGGCCAGAGACCAACTCCAGCACCAAACCGCTAAACTGCAAAACTGCTTTACACACTGCTGCACACATCTGTGCATGCTGCAGACAACGCTGAGCTTTTCAATAGATTGGCAGGGCAGGCTGTTTACCTGTGTGCTGCATCTGAATTCAATTTTATTAACTGGAGTAGGACCACTATAGCCTACGGCAGCCCATATAACTTGAAAAAGAGCCGACCATTGAGCAGAGCAGATGGCGGGGCAGGCTTTTTCCATGTGAGCAGCATATGCATTTAATTTCACTAATTTGGGCAGGACCACCACAGCCCAGCCACCCATGTAACTTGAAAAACAGCTGACTTTGGAGTGGAGCGGCTGGCAGGACAGGCTGCTTCTCTGCTGTTCCCCTGTATTTACACCAGTTTCACCATGCTGCCCATGTGTTTCTCTTTTGGCTTGCCGGCCCCATACTTTACTGCAGTACGTTGCTCGAGGTGTGTGCCCTGCCATGCATGTCATCCACTTACACACTAATTGTTTGCCTTCCCCCGACATAATTAATTAACTGAAGCAAGTTGGGAAGACGGGTTGCCGCAAAGCCTGCCGGCACAATACCCATCACAGCAACACAGGGTATTTTGGGAGCCTTGGCAGTGAACGAGTCACTATGAGCCCTGACTTGTGACTCATGATCCATGTCCCATGGAGTTGGATCGGGAGTTACACCTACTTCATTGAGAGGTTTGGAGGCACGGGCAGGTGGTCACACTTTTTGGGCATTGGGCTTTGACTACTGCGACTACTGTGACTTTGATTGTGGGGATCGGACAGGACAGGTCATTTATCGCACTTGGAAATCTCTCACGGTGGTGAGGGGGAGGGTTGGACTCTGGCAGCCCACTCAGCTGTCGGGCGTTCCTCACCCCAAGTGTACCACACAATTGGCGCTTGGTGGTTCTGTGTGTCCATGGTACTGTACCCCAATTTGGACATCAGTTTTGCTATACTTTTATGCTTATAATTTTGCCATTTTGGCATTTGGATCTTACTTACATTTGACATGATTTTAGGTAATCATAGTTGATTTTAGTTGATTTTAGGATTTGTTTGCACATTTAAACATTTCCAACAGAACTCGCTCTGTTGTACGTGCATGTGTGTTGTGAAATAAAAATGACTAAATGGAATGCCAATAGTACCATCTCGCCTGTAGAATGCCAGAACAATCTTTATAAGGTTTTCAACCCCATTGATGATGTAAACTCCATTGTCAAGGAAATAAAAGATCTGTTAAATGACATTGTGGGATTGGGGTCAAAACGGGGAAGAGCATTGGCCCATTTCATTGCAAGCTCTCCTTGGCTGGACAGTATTGAATATGTGACTGGCAATGTTCAAGATATGGGTGCCATACCCCGTATGGGGCAAGGAGGGAGGGCCAAGGCTAAGCCTTTGTTTTACCCACTTGCTGGTTTTGAAGTGGAAAAGAGGTCTGATCAGACTGAGGCCAAGAGTTACTCAATCCCTGTGGGTGGACAAGGGGCATTTGGATCAACGGGATTAACAGGAAGAAGCACCCTGGTAGTGCTTGAGCCACATAAATCAACTTATAGATCTCTTCTACCCAAGAAGAAAGTGCTTGATAGCCCCACAAGAACACCAACAGCACATTCAACATGCTGGTTGGAACAAGTTGAGGGGTGGAGGGATTTGAGCGAACAATGCAATTGACTCTATCCACTACCAAGGCATTTTTCCAGTGAACACCCATATAGGCGCAGCAAACTCAAATCTGGTCATAGAGGAGTGTGAAACAGTGGTGTGTGGGCAGGATTAGGGCCTGGAGTATCAATGGTGTGGGTATGACTGGTGGGGGCAGACCTAGGTGTTGAATGATGTGTGTGCCCTGAATATAGGATGCTGTCTGCATTGCATGAAAACAAAGTCCATTTTGGGAACATAAGATTGACCACCAATGTGTCAATCACAAATTTGTGAAAAGCACGAAACATATATACAGCATTTGGACATTTTCATTGTTTGAGATTGGGCTGTTTAGTAAAGCACAACTTTCAGATGCAGTCTGTGAAGTCCTTTCATATTGCGGCTCAGGTGCACGCATAGAGACACTGTTGCACTCATTACGACCCTGGCGTTGGACCATGGTGCTAATAGCACTATGGTCCATGCCGGTAACTTACCGACTCCGCCATGGTGGAATGGGGAATTACCGCCCCATTCCGAGGTTGGCGGGGCAGTAATTCCCCATGCCGCCATGGCCCTTCCCCATTCCCATTTTTGCCCCAAAGGGCAATGGAAATGGGGAAGGCGCTAAGTACGGTGCCGCAAATTGTGGCACCGTACTTAGCACCAAGGTCCCTTTGCGGGTTGGTTTTTAACGCCTGCAAAAAGCAGGCGTTAAAATCTCCAACCCGCAAAGGGACCTCGTAATCAGGCATTAAGGGGTTAACGGCGCCGCCACGTTTTACTGTGCCGTTAACCCCTTAACGCCAGGGTTGTAATGAGGGCCTGTGCCTGTGTCTAAATGTGTGCAGCTGTTCAGTGATAAGCAACAGAGTGCCATAATCCCTCGCCCCCAATTTGAGGAAGATCTCTGCCGTACATGTTTCAGACACATTGTTCAGGAGACTCACAGCCATCAGGGGTGGAGAGCTTGCTCATCTTGGTGGTGGGTTGGTGCCTTCTGTGTAAACGGAACAGAGCTCCTTCAAGTTCATGCTAGTGTGGAGCTCCATCTTGTTCTGGCCCAATTACTCCCCTGTGCATGAAGGGGTGGTATTTCAGTGGGCTGGCCCACAATTGCATGGTCATCTGACGAGATGCCTCCCATGCCAGCATATCATTGCTGGGAGGGCAATTTGGAGGTTTTTCCCACTATTTTGCCGAACCCAGGAGGCAGCAATGGCCACTAGGTCATCAAGAAAAGTATGCTCTGGGTGGTCGGGGTTTCAATATGGCCCTGGCCCTCACCAGGAAGGCACACATTGAAGTGTGAGTTTACCCTTCATTGGTGGCAGGTGAATGGTGTGTACCATTCATCTGGCTCAAGGAAGCCAAAGATTTTCAGATAGCATGGAAGTTTGGATGTGTTTTATGCTGGGCTGACAACATATGATCACTGTTGTTTGTATTGTGTCATTTACAGTTGTGGCAGTGTAGTGGTTGTTGTGGTTGCAGCTCAAGCTTTCGCTGTCTTATGGAAGTAGTACAGAATGGGCTCCTTTCCTGATTATACATTATATAGGGGGATGGATTATCAGTGGGGTGGGCGGGACTGTGTCAGTAGTATCAGTGGAGTGGGCAGGAGGGAGGGGAGTACGTTTAGAATTGTGTGCATGCCCTGAATAGTGGATGCTGGCTGCTTTGCATAAAAACAAAGTGCATTTTGCAAACATAAGAATGACCACCAATTTATGAAACATGTCAGTGCTAGTAATGCAAACGGTCATTCCTTCTGCCCATGCAATGTACCCTTGGCATGGTATGACAGTAGTACTTAAAAGGACGAGGTTTCTCGTCCTCTTCACTGTGGAAGCACTTCAGAAGCACCGCAGAGGACGAGATACCTTGTACTCCGCAGTAAAGGGGTTAAAATCATGTTTGTAAATCACTCCCTGTGTCTCACTGCAAACAATCTGAACAAAATTGGTGCTCATATCAAGGTTAAATGAACAACTCACCACTTACCAAGAAGTCACTGAAGAAATTGAACACAGATTAAAAAACAAAAACAAAATTGTAATAATTACAAACCTCTGCTCTTGTATGTCAGTGGTGAAGCTGGTTCTCAGCTTTTGTTTTTTAATTTTAAAAATATGTGCATTTTTGAAAGGGAAAAAAATTACCTTTCATCCCTACAGGTTTAGCTGCTTACAACATAGGAGGTGTAACTTTACTCCTCCTATTAAACCTCCCAGTGGAGAGCCAAACCAAATTTGACTACTACAATTTGTCAGCAGAAGCTGCATTTGAAGTATACAGGATTCTGCGACAAATGAATAGATGAAGTAAGCACAGTTTCCAAACTAATGGTTGAATAAATTCACCTATGAATGCATTAAGTCCTAAAGACTGGATATGTAGAACTGTTTAGAGGAAAATATTTTCACTGTCCTTGGAGATCTCCTACAGAAAACACTAGCCAAAGGCCAATGCATATTCAACATATTAGGTTACAAAGAATGCTGCACCACACTCGGCAGCATAGGCAACGTTAATTTAGAGCGTTATTTCTGTCGTAGACTACTTGCATAAAATGTGCATCAGTCCGCAGATTCAACATATACTCAAATGATATAGAGCATAACAATTGGTGCACTTACTGAACATACAATGGGCCTCATTACACGGTAGGCGGTGAGCCATGGCGCTATTGGCGCCATGGCTCATGCCGGTAAAATACCGGCACCGCCTTGGCGGAAAGGGGATTTACTGCCCCATTCCAAGGTTGGAGGGCGGTAAATCCCCCTTCCACCATTGCCCTTCCCCATTCCCATGTCTGCCCCATAGGGCTCTGTGGGAATGGGGAAGGCGCTGATTACGGCACCGCAATTTTGCGGTGCCGTAATTAGCTCCGAGGTCCCTTAGCGGGTTGGATTTTAACGCCTGCAAAAAGCAGGCGTTAAATCCCCCAATCCGCAAAAGGACCTCGTAGTAAGGCGGTAAGGATTTACCGGTACCGGTATTTTACCAGTACCGGTAAATCCCTACCGCCATCCGTGTAATGAGGCCCAATATCAACCTAAAAAAAGAAATACTGTTGAATTAACTGTAAGGAAAAACCTCAACAACCCCTAATGTAATGGAACAACGAACACAACAAAATCGACAATGCACGTGCTTAATGCCAAACCTTGAAAACGGTGACCAATTGAATGAAACAATACTCAAAAAAGAAAAGCAAACCATTGTCCACATCATCTGCATAATCCAACTAGAGGTGCATGCTTTGACACTCCCTCAGTGTCAAGAAGCAAAAGAAAGCCTCCATAACCTAGAAAAAGGGGTCAGGGGCTGGCAGAGGGAACAGTGGCACAGCTGGAATAGAAAAAGTACTAAACTGCAGAGGGTTCCGTGTGATAATATCGGCCCAAAAATATCGCCATACAAAATTTCCCCCATATTTTTTTGGCGATATTACCCCATGGAACCTGCGGGGACACCCCCGCAACCCCCCATATATTTTAAAAGGGAGTGGGGGACACCCCCGCAACCCTCCCATCCATTTACCCCATAAATTATCCCCACCAAAAATATCGCCTATGGCCGTTCCCGACGACTATATGTACGGCGATATTTTTGGTCGGGATAATATTACCTGATACCCTGCAGAGTCATACTAAGAAGCAAACTTGATGTAGAGCAAGCTTTAGTTAATGAAGAATTTATAACATTTGTTGGCTTTCAAATATATCCAAAAGAAAAATAATATCCAGTTTATCCTGATTAAAAACTTGTTCAGTTTCTCTGTCTCTCTCGCTCCCCCTTGCATCTCACTGCCCTCTCCCTCCATGGTACTCACAACCTCCCCAATCTATTCTAACTGCTACTCTATCACCTGTCTTACCTCTCTTTCGATGCCTGGAAGGAAAAGGTTCACGAAAGATCTCATGTTCTCCAACCCAGGCCTACCCATCGCTGACACCTACTTCAACACTTCTTTCAGGCAGGCTGTCACTGACATCCTCTTTGTTGCTCCCTCTCTGGACCTATGGATTCTCCATATGGTCTCAGTCCTCTCCCCTTTCTCTCCATCACCCATTAATGGTGTAACCAGATGGGAAGTCGTGTTGGCACACTTCCCATCCTCTATGTGCATCATTAATGTCTACCAGAATGGAACTGTCATGGCTCAGAGCTCTCAGCCCAACCTCCTCCTTCTGTCCATCAACTTCCTCCCTTCTGCTGCCACTCTTCCCTCTGCCAGCCCATACCCCTTCTCCACAACCAACGGGTGTACCTCATCCCTGTACCCCTCCTCGCAAGACATTCAAAGGTGGCAACCAGCTTCACCTAGCTACCCTCAACTTACACTCTGCCGTTAAACACTCCTCTGACGTATGTCACCTCCTTTTAGACTTTGACCTTGACATCCTCGTTCTCATTGAGACGTGGTTCACTGCCAGCTCTGTCCTGTTTTGACACAGTGTGCCCTAAGGGCTACAAGATCCTCTCTAAGCCAAGGCTTATTCGGTCTCGAAGCGGAATGGAGCTGTTCTTCTCTGAATAGGTCCTTGCTACTATCGTAACTACTTAATCTTAATCTTCCATTGAATGCCTTGTCTGCAGGCTTGGTGTCTCCCTATCCTCTTGCTTACTCTGGCCACTATCTACGGGACCACTGGTCTGGTCCCCCTCTTCCTTTTGGAGTGAGCCAACCTCACCTCTTCTCTCCTGGCCTCTATCTCCAAGCTTCTCCTACTTGGAGAATTCAATATTCACATTGATTCTCCTGATGTATCCACTGGACTCTTCAACAGCCTATATGACTCTCTTTCCCTTACCATTCTTCCCACCAGTCCGACTCACTCAGCCAGACACACCTTGAATGTACTCATCTTAGTAGACATCCTTATCTCCAACCCTCTCTCCTGGTCTGACCATGCTCTCCTGTCTTCTCACCTGCATCTCTTGGGTCCCCCCACCCAAGAATCATGTATGTACAGGCATGTTATAAATGACTTATCATATCACATCACAAGTCTCTCCCCACACTGCCAGTCTCCTGTTCTGTCATTCGACTGATGAAGAGAGTGTCAGTTGCTGCTTTTGCCACTTTTTAATTCCCCCTCCTACTCCTGCCACTGACTCTCACACTGCTACAGTCCTTGCTAACCTTTACCTCTCCATTTCCAGCACCTTTGACTTCTTTGGACCTGTCATGTGGATCCTCATGAAGCCAGACTGCATGTGCAACACCTGGTATGACGCTGAACTAGCCTCTGTGAAACACAAGTGCAGAGTTGCTGAATGAAAGTGACAGGATTCAGGCACATCCACTGTCAGACGGGCCTGTTACCTGCTCCAAAGGCAATACAGACTCTCCATACTTCTGTAAAAGAGGTCCCATATCCAACCCTGCATCGATGGGGCCACCAACATCACAGCTAAACTTTTCAAAATCTGCAAGGAACTTCCCAATCCTACTGCAGTCTCGACTCCTTCTCTTTCATCCCAGATCCTCTGCACTGCACTGGCCTCCCACTTCACAAACAAAACTGAAGAAATCCTGTCCTCACTCTCCTCTACTCCCCTCCCTCCATCACCTGTTCTTAGGACTCCCTCTTTCCCCCCCTTACCGTCCCTCTTACTCTCCTCCTTTATGCCCATAGCTCAGGATGAGGTCTCTAAAATAGTCCTCTCTATGAATGTCTCCTCCAAGCAGGTGCTCTCCTGCTCCTCCAGAACTATCAAGGACAACATTTCCTTCTTGCCCCTGCCTTGGCAGATTTCTGCAATCACTCCTTTGCCACTGGGTACTTCCCACTATCCCTCAAGCACTCCCTTGTGCACCCACTCCCTAAAAAACCTTCTCCCTTCTTGCCCGACTAATTACTGCCCTATCTCCATTAGGCCCTTCCTGGACAAACTCTGGGAGGAATTAGCCATCTCCCAACTGATCCACCAAGCTGAATCTGCTGGTTGTCTCCATGACCACCAGCTTGGCCTCAGACCAGCCAGAGGCACGGAAACTGGTCTCCTGAACACCAGTCAAGACTTGCTCTCAAACCTTGATTCCAATTCTCCTTCCATTCTCATCTTTCTTGATCTTTCCTCTGCCTTTGATACGGTCAATCATGCCACCATTATAAAGAGGTTCCATGATACCCTTGGCATCATGGAACGGGAACTGGACTGGTTGACCTCCTTCTTACCTGACTGACCTTCCCAGGTTCAACTGTCCCCTTTTCCTCTCCTCCACCTCACTCTCTACATGTGGCGTCCCGTAGGGCTCTATCCTCTCGCCGTGGCTCTTCATCATCTATCTTGTCCCTCTGGCCCAATTGATCTCCACCTTCCCTCCTCTCTTCTTGTGTTATGCGGATGACATGCAGCTCTCCTTCAAGCTTCCTTCTACGGCCTCCTTTTCTTCCTCTCTCATTCATGACTGTCTGACTTTTATTCAGGCATGGTGCCCTGCTAAGAATCTCTGCCTTAATTCTAGTATAACTGAGATCCTTCTCATTGGGACACCTGCTCCCTCCTTCCCTCCAAATCTCTGGCTGCCCTGCTTGGGTCCCCTCCCCTCACCCTCTTGTGAGGCTGAAAACCTGGGCATCATCTCCGACTCCTCTCTCTGCTTCTCTTCTCACATTGCGGACCTAGCCAAGAAGGCCCACTTTCAGCTTCACCTCCTCAGAGGCATTCTCTCTTTCCTCACCTTCCCCCAGAAACTCAATGTTGTCAGAGCTCTGGTCCTCTCTTGGTTGGACTAATGCAACATCCTCATCCTCATCTGCCTTTATCCTCCCATCGCCCCCTTCAAGTAATCCAGAATAGGACTGCAAGACTTATCCTTGGCCTCAAGCCCAGGGACCGCATCTTTCCAGCCCTAAAGTCTCTTCACTGGCTCCGGGTGGCTGTGAGAATCAATGTCAAGACCCTCTACATCATCATGCCAAACTTTCTAGGGCCTCGGACCCCGCTACATCCAACTCATCTACCTAAATACCTCCCAGCTAGAGCCCTTTGGTCTTCTAGTTCAAACTGTCTGCAGATCAGATGCTTTTCCAAGCAGACAGTGGGGGGTAGATCTCTCTCTCTCTTCAGCAGGAGCCACCCCCTGGAATGGCCTCCCTGCTCATCTCAGGCTTGAGACAGATCTCCTTAAGTTCTGGAAGCTTCTCAGGACCCTCCTTTTATTTTCTTCCTTCCCTCTCCCCCTCCCTCGCTTATTCCCCCTCTACTGTTTCGATTGGCTGCCTGGTCCATTCTGAGTCCAACATGGCAGTAGGCCCTCCTCTACCAGCCTATCCCAGCACCCACCCTAACCTGCACTTAACCTTCTGGGCACCCTCCCCTGACTAGCCTCTCGTGGTGTGCCTCCTTACTGAGTCTGGTTTACCCCATCCTCATACTTTGGAATGTGGTCCCCACCCGTGTCATCCCCTAGCACTTGCCCACTAGTCCTCCCCCAAAGCGCTTGCCCAGCCCCTGGGCCTTCTTCTCCCCCTCCTCCTCCCCACCCTCTGCCCCACATGTCCCTTCCACTCAAGCATTATCCTTTCTGCCCTGACCTGCACTTCAATGCCCCCCTTCCCCACTCTCCTCCCCCTTGAACTTCTTGTTACTGCACTTGACGATCTGAATGACACAAAGCCTAGTAGGAGTGTTATTTTTGTTTTTCTCCCCTCCCCCTCCACCCCCTTTTTGTCTTGTGTTGCCTTGAAACACCATTTGCTTTTTAGGCACCGTACAAATACTCAATAATCAAATGAAAAGAAACTAAAAACATTACACACGCTAAAGCACATTTCCTTCTTTTAAAGGAATGCATGTACGTAGAGACCAATGTTCTCTCTTTCTCTTATATATGCTGTTAAAATTAACAACTCACATGGGACCATGCAGTTTTAGAATTAGCAGCACAGTATTCTAAGGAGGTATGAGTTACAAAGCACTTTCATGTCTTTGACACCCAGTGGTCTATTCTCACTAAACTTTGATGCAAACAAAGTCAAAGCTAACATTTCTTGTATTCTTGAATACAACAGACTATGTTCACTGTATACTACACTCCTGTATATGTCCCCCATATCTGAAAAAAGAAAACTTTTAAAAGGCAACTAGTACAAAATGAAACTGCACTACCTCTCCCCATAATCTCCATCAGAATTACAAAAAGAAAATTCCATCCATTTAAAAAAATCAACAACTGACCACATATGGTATTCCTTTTAAATGTAAGAATACAACTGGAGTGGATTGCTACACAAATGTAGCAATAAATCTATTATTCTACTATGAATACAGCTGCTTCTTCTTCATACAAATGGCACTAACACTCCTGACACTATCTTCATTGTATCAGATAAAATGCATATCAAATTTGATTCACATGGCCAATATGTTCTATTAATTTGTTTAAGATACAACACAGATGGAACTAAAAACAACTGTAAACCCACTAACTTCACACATCCCTTAGTATTGCTTAGAAACAAAAATATTCAGCACAGTAGGCATACTCTACTGGTGAATGGAGTGGTGCCGCAACCACTCTAGAATACTATACCGTATATGTAAATCCACAAATTGGTTGATTTAAATATAATAACAATTCCGTTACTCAAAATGAAAGGTTACCAGCAAACCAGACAGATACCTACTTAATATTCCTTAAAACAAAATATTGTAATTATATTATACTTTACATTGAATATACAGTTAGAATATGCCAAATGGTATCAAATTTAAAACATAAAAGACAAAAGTAAAGAACCAAAGTAATCAAATTTTGCTTTCAATAAATACCTGAAAGCACAATACCTGATCACACATACCTGATAGAGTATTCTTAGGGTATAAATAACCCTAAGAATACACTATCAGGTATGTGTGTACTTTAACCATACATACTTCTGTTATAGTACTTTCTAATAATACTTAGTTTCACCTTTATAGGTTCACAATCTCTTTTAAAACAAGTAGAAGAAATTAATAGGACCCCAGAATTCACTATCCCCAATCGTTTCCCTTTCCACAAAAATCGCAATCTGAGAAAAAAAGAAAAATCTGAACAAAATGTAAACGTTACAAAAAATAAATGTATAAAATGATTTTTTTTCAGTCCACCTTGGATTTCTCCCCATGTCCCAATGATTAGAATATGTTAACAACAACAGTGTAGCACAAACGAATGTTGTGAAAAACATAGTACATAGAATGTGCTGCTTACAAGGGTCAAAAAGGGTAATGTATGCATAAATGTTAAAGTATGTACATTTTCCATATCATGTTCTACAACTAGCTATTTGTTCTTTGTTTTCCAAACAAATACACAGACAGATGGTCCATTGTGGCCACATCCAGTGTTGCCAATGTCAATCCAATTTTTCATCCCATGTCATAGTACTCAGAGTAATTGTGGCTATTATACCCACACTCCAGCACCCTCATTACAAATGTATTCAGATTGAGTCTTCAAACACTTTCAATTTACCAAGCCCCGCAGCCAGACCCACACACATAAGATACCTTTTGGGCATTACCAGTGCCAACCCACCACCAACCTCAATCCCATATATCATGTCCTATGCCAATACCCAGTGGCTACCAGCATCCAACTAATGATCATTTGTGCCCATGGCTAGTGTCTGCCAGCATCAATGCCATATATTGTCATACATTTTTGGGTCCATAGGAAGTGCACTTGTCTGTCACTATAACAATAAAGCCCAGGCCAACATACACTATCAACATACATTACATTACTCATGAAACACATGTCACACACTGCCATAGTAAACGGAACAGTGCCTGTGGATGAAAAAATAAAAGAACCAATGGCTGCGAACATGTGAGGGGACTGCAGAAAATATAAATCAATTTATTTAAACATACACATATTATTCTCCTTTCTTCCCTCCCTTAACCCTCAGCACTCTTTCATCCCTCACACAACCATTAATATTTTCTTGCAGACTTTTTCATAATACAGCATCCAGGAACAATCAATTCCGATTGTGGACCCAACATGGTGGCCTGCTCATAATATTTTGATGCAGCTCACACTCTCTGGTTGAACCTGCCCTGTTTCACGTCTGTGGATGTTACTCAGCTCCTTGATTGATCCAGAGTTGGATGTGACACCAACATTGTAAGTGAGTCCACGGACCGGATGGACATATCACACATTTATTTACGCTTATTCTTTGCATATTTTTAAAATAACCAGTGGACGGATTAACACCAAACTTGCAAAAGCATGCTTTCGGCACCAGGCTACCAATATGGGTAGATATCACTGTTAAACCGATTATTATGATTATTAGAACACCCTAGTGGTGTTTTTGGGAAGCTGATTGGTCAATCTGTGGGCTATACGCACTGACATAGCCCGCAATTGCAATTAGTGCTATTGCAATTAGCGCAGCGCTAATAGCGCCAAAAGAAACGGGCAGATAGGGGAGATTTTTACCTACCGCAAAAAGCTCCCACTTTCCACCCAACCGAGTTTAGGAGGAGCGGTAAATTCGGCGGTAGTAGCATTACAGCCGCGTTTTATCAGTCTGCCCAACTCATGATGACCTCCTGTATCTGATGAAATGATTGCTCCCCTCTTCCAATGTCACTAAGGAGAGTATACTCTCAGTGTCAGTGGTCCTGACACGATATGCTGATGCTGGAAATGGTGATGACCACTAGCACTGATGGACCCGCCATTTTATAATTTACATATAAACTTAGTGTGACCTCCAACCACTTCATAATACAAGTGAAGCCTGCTTCCTGATGTGGGAAGTGGATGCTCCTAGTAGGATCACCATAATTTTCCCGGAGAGGAATTAGAGTGGGGATGGAGGTACAAACTGTCGAAAAACTATCCTTCCTCCTTCTGATTCAAATGCATGGTTCTTAGATGGTGGGTGTTAGCTAGGAGGTGCTCCAAAGTAGACAATATGGACAGAACAGATCAAAAAGAGCTCAGCACGATGGCACTTGTGTGGCACTAGAGGGGGCAACGGTCAATTGGGAAAGAACATCTGGGAAACCCAACAGCATAGAGGCATGTAGTATGGAAGGAGGGCAGAGTCAGGCTTTAAAGGAAAGACAGCCCAGTGGAACTCTGGAAATGTAGTGCAGGTGACAAGGTTGCCCACACGGAATGAACAGCGCTATGAGAGCAAGAATACCACATAAACGGGCTGAGAGACACTGCTATTCATGTTGTCAAGTACAGCTGTAGACTACCAAACTGCATCTATCATAAAGTGGACAATATTCTGGGAATTGAATAGTCTTACAACAGAAAGGCACTGTCAACATATGTAGTAGCAAGTATTGGTACAAACAACAGTTAGTCCTGGCATCATTGGTTTCCACACATTAAAAAAAGCAGTTATCTGTTCCTGAGGAACATGTGGGAGGTTTTATAAGTTGAGGAAACATAGGAAGGCAGATGAGAATCAGACTCCCCTGAAGGAAATTAGATGGAGATGTAGAGAGGAAGGAATTGGAGCAGATGGTTCACATATGTGATAAAGATAATTAATTACTGCAATTAGAGTAGTCTGTAATATCCCCCAACATATGATTTCCACGAGGGTTGTTGTTATGGAAACTGAGAGGGTGGAAAATAAATACAAATGAAGAATTAATTTGAATTTTAGTGACATGGTATGCAAAGTATCGATGGGAGTGACTAAGAGGCTGAATGCTACTTAGAAGCTTTTGTAGCTTTTGTAGCTGTGACAGAGTTGTGGCAATGAACAGATTGTATTTGGAGGAATTGAGTGGAGCAGAATTGTGGGTTGCTTACTTTAACTCGGTTTGGAATCTGCACCTATGACTAGCAGTACATTTATGTAATGAGTACTGTTTGGGAAACCTCTGCTGGTTCAATCTTGTATGAAGGGCCAAATGACACATTTCAGATTCAAAAGTCTCACAAGGTTTAGCAAAAAAAGTTAAAAAACCTCTGTGAAAACCTGTAATGAAACACAAAGACACCATTGTTTAAACATTACCCAGAGTGACTTCCATAACGTGTAGGGATCCATTCTATATGCTCCCTGCCATTTGAGTATGGCAGGGAGCATGTACAATTTAAATGAAACAATCCGACGCACTGAAGAGTGCAAATGTGAAGGGCAAAAGTTGGCACACACATTTGTACATTGCCATTTGCCATTTACATGTACATGCCACAGTGCAAATAATGATAATTTGGCAGCATGTACCTGGATATATGCCTGAGTGCAAACGTACCTGGTCCCCAGCATAAAATTACCCTCAGGAGCAACATGAGCTCCATTATGTTTGGATGAGATGTGCTGGATGTGGATTTGGAGGATATTGCAGTACATCTGGACATTGATGTACAGACCTGTTGAGGTTGAAGCTGACACATATCTGGAGACATATATGTGGAAGTGTTGGTGACTAGTAAAGGGTGAGAGATACCAAGTGATGGAGAGAAACAGAAAAGAGAGGAGGTTAAAAGTGTGGTGGCTTAGAACAGAAGGATATAGTCATAGTGAGATGTTCATCAAGTTATGTGAGAGGAGATGAAGAGAGTCTGTTAATGCAGTGACAAGGAAAAAGGGAAATGAAGGGGCAGGAGGCCGAACATGAGGAGGCAGCCATGGACCATTTACAGAAGGTGAATCATGAGGAAGCCATGATTGTAGGGCAAGAGTAGTGGTAACATGAATGGACAGATGTAGTGAAAGTGGAAGAGGACATAATGAGGAGGATATGTGGGCGCCAGTAGACAATGAGGGGGAAATGGAGCACTAGGATGTGAATGCAGGGCAGGAAATGCAATACAAGGTGATGAATGAAGGACATGAAAAAACAGTGATGATGTGGATATTGTGAGAAACCTGAAGGGGTCTCCCTCATTCGTCCCCGGGGATCTGTCATCCAGATGGTCAGGGCACAGCCATTGCTATTGTATCCAGTTCCTGGGGGTAGACTAGTGAGGAAGGATGATCTGGATGGGGGATCCTCAGGGAGTGAAAATGGGACACCGGCGGGTGAGACGCAGTATCCCCCTTCTTCCAACACATTTCTCCATCCTACCACATAGGATATTCAGAAGCACTGCTCCCCCACCCTTTTTCCACACAAACACATTTGCACACCACGAAAGACAACGGACTAACACCAGAGCTGTTTACCTGACATATCTCAATACAAGGGTCAGGCGAGGTCAGGCAATTGACAAGAATCACACACACCTGACAGCCCTTTCCCTTCCTTACAGTGATGTAAGGTGGAGCACGAGAGCACAGTACGAGCAAGACAGACTGCATGATGACTCAGCTATCCAAGTATGACAGTTCAAGAGGAGGAGAAAGGTGGAGAGAACCGAAAGGGTGACAAGGAGAGAAGCAACCTTGGCCTTTCCGACCCAAGCCCACGAAGCCTCAGTGGAAGGAATCATAAACTGTGAACAATAGCCATCATATCATTTTTTTTTTAGTATTGGCCCTTTTATTTGACCAGACCAGACGCCACTAGGGCTGCCTTATTTTTCATTTGATGGTCGCAGCTTGCTCCCATTTTAGCTTTAAGTTTAGTTTAGGTGTTTTTCCAACCTGCATATCCAGTTTTATAAACATCCTTGAATTGTGATCACTTGAGTCTGTCTTTATTGTTGCCAACATGAGTTCCTTACACTATGGAGCAGAAGGAAGCAGGGCATTAGGAGGATATGAAGTTCAGCCAGAGTTGGGGAACAGACGGGAGCACATGGATGAAGGAAAAGAGGCTTACTAAACTGATGCTGTTGGCTGCCAACCTGTGGTGGTCAAAGAGGATGTGAAAAACAAAACGGTCAGTGGCTTAGACTTTATTCCCAGGCCCACACCTGCCACATTACATTCAGGTGAGGGGGCATACATGTTGCAAGGGCATCTTTTTATGATTTTGAAGTACTGCTCACAGTTTGTGGATGCATTAACACAATTAAATATTATGCTTAATCTCACAGGCAAAAATACAAGAAAGCATGAATCCTCCAAAGTATTACACAACGCATGGCTTTCTACTGTTCACTTTCATCCATTATATAAAAGCAAATCGTCACACCTATTTGTTGGGCAGTATTTTTCTTCTCAGACTGCAGGAGATTAGATGCTCATTTGACAATGGACAAGTCTGCACAGGAAATACACTTCCATTTGCTATGAATAAAAGTGCTGTGAGACTCTGAAGGAAGACCCTCCAGCTAAACTCAAACACAAATATAGACCATTAATATCTGTGAATATTAGAGGCTCATTCCTAAGAGTCATATTCTAAATGGGAAGTTGTTGAAAGAGCTTTTAACACATGTATTTGCAAATGTTCAAATATTGTGCATGTTATGTTCTGCAATTAGCAAATACCAAGATACTTCAAAAGGCCTCACAGGGCGAGGCCGCAGTGTTGAATGATGCAGGTTCACAGGAGACGCTGCCTGATGACATGTAACAAGTTTGTTATGTCCACGTTACCAAGCCTATAAAATCTGAGGTTCGGACCCTCTGGGACACAGCACTCACAGGACAAGGCCATGGTGTTGAATGACACAGGTTTGCAGGAGACGCTGCCCGATGACACATAACACATTTGTTAAGTCCACGCACCTGGGCCTATAAAATCTGAGGGTTCGGATCCTCTGCGGCAAAGCCCTCAGTGCTGAACGACGCAGGATTACAAGAGACACTGCCTGATGACACCTAATACGTTTGTTAATCCACACTACCGAGCCTATAAAATCTGTGGTTCAGACCCTTTCTGGCACTGTTGAAGACGCAGTATCGCAGGAGAGGCTGCCTGACAACACATAACACGTTTGTTACATCCTCACTACCGAGCCTATAAAATACAATGTTCAGACCCTCTGCAGCTAAGGCCGCTCAGGACAAGGCTGCAATGTTGAATAATGCAGGTTTGCAGGAGACGCTGCCCAATGACATGCAACACGTTTGTTATGTGCACGCTACCGCGTCTATAAAATCCGAGGTTCAGATCCTCTGTGGCAAACCCCTCACAGGACAAGGCTGTGATGTTGAATGGCGCAGGTTTGCAGGAGATGCTGCCCGATGACAGGTAACACGTTTGTTATGTCCACGCTACTGAGCCTATAAAATCTGAGGTTCGGATCCTCTGCTGAAAATCCCTGGCAAGACAAGGCTGTGTTGTTGAACGAGGCAAGTTCGCAGGAGACACTGCCCGACAACAAGTAACACGTTTGTTACATCCACGCTACCAAGCCTATACAATCTGAGGTTCGGACCCTGTGTGGCAAAGGCCTTGCAGGACAAGGCCGCAGCATTGAATGACACAGATTTGCAGGATACGCTGCCCGATGACACATAACACGTTTGTTACGTACATGCTAGCAAGCCTATAAAATCAGAGTTCTGGACCCACTGTGGAAAAGCCCTCGCAGGACAAGGCTCTGGTGTTGAACAATGCAGGGTTGCAGGAGAAGCTGCCCGATGACACGTAACACATTTGTTACGTCCATGCTACCTAGTCTATAAAATCTGTGGTTCAGCCCCTCTGCAGCAAAGCCCTCTCAGGACAATACCGCAGTGTTCAATCACACAGGTTTGCAGGAGACACTGTCCGACAACACATAACACATTTGTTATGTCCATGCTACTGAACTTAAAAAATCGGAGGCTCTGACCCTCTGCAGCAAATCCCTTGCAGGACAAGGCCAAAGTGTTGAACGACGCAGCTTCTCAGGAGACACTACCCAACGTCACGTAACATGTTTGTTATGTCCACACTACTGAGCCTATAAAATCTGAGGTTTAGACCATCTGCGGCAAAGCCCTCACAGGACAAAGCCATGGTGTTGAACGATGCAGGTGTTTGGCGACAAAGGAGTCTGGGACAATTCACCCTTCTGTCTGTGGCCGCTGTTAGGCAGAATAACATGCAGTACACTTTGGGAACACTAGACACAATTAAGACTACAGGTGTAAGCACAATATCACCTTTGGTACAAGCCTGCACTACACAGTTAGGCGGTGGCAGTGGCTGAACAGCCAGACTTATCTCAAGAGGGATGTGAGCAGTACAAGATGTTACACAAAGGACTTGCAATCACAGTAGTTCAAGCAAACACTTACTCAAGGTTTCTTGGTAAAAGAATAAACATTTATTTACACATTTAGTTAGAAAACATTCCACTAGTAAGAAGCAGCTCAATATCACACTATAATGCACTACAGTACGCAACCAATACGTTTGTGAACTAGTTAGGCTCCCCTGAAGTGGGAGCAAAATGGCACTTCACTAACTTTCAAAAGGGGTAGAAAGACAAAGGTTATAAGAATCAAAAACACAATTACTTTCATAGGCAGGACAAATAGTTTCAGTTCACTACAAGAGTCAATTCAATTCAATAGGCCTGGGCCAAAGTCAATGGTTCAGTGTCATGGATAGCATAGCACGGTTGTGGTAGTAAACGGTTAAGTATTTGCCAATGTTCTTAGAAGTAGTTTGCCAGAAAAATAGTTATATATCAGGTTAAGAGCGATCAAGACTCCAAAGTTGGGAAAGTTTCACAAACTTTCACCGTGGAAGAAAGGATTTCCACAAGGCGTTTTCACAGTAACGTATGGAGGAAGAATAGATGTAGCTGAGGCAGTTGTTCCTGGCAGTTCCTGCAGATCTCGCTGTTCCTGAGCTTCAGTCGTGGGGACAAGAAGGAGGACGTCGGGAGGTTCCTGCACTGCCCAGGGAAGAATCCACAAGCTTGGCTAAATGTCGGTTTAAGGTGTGAGTGCCTTAACGTCCATAAACTGGTATCCTTCTCACTGGCTATCTGGTTTTCAACAGCACTCTAAAGAAAGTTCGACCAGTATGGAGACAGTGTCCAGGTGGCTTGCAAGATGGTTGTTCCCACCAGCTCAAGGGAAGAAGTCGTCCTTGAAGGGCTTCTCTGTCGAGGGAGTTTCAGGCAATTGGGACCTGCAGCAGGGCTTCACCGGGCAAACCAACGGTCCAGGAGTTGCAGCAGTTATCTGCCTGCAGCTCGTCTTTGGTTCTTTCGTTCCAGTGGTCGACTCTGCGTTCTAAGTCCCAGAGACCTGCTTTTAAACAGTTTTCTCCCAATCATTCCAGCTTAGCTGCCACTCACCCAGCAGGGTGGCTGTCCTTGCCGGACAGTCAGCCGGCCAATCACGCCATAGTGCATTCAGGTCTCCTAGGAGACTAAGCACAGGGAGTTTCGGGCACCTCCCTCACATCCTGTCCACCCCAAACACTCAGGTGCCAGAGGAGGGCTTCAGCACTGAGGCCTGCCAAAGGGCATCAAACAAAGAGACCAAACCTAGTTTGGCACGCAGAGTTAAACACTAGATGGACCTTTCCTAAAAGAAACTGCAGAAAAAGATGCCCGGAGTCTGTTTTTACAGAGGGGTCTTGGGCGCCATATTGAAAAACATGGCTGACCCGATTTTTAGCTACTGGTGTTTGCGGTTGGGAAAAATCATGGTAGTTTGTGCTAAAACCACTGCCACCAGCCATTTCAAGGGGAAAGGATAACATTTGAGTGTTACATGAGTGTTTAGACATAGGGGATGCTAGGCAACCCCTCCAGCACTCTATAGAAAGATAGTTTGTGCTGGGTCTATGAATTCAAAAAGACTAGCAAAGGCAATTTAACTTAACATACACTGGGAGATGGTAGTCAGTCCTGAAGAAGGTATTTAAACCTTGAGAAGTCTGAAAGACATCCCTGTGCCACTGCACTGAAGGTGTTGTGTGACACAACAAAAAGCTGATGCCTATGGAGTTTGTCTAAAAACTCCATAGCCAAAGAACACAAAAGTAAAACACACATCAAAATAAATGAAAGGAGGTGAAGAAATGGCTCACATTCTTACCAGGTAAAAATTAAAGTCCTAGAAATCCAGAAAAGTTGCTGGCGGTCTCAAAAGGTAAGAGGAATTAGCACATTCTTTAGAATTCTCCCTAACAGCCGCCAGGTAAGAAGTTGGGGAGTTTGCTTGCTCTGCGCTCCTTAGCCCTTCCAACTACGCCTCGCCCCTGGCTGGGTAACACGCTACCCCTGTGATTTGCGCCTCTCCCCCTGACCTTGCTGGGTTTGCCCTCTTCCCTTGTGATTCCTACCTGCTCTGTCCCCTCCTGCCTCTCCTTGAGTTTCCCCTCTCACCTTTTCCATCCTAGTGCATCCTTGGCTACGCTCATGCCTGCGTGTCCACTGCCAATGGCGTCCCTTGCATTCCTGATCACGTTCCCTCCGCTTCCCCTTCCATCCCTGTCATGCTAAAGGCCTGCGCACACTTAGCCCCCGTGGTACCTCACAATCCTTGATTGTGTGGGTTCCTCGCACTCTCCATCGTTGGCTACTTTCGCACCTGCACGTCCTTGGCCGCGTGGTACCTTGCAGCAATTTATCGCATGTTCTTGTGCCCTCCCTTCTCCAGCTCGCCAGCACCCACGTGCTTCCCTACCGTCCTTGCTCCCCTGCGGGTCGCCTTCCCCTGCCCTATCCCTCTTCCCAGCCGCTTCCCTGTCCTTTGGTGTATTGTTCTTTGTCCTGCTGTGCTGTTCCTTCTACTTGGTTTTCTTCATCGACTGCCCTGTTTTTGCTGTGCATTGGCCTGTGTTCTGTTGTGCTCTTCCCTCTACTAGGTTTTCTTTTGTCGACTACTCTGTTTTCTGTTTGCCCTGGTAACATCATTGCTGTTCACCTTACTGCTCTGTGTTCTGTTGTGCTCTTCCTTCCAAGCTCTTCGTCTTTTTCAGCTTAATTTTTTACTATTTGTTCTTGTCTCATTTCATCTCATTTGCTTGCACCTCCCCTTGTGTCCACCCGAAGTGCCTCGCCTTTACCATTCTTTTCCCACTGCTCACCTCCAGCCCTCTTTCTCTCTCCTCTATTTTTGCATCTCCTCTATGTTGCTCTCTGTTTCTCCTATCATCTATAACTGCTTCTCTATTGACTATTCTGCCCTTCTCACTAAGCCTGGTAGGAAGAAGTTCAGAAAGAATATCCTGGTCTCCAACCCAGGCCTCCCTATTGCTGATACCTATACCAATGCTTCCTCCAGACAGACCATCACTGACATCCTCTTTGTCATTCCCTCACCTGACCTATGGACTCCTCATATAGTTTCTGTGTTCTCTCCTTTTTCTTCCCCTCCCATTGATGGTGGCACCCGGGTGGAGGCCCTCCTGGCCCCCTTTTACTCCTCTAAGGTCATCATTAATGTTTACCTGAATGGTACCATCTTGGTCCAAGGCCCTCATGCCGATCTCCTTCTTTGGATAGACACTTCCCGCGCCTTATCAATTTCCTTTTCTCCCCTGATGCCCCTTCTCTCACTTCTTTTGCTTCCTTGCCTCCCCCCTCTGCCACCTCTCTGGTGCCCTCATCCTCCTCCTCCTCGTTGGCTACCTTGCCTTCTCCTTCTTCCTCTTCTGCCCTCCCTCGGGCTTCTACACTTCCACAGGGAGTACCCCTGATTTGTAGGCCTCCCCAGAAGTCTTTCAAAGGTGGCAACCTTCTCCATATTGCCACTCTCAACTCTCGCTCAGCTGTCAAACACTCCTCTGACATCTGCCATCTCCTGGAAGAACTTGACCTCGATATCCTTGGTCTCACTGAGACATGGTTCAGAGCCAGCGCTCTCACAAGCTTTGACACTCTCCTCCCTGATGGCTACAATATCCTCGCCACGGCCAGATCCAAACAATTTGGTGGTGGTGTAACCTTGATCTGCCCTTAGTGGATCCCTGTCTCTGTCATTTCTATGCAGGACAACTCCTCTTTCAAATACTTTGTTTGCAGGCTTTCTCTCTTTCCTGACCATTCTCTCACTGTGGCAACTATCTACTGGTCAGACCACCTCCTTCCTCTACGAGTGGGTGGACCTCTCCTCCTCCCTCCTGGCCTCGACCACTCAACTCCCCCTCCTTGGTGACTTCAACATCCACCGGGAAACTAAGCTCCAAAAAAGAAGCACGCTTAAGTGATTTATTTGGTAAAAGGGTAACTTACACAAATGTTTTAGCTTAATAAATCTGCCTCTTCTATGTTTAGTGCGTACAGGAATGCCAAATAATATGCAACAAAAATCAGAATACAATTTGAGTGTTCTGTTTCAGCCTATGTTTAAGATGCAAGGGCATGCATGAAGTAGTGATATTAGGTAAGAATATGTGATAGTGCTTTTCCGCATGTCTAGCTTTTGCAGGCTTTAGAATGTGCATATCCTGCAGTTAATTTGCATGCATTTTACAGTTGTGAAGTAGAATGGAAAATATGCATATATTGGAATTATGGCAGGCTATCTCACCTTTAGGCAGGTGATAAACTATAAAGTATTTAGAATGGTCATATTAACATTAATTATTTAAACGGGTGTGAAGCTCCAGCTACTTGCTGTGATGCAGTGAAACGTATAATTTACATGTACCAAGAGATCCTAATGAGTGTGAGGAATTGAATTATTCACACTGCATTTGGTCTATCTCACCTCAAGCCCCACACATCCCATTTAGTTATCTGATCTATCAGCTGAGTCGTAAAGTAAATCTCTGCTCATTTTAACATGATGGGTTATTGATTTTTTAGCAATGCATATAATTTGTCCCGTCACGTCCTTTACAAAGAATGACTGCAAACATATGTTCTTAACACACATTTTCATGTGTGTGTGTGTGTGTGTGAGTGAGTGAGTGAGTGAGTGAGTGAGTGAGTGAGTGAGTGAGTGAGTGAGTGAGTGAGTGAGTGAGTGAGAGTGCGTTGAAATTACAATAGCAAAACTCAGCATATATTTTTGGCTCGCATCACTTTGTGTTCTGGTGCAATGGAAGAGGGTATTTGGTGAACTGGTTTGGTGAAAGTTTACAACAGAATATGATAGCACAAATTGGTGCCTAAATTGCAGAAACATGTTAAAAATAAATGACACGATAAAATAAATATATCTCCTTTAGTTTTAAGGTGCCCTTCTCTGTGTTCATAGGCATATTATTAAGATCCAACCTGTCAAGAAATCCCAGCTCCACAACTGGCAAGGGTATTGCCCCAACACTTTCTACAACAGTCTTCTCATGGTTGTGGTCATGCTTTCCCATACCAGAGGGAATGCCATGGGCAGAGGAGTGCACATATGTATGCAAGCTCTTCAAAAAGAGTATGGGGGCAGGGAAAGAAATGACAGTTCTGTTCATTGAGAAGGACAGCAATGCATAGCTGCATTTGGCAATGACATAAACCAATGTGTATGACCCACATGGTATCGACCACTTTTGCTGGCATGATACCGTCCTTAAGTAGTATGGAGTAAATGTATGCCATCATGTCTGGAGATGCAGATGGTTGCCTCCATCACATAGAGATCTTTGGCATGAAAGAGAGTCCCAACCAAATCTACCAGGCATAGCTTACAGACTCCATTTGCAGGAAAGGTGGTTCTGTCTACATTCAGGGGAAGCCAGCATGATCCCCAATTCCAGAATTGCCTGCATTCTGGTGTGGCAGTCAGATAGGGGAATGTGGAGGACAGTGCCATTTAAGAACCTCTGTATGCTCACCTGCATGCCCATTACCACAAACATCCCCATTAGAGTGAGCAACGTTGGCAAGATTGGCAGTAGCTTTATGAGAAAATAGTGTCGGGGTGGACCTCCGATCGCCTTACCCAAAATTAGGCCTACCTCTTAAGAGACAAGTACACGTTTTTCCGTAAAGGAAGTTTATTGTACAAATGGCCAGCAGGGGCTATACGACTCTTTAGATACCAAAGTAACCAGATTCTCCTTGAACCACACAAATGTTTCACAATATATACATTATTGCAACAGTTAGCAACAGTTAGCACACTGCAACATATTTTGTTGCAAAGTCATCCCCCAAACATAATTGGTCAACACTATACAAAGAAATATAATCCCCCTCAGTTCCCAAGCTCTCATTGGATAAATTTTTTTAACCGCCATCCTCTTTCGACATTCATTTGTATTATCTCATATTTACAGCACACCCCTTTTCGGGATCTTTCCGTAGTAGGTCATGACATCATCCCATGGTTAGATATTCACACACAACAATCCTAATGTATTACAGGTTCCATCTGGTCAGGAAACCTCTAACCCTGTTCATGATGCACAAGGCTTTAACAAGGATACGTCAACAATATAAGGATGCAGAGAAACAAACACATTTCCTTTGAGCTGATGATAAGCATCTTATCCTCCTAGATTTGCTGGTGTCCTCATATCACAATAATCTCTAATTCCTACTATTTCAGCATGCATGGCATGTGCCCACATCCTGGTTATTCATGAGAACCTGATTGAAACCCATAAACCACGTGTCAACTCTGTCATTAAGCACCTCTTGCACCCTGGCCCCAAACTAGATCCTACCAGGTGGCCGGCCTTCCTTGGGCACTGAATAACAGACTCCCATGTGCTTAAGAATATTACATCTCCTTCCCACAATACCATAAAGTGGTAAACCCCTTGGCTAGCCACAGTTGACCATTTAATGTTATCGCAGCTGCCAGAATGCAGTTGTCTACCTTCCCCCAGGCTTCAGACTAGATCAACCAGGTTCCCAGGTTGCTCAGAGTTTAACTCGCCACCCCAGGTTTCTGTAGCCTACACAACCGCTACCTATAAGGGGACCCATGGTATACACCTTGATCCCCAACTGTCCCAAACACATTTCCCTGAAGACCCCTGTGTATATACGTCTGTGCATCTATGTTGAAGACTAGTGCATCCCCACACAGTGGCTTTACCATCCGCGAAACGTCTTTCTCGCGTGTGCATATGAAGCTCCTCTCTTTCCTTGTTTAGTGCAACTACATTAGGTTCATATTGTATCGGCAGACTTGTCATAATGGTGCTACATGCATGCATATCTAAAATGTATCAACTATAAACAAATGAACACTAATAACAACACATCCCATTATCATTAACTACACTAGATAGATGGTAAATCGCAATATCCCGCACACCTCGCTGTCACCCCAGTCACCATTATGGTGTGCGCAGCAGAACCCTTCTTCCCCATCGAGATTTTTGTCGACCAACCCAACAATAGGCAAGCAGATGCTGTCTTACGTTAACCGTGTTATTTATTGTGTGTGCAGCTATTGAATGCCAGGGAGAATTTGAATGCAAATTAATGTTTGGGTATCTCTGGTGTAACTGCTAGAACCTGAATAATATTCATGCTTGAGGCTCTTGGTAGTGGGTAGAACCAAAAAACACAAACAAAATCTGGTCTTGCTGGCTCTTATACAGCAAGGGGAATCCAAATATATTCTCAAGGTTTCTCTCTATCCTATTCAATGGTGACTCTCCCTTCCACTATGGTGGTTATGCGATTTTAGGAGGAGCAAGACTTAAGAAACTATCAGTAGCAGTACAAATACTAATGGCATCTCATCATGATATGACAGCCACTAGGAATCAGTCACTATTATCCATGTAACAGCCACAAGCCTCATTAAACAAACCTGCTCACTTCTTGCAGTACCATTTCCAACTGAGAAGTGCTCATCATCAGAGAGTGTATAGGTCTAGGTGTCTCAACATGTTTTTCCTCACTGCAGTGCTGGTTCCTTTAAAAGAAGGCTAATAGTTAAACATGTGGCAATGTGAGACATCTCTGTGGTCAGCTGAAACATGCCTCACTGCATTACATACTTTTTCAGATGGTGCACTGGAAGAGGGGCAGCTCAGGGATTTTCTGGAAGCTATTCCAAATGCTCCTGGCCAGAAGTATTGCTTAATGCACCTGCTCCGAAAATATTCCCTGCCTAAATCTGGGGTGGGGATTAGCAAGAGGTTGAATCGGGGGTGAGAGGGGGAGCGTCAGAGCTAGTAAATGTTGGGGTAGTGTGTGCAAAGGGTGGATTCCCTGCCTCTGTCCCAAAAGTTGGCAGACGTAGTCACATAGGTACAGAAAGACAGAACAACACTGAGAGATCAGACCGGAAAACATCCACTGACAGGAACCTGCTCGATAAAGAAGAAAAGGACCCGCCACATGTAAGAAAGATCATGGGGCCCATTACTGACAGACTCAAATTTCCAAAATCAAATCATGTGGCTTTCTCTTTAATGCTAATGGTTTTCAAGGGGGATTTGCAAGGTGATGCATACACTACCGCCATTGACAGCTCCGCCCGCAATCTATGAGGACAATACTTAAACTCCTTTGGTACCCATGACAAATCATCCAGTCTCACAGAAAGTGTAATTTCAGTGACATTGTGAACAGGCAAGAGCTGGTGCACACAGTCGCATTCTAACTCCTGCATTATTCAGAAATAAGCACTGCCATCACAGAACAAAAGTGCCCTACTCACTACTCACATGACCTCATTTATTTTCTAAGCCCCATGAGAGTAAATGGATTTGCTAAATACAGGCTTAACATAGCCTGGTTACGGCCTCCATTCACGCCCCAGAATATTTCCATTAATTTTGAAGGTGGAGGGTTGGGCATTACTGGAGTTACGTTTCTGCCTCTGGTTTGCCCTCTGCCTTCCAAACCCGCTCGGTTTCACGTCAGCATGAGATTTTCATGCTGGCGTGAAACCGATGACTTCCCATGGAAACGCAAAAAGAAGGCAGTGTCAATGGGAAATCATTGTAAACGCTGCCTGTCATACGTGCACGGTAGGCAACGTTTATTCTATTAGCACAGCAGATTGCAATTAGAGACGTTGAGACTTCCCCCATCTCTTTACACCTCTCATTTGCACTGATTAGATTGCCTGGAAGAGTACCTGTTCGCACGCATTTGCAAAGCTAAGGTGTCTGGCAAATTATGTTTCATTAGAAAATTAGCCCCATCTTACTAAAAACAAATCTCACAGAATGCCCGGCATTTCTAACAACCTAACTCATGTGCCAGAAGTTCAACAGCCTGCCAACTATAGCAGGAAGGAAGGCATAGAGGTTCATGACTAAAATCCAAGATGTTGCATTTATCAGCTATCACCTTGGTCCTTACTTCTAAACCCCCATCAGTCCCAGATTCTCCCACAGACCGTAGTCAATCCCATCCCTTGAACAACTGTGGCTCATAGTTGAACACACTCAATGAACAATACAACCACAGAGTTGAGGAGGGGAAGTATAAAAGCCAGAGAAGTCAGCCTGGCCGCGTAGGGGTTTGAAGCAAGTTGTGGCTAGCGGTTGGAGGTATTTGCAATTAATTGTAAAGACTGTGGCAAGGAGGAGGTTGTTGCATTTTCGAGGGGGGTAGGAGGAGGTCATGAGGTCTGGAGAAACTGGTGATGTTACGAGGATGTGTTGGAGAGGTGGAGGAGCTGTGGACATGAAGCAGAGCAGGAGGAGGGGGAGCAATGAGGCTAGGGAGAGTATTAACATTGTGAGATTTATGTAAGGGACAGGACATTGTGACTGTGTTAGGAGTTTGTAGTGATGATCTGGAGACACATCTAGGAATACATGTATCATTTGGATGAAGTGCTTTATCTCTGGTAGAGGTAGATTCCCTAGCAGGAGTTTCTGAGAGTCAAGAGGAAGTAGTAACATCGGGAAGGGGACATGAGGTCTGGAGAAACTGGTGATGTTACGAGGATGTGTTGGAGAGGTGGAGGAGCTGTGGACATCAAGCAGAGCAGGAGGAGGGGGAGCAATGAGGCTAGGGAGAGTATTCACATTGTGAGATTTATGTAAGGGACAGGACATTGTGACTGTGTTAGGAGTTTGTAGTGATGATCTGGAGACACATCTAGGAATACATGTATCATTTGGATGAAGTGCTTTATCTCTGGTAGAGGTAGATTCCCTAGCAGGAGTTTCTGAGAGTCAAGAGGAAGTAGTAACATCGGGAAGGGGACATGATGTCTGGAGAAACTGGTGATGTTACGAGGATGTGTTGGAGAGGTGGAGGAGCTGTGGACATCAAGCAGAGCAGGAGGAGGGGGAGCAATGAGGCCAGGGAGAGTATTAACATTGTGAGATTTATGTAAGGGACAGGACATTGTGACTGTGTTAGGAGTTTGTAGAGATGATCTGGAGACACATCTAGGAATACATGTATCATTTGGATGAAGTGCTTTATCTCTGGTAGAGGTAGATTCCCTAGGAGGAGTTTCTGAGAGTCAAGAGGAAGTAGTAACATCGGGAAGGGAGGTTAACCCGAAGGACGAGGCCAGGAAAGCTTGAGGAGTTTGTGAGGAAGTCAGCAAGAGCATCAAAGTGTGAGGAGGAATGAGAATTTAAGTCACTGGTAGATGAGGCCGGGATTCGTGTTGTTTTGGCATCCACTAGTCATGGAGCAACCCCATAAAAATATGTTTCAACTGCAATCAGATTGTAGGGGTGTTCAAGAACCATTTTATCTGGCCTTGAATCTTTGCAAGTTTCCCTTCAAGACATGAATCTCAAGCTTGAGGCAGTGACTCAATGTACATAAAGGTCGACTCAAGGCAATTTGCAGTTTTAATATCCCAGTAAGACAGCTCAGTCGGTATACAGACCCTACAATAAATATCTCTGTAAAAAATATGCATCACTGCATTCAGAGAGGGTTGAAAAAAGACTGTGTTCTTTTGGAGGTGATATGTGGATCAGTCACATCCTTGTTTGAATGAACCTGATTCCACAGCTGACTTCCATGTCTTTAGAATATGGTCATTTCGGGAAAGGGCAAAGCCAAACCAGGAGCAACCCAGTAATATAACAGCAAGGGAAAGGTAGGTGGGTTCGAGGTGTGTTGGGTTTGAACCTTGGAAACCATTTTGTGTTGATGTTGTGATGCTGATCGAATGTGAGGAAGAAACAGGGACCGGACTACAAGCTGTGCTCGAATCCCTGGAAGATAAATGCATGGGCGCTATTCGGGAAATAGCAATAGATATAGTCAGTAAATCTCTGGTGGAAATGTGAGTGCTAAAGCTTTAGTTTCACCAACATCAGCCATGTGTGCTCAGCTCTCCTTCTACGCTGTTCAGGTGCCCTACTTGCCCCTGGCACTGCAGCAGCACCCCATCGTACCTACCAGACCACCAATGCCACCATTGTGTTGTTTGTTTCTCGGGGCTGAATATTATTATTACTTTATAAGATATGTGTAACGTCTCTTTTGACATCTCAACAAAAAGATAGCCACTAAGCTTAGCTCACTCATCCACGAGGGGCCATCAGTAGTAGAATACATTGCAAGCCCTGCATTGTTTTTCATGTCAATAATCGTTTAAGTTTGCCATCTATGATACTTCTAAAACTTGACAATGGAACCGTACTTGCGATCTTATGGGTTCAACCAGGTATATGGTGCGTGGCAAGGCACCCAGAGCACACATTTCTTGCGCGAAGAGCCCAGGAGATGTTGTGCGTCCTTCCTGAATGAAATTCAGAGATACTTTATTTGGGGTGAGCTAAGAGTTGGCTGACGACTCACATCAGGCTTTGAATGTGATGGTGGAGGTGCTGCAAACTGCACATGGATTGGATATAATCTTTATTTTGCATAAACTAAATGGCAGCCTGCGGACCCGTTGTGACATTACAACTGACCTGTAATAAGAAAAGTACACCACTTTGACATCACAGCACCTGCTGCCTGAGCCAGCACAATGCAGAATTCCACCTGTCCTCGATCACTTAATTGAAGCTGTGGGAAACTTTTCGAATTCCTTGCTTGTAAAATAGTGTTCTGTGACACTTTACAGACAATAATTGACAAGGAACTATTATGGTTCAATATTAAAGGTGTGTGCAGCTGAGGTTATACATGTGTGGGCAAGAATCTACACGATATTACTTATTTTAAAGCACACATGAAAATGTGCATTTTAATAAACTGCTTTAACTATTTTTTCTACAAAACTATAGAGTCTGCACATTAGTTTCTTTAACAATCCTAGCATATTATACATTGACTACATTGATTAGTAAATGGAAATCTCTTACATTAAATGAAGGAAGAGGCCAGGCATTAAAAGCGATGACAGTGTGTGGCTATGAATTATAAGGAATACAATACCCCCTACAATATCTAAAAAAGAATCTTGCAAATCTCCATGGAGTTCCGTGACCTTATAAAGGTACTGTTCTGTGATTTACAATATA
Source organism: Ambystoma mexicanum (assembly GCF_040938575.1). Classification (NCBI taxonomy): domain Eukaryota; kingdom Metazoa; phylum Chordata; class Amphibia; order Caudata; family Ambystomatidae; genus Ambystoma; species Ambystoma mexicanum. The sequence goes on from NC_090941.1 coordinate 932,722,770, forward strand.
CTTAGAACAAACGCTAGGTGGTGCTTTATTACATATATCATCATTATGGTTAATCTCAGGCTCACTCGATGTGAGTGACGCTCAAGAACAGGAACTTCCCACATCTTTCTACTCTACACTGTGTGTTGTTTCTCCAGGCACATCAGTGGATGCAAACTAAACCTCTCTCTTCTGCATAAGTGAACTAAACCTCCTACTCACCTCACTGCACTACCTAGGATTGTACTACTATCTCTTTCACTGCAGGTGGTGCTGAATATGGCATTGCTTATCATTACTGGTGATTTTTAAAAATAAATAAATCCAATACTGAAAAGAAATCTGATGAAATAAGAGTTTCTTTTGCATGTGTTTCTTCTTTGTATTTTCTTTTACATTTCATTGGGAATAGTGCATTCAATAAGGAAAAGCATTGCCATATCAGAACAAATGAATAACAACTAAGACCCTTTTCCTTTGTTGCTGTAACAATCCATCAAACTGCAAACAATTTACAATTGTCACCTAAGTGTTCTTTTTTTCACTGGGGTCAGTGCTTTAAACAGAGATTAGCCACCATTAAAATAAATGCATATGATTTCAATGATAAAAGATGTTTGTAAGTAAATGCCTTTCCATCTTAATGGCAAGTGGGTAAAACAGCCAAGACAATTTATATCTTTTTCTTATGAACACCCCTATTTTGTGCTCTATGTAGCAGCTTCTTGGATGCATTCTTCTCTTCTAACGTTCCCTGCCATTAGAGGCCTTTTCCAAAGCAATGATGATCCTATTGTGCAAATGTGCACATACAGCAAAATAAAGGAAATTATATATGTGGAAGACAAAGGCGATCGCTCTGTGTCGGGATAGAACTATTACCCTTGCTTGCGATCCCAGCACTTACCTTGTTAGCACAGCAGAAATATAGTCATTCCAAAGCAATAATAAATCATGCGAAACCGAACAAAAGAAGATGTATGCTGGAACCATTGGAAGCATAAGACAGTAAATATTACCAGCCTAAGAAGAGCTCCCTTTGAAACAGAACATATCAGCATCTAGAAAAAGGATATTGTTAGAATATTTTGCATGGCAAGCGGCTGTCTTCATGTTTTATCCTTCATCAATTTTCTGAAACATCAAATTTGACAGCAGTTGAGAACTGCACAGCCCATCAGGTCTCTGCTTTTCCACTTCCACTGATAAACATGCACATAATATGTGGTCGTTAGCATAGCCTTCAGTAGCCCTGTGTGGCTACAGAGGAGCAGTACAGGACCTGCGCAGTAGTTGTTAACACCCATGCAATTTTAGTTAGTCTCACAAGATTGAATAAACTGTGCACAAGTAGGACTCTCTGGAAGATATACACCAAGTGTATGTGTGATCAGTGTGTGTGCTACCTCTTGTGGAAGCTCCCTGTTGGTGGTCTGAAAAAGCCTTCAGTGTTAGGGCTACATATCTACGGCAGATGTAACATGGTGCATGCTCCATCTTCTACTCCCCATTCTGCCCTTTTCAATAACTGAAAAGAAATGCAGGCAGGAATCAGTTGGCCCGTATCTTGATGATGTGAGGTCCTCTCTCCAGTCTCTCTCATCTATTAATGACTTTTTTTTATTGACTGGGCTTTTTCCAAGGTTCACTATACATTTATGGCACCATTTTACTAACTCTATCCTGCTTGCATAGTCACAGCTTCCAGTACCCTTCCTCAGCAGTGGATCACCCCTACTTGATAAAGTGGCACCTAGAGTGCCTAAAATCTGGTCAACTCTCAATTGTGTATCCATGCATCTTAGCCAAATTGCAGAATTTCAAACTTAGCTGTTCACTTTTGCATTCTAGCCATATTGCCTCATATTGTATTCAGTGGCTTATCCATGCATCTTAGCCAAATTGCAGCATTTCGAACTTAGCTGTTCACCTTTTGCATTTTAGCCATATTGCCTCATATTGTATTTAGTGGTTTATCCCTGCATCTTAGCCAAATTGCAGCATTTCGAACTTAGCTGGTCACCTTTTGCATTTTAGCTAAACTGCCACACCTCAAAGTTAGTTGTTTACCCAGGTCTGCGGCCAATCCGTTCGGCCTAATTTAAGCATTACTCAATGCATGTTGACCACACCATCTAGTATGTGTCTATTCACTACTAATTTGGTTGTCTACATCCTGATTAGCCTCAATCTTGCATTACCAACCAAAATGCCTCCATATATATCCAACCTGCCCGCCTCATCCAGATCTATCAACCAAGTACTATACCTAGACCAAAACGACCCTCAAGCACTGCTTCTGTCCAATCACACACGCACCACTATAGAAAGGAACCTAGGACTCAGAGCCAGATTAGCAAAAATCTATGAGCCTCCTGCCCACTCATTGCCTTTCACACAAAATTCTAGAACGTCACCACTCCGACCTAATCCCTCCACACAAACTAGTAACCCATCACAAAACTTCCACCCTACACCCCTCTACAACTCTCTCATCCAGGGCACTCCTGAACCTATACAGGACAAGCGCCATACCACCATTCCAAAAAACTCAGTCACTACTCCAAAAAACCCAGCCTGCCCTAAAATTAAGGGAGTCCTAATCAATGCAAGATCGCTAGTAGCTCATGCTATAGAAATTGCAGACTTACTGCTTACTGAAGACCTCGATTTCCTGCCCATCACTGAGACCTGGTTATACCCAGCAGCGGGCCCCATGCTTATTGTTAGGGAGAATTCTCTGTTTAGGCTGAATTTCCTAACCTAGTGAGTCCCCTAGAAGCTTTGCTGGATTTCGGGAGTTTGTTTTTTTCCATCCTGCCAAGAGTGAGACTCTTTTTCTCCCACTCTTGGACATGTAAGTGTGTAATTCCTTTGAATGTCAATGTGTTCTATGGGCTATGGGGTCTTTTACTCCATAGGGTCTCATATGTTTTTCTATGTGTGTTACACCGCACCCTATGTGCCGTAGCACTGGGGCGTCCTAGCGGACCTCCACCATAGACTCCATACCCGGGGACTGACTACTGTCTCCCCGGGCATGTAAAGTCACCATTGGCTTTACTAGACCTAAATTTACTAACAGAACTAGTACAAACCATCTTATTGTGAACGTACTAGTAGGGGTAATTCCATTACACCTGGATCTGTTACTCCAGGGGGCACTGTCCCGTCCCCCCTCGTCGAGTTTTGGCTGGTGGCAGTGGAAACTACTTGTTATGTTCGACCCCGAACCTAACCCTATTGGATTCGTCCCATTGTTGGAGATTGATACTTTTCCTCGTTAATCTCTAACATACCACCGGTCTACTTATCGTAAATAAGTTTATCGGATGGTAATTTCTGCCAGAACTCGGTTTTTAAAATGGCGTCTGTGTTCCTCTCTGTGACTCCTAAACCAAAGGTTGAGCCCTTTGTTCCACTTTTGGCGGGCTCTGTACAGAGACCCTCCAAAGTGGTGCCATTCTGTCTGGGTTACCACAGGGGCGTGGGAGGGGGTTTAGGCACCCTGTACCGAGTTGCCTTGCCAACTCCGGTCGCACTCTGGAGTGATTGGCCCAGGTGGTGAGCCTTCCCGCTCACCACTTAGCATGTGTTGATTGACAGCTAGGCTGAATGAATGGGGGTTTTCTGCATAAAAGCAGGGCTTTTGGGACTGGATCTTCAGAAGTCGCCACAGGACCTAAGAATCCGACGAGGGTAACGCTGAGACGACCTGCACGACGACACCTCTGGTGGAGGCCTGCAGAACCGACTCACCACTTCCCGACGACAGAGGAGATCTCCCTGCCAGAGAGTCACTTCCCCTGACTGGTGGGAACAACCAGTCCCCTTTGCTTTTTATTCGCCTCAGGACGCAGTGGTCGAATTGCCCGTGCAGCGCACCTCGGCAACCAGATAGCCACTACCCCTGTACCACGACCAAAAGGTGGTGCCTTGTGAAGGAGCACTCCGCGGCTGGTCTCTTCCCTGGTGGTGCACCGGACTTCACTTTTCTTCGACGACGAGAACCTCTCTACTCTTGGCAAAGACCCGACGTGCATCCACCACCAGGAACAACTGCCCCCGCCAGAGCTGCCCTCCACAACAAGGTACCGTGTCCGCCTGGCTTCCCTTTCGATCGGTTCGAGTGAGGTGTCTTAATCCTCTCCTTTCCGTTGGGTCGCCTCCAAGCTTTTCTCATTTATTGTTTTGAACTGGTTCAATCTGCCGATAACAATTTGCTACAAAGACTTGAATGCATCTCCACTGGAGGCTTTTGGGACATATCGCCTTGCCTCTCTCCGAGTGGGCCTGGCCTCTGAACTTTATGATCTATTGTGGTTCTTGCCTTCTTACCGTACATTTTGCCCGTGAAGTATTGAGCTGTGTTGATTTCGTAACCTGCCTATCTTTTTCTCTCCCATCCTAACTAATATTAGAGTGCCATCTAGGTTGAGGTATACACCTCTGTCTGTAAATAAGTGGTGCCGGTAGAACCTAGACTTGTCGAAATATTGCTAGGGGGATTGATCGTTTTCTTCTTCGTAGAGTAATTGTGTTTGATTTGTTTGCCGTGAAAGTGCCATAGTGTTTTTCATAGATGTTTTCGTTATAAATAAATACCTTAATATCTTTACACTAAGCATCGTTTCGTGCTTACTTGTCTTGCTGGGAAGAATTGCCCTATTTTGTATACTCCACATATTGCTCAACTCTTCTTGAGGGAAGTCTGACTGCTCAGCCACAGCTACCAAGTGAATCTGTGTGGTACAGACTGCTACCAAGTGGGTTCACCGCCAAATACCTGTAGTCCTAAATCTTTTGCAGTGGTCCCAGAGGGAACTGCACAGGTTTCCGCCTAACACTGGTGTACAGCGGTGGGATTTGTATCGAGTATACAGTTTAGAGTGCTTTTCGACACTGTAGGATAACTAACCACAAAACTTTGCACAAACAGCAACTTTCAAAAAACATGTCTACGATGGAAACTTACAGTCAAGAGTCCTTGGCAGGTGAAAATACTGAGAGTTTGCGAGCTCTCTGTAGGCAAGAGAATCTTTCTGTAAGAGGCAAGAAGTTAGAACTAATCGAGAGATTGCTGGCGAACCAAAGTCTGGGTACTGGTTCAGAGGAACCAAGCTCTCCAGCAAATGTAGATAACAGTAATGGTGTTGATCTAAATCATAATTCTGATGATAGCGATGAAGAGGCTGACGAGGACGGCAAGGCTAACGAAACTGTCCCCCCTGCTCCTCTACCCGCCTTACCAGCTGTGCCTACGGGGCCCATACCAGGTCCCACAAGTAACCCTGCTTATTTTGAACTTGAAAAAATGAAGCTCGAATTAGAATACAAACGGTTCTTGGCTCATTCGGAACTAAACCAAGAGCTTGAGTTCAGACGGATGAATGCCCAGGCTGAGCAGAAGCAAGCTGAGTTAAGACTCAGGGAAATAGAACTTAATCACGAGTTAGAGATGAAAAAGTTGTCTATGGAAAATGCTTCTCTCTCCTCTGGTTCCTCTAGGAGCTCCAGTCCCAAAAGACCCCGGATGCCGAAGGAATTAGTGGGTATGTATGAACCGAGATTGGATGTGTTGGATTGGTTGAAACTGTTTGAATACAATCATGGGCTCCAGGACATCACCGGGAATGCTTTACTTCCCTGGTTGTTCTCTAGGCTCCCTCCTGTTGCGACTGATGTGGTAATGGAGTTGGGGGAGGCGGATAAGACGGATTACGAAAGTGTGAAACTAGCTTTAATAGCTAGATTCAGGAAGACCCCTTCCCAGTATCTTAAGAGGTTTAGAACCCTCAAAAAGCATGATGGTACCCCTTGGGCTACCTGGGTGAGTGAAGGGTTGAAGAACTTAGAGGAATGGATTAAGGGTTACAAAGTGAACACTTATGAGGGTATGAGGAATCTTTTTATGTTGGAGTCTATTTATGATGCCTGTTCTCCTGAGCTCAGACAGCACTTGGCTGATTCAAAGGAATTGGATTCCCGGGAGCTAGCTAAGGCTGCTGACTTATGGGTTGCCAACCGGGCTACTCATAAGGATTCTGGGGCAACTCAGAAAAAGGATGAGGGAAAACAGCCTAAAAAAGACTCAAAAGAGAATTCTAATAACTCACATTCCAAAGAGGGCCCCAAACAAAACCAGAAGGGTAAGCCACAAGGAAAACCACAGCAGAATAGTGTGTCTTCTGGTGCCAAACCGGAAGGAGGTCAGAACAAGCCACCATTCCAGAAAGCATTCGGTAAATGCTTTGTTTGTGGCTCGACTGATCACGTGAAAGGAGATCCCAGATGTAAGGGTAAACCTTCAGGGGTCCAGCTTGTCTCCTTAGCCTTCGCTCCAGAGGAGGAAGTCCAAATGGCAAGTGGAAACTTTCTACTGCTAGCTGACGAACCCATTGGAGTCTCAGCCAGCGTTTCTTTAGTATCTCTGGGGTTGTGGGAACAACAGAATTTAGATGTCTATAATTCTATCCCCGATAATACTAAAGAGTATTATAAGGACAGTGTCCAGGTGAATGGTCAGGAGACTCCTGCCATTAGGGACACTGGGGCCAGCATAACTGTGGTGGATAAATCGTTTTTTCAGGCTGAGGATGTTGCTAAGGCACCCAAACGCCTCACCAAGTTAGCTGGAGGGCCTGTGCAGATGCTTCCCCAATTACCAGTTCTCATCCAGTGTAACGACATGACTGTGAAGATACCTGTCAGCATACAGAGTGAGGTACCAGGACGCGTACTGTTGGGTAACGATTTGAAAACTCTCGGAGTTGTATCGCATACTCCCAGACCTCCTAGTAAACGGTTACAGGAGCTAACCAGACCCGCAAGAGAGAGGACCATGCGCGGTACTCTACAGGAGATGATGAAGAAAGAAATCACTCATGCTCCACTGGAATTGTCGGCCGCTGTCTCCAAGAAATCAGAAGCGAAAGGGAAACCTAAGGCTTCTATCCCGAAACCAGCAGCCAGCATTCCAGTGCAGCCCACACGGACTTCCCCGCGGTTGTCCAAAGTTACACCAGTAACTCCACCTCCAGCCGAGGCTGAGAGGGAGGTACAACCCTGTGTGGTAGAATTAGACTCTGAGGAAGAGCTAATGGAGGGCCAGGAACTCATTGGAGATCTGGATCCTGTTGACCATCCTGAGCTGCAGTCTTTACTGGCAGAAGGTGGACCCAGCAGGGCAGACTTCAGTAAGGGACAGAGAGAATGTCCAACTCTGGAAGGTCTTCGCCACCAGGCAGAAGCTCAGGCTGAAGGGCAAGAGCCTGGGAAATACAGGTTCCACTGGGAAGAAGGCCTCTTCTACAGTGAACCGACCGAGTCTGCACCTGGAGACTACAAACGACTTGTAGTACCCCAAGAGAACAGACCACAGTTCTTGCAGTTAGCCCACGAGATTCCTTTGGCTGGTCACTTGAGTTTCAAGAAGACTAAGGAAAGGCTCTCTCTCTACTTCTATTGGCCAAAGATGGGGGCCGAAGTAGAAAAACACTACAGGAGCTGCCACACCTGCCAGATCCCTGGTAAGGTTGGCTCCAAGAATGTGGCACCTTTAGTGCCTCTCCCAGTTGTGGGAGTCGCATTTGAGAGAGTAGGGATTGACATTGTTGGTCCCCTTGATCCTCCAACCTCCTCAGGCAACAGGTTTATACTTGTTGTAGTAGACCATGCTACTAGGTATCCTGAGGCAATTCCTATGAGGACTGTTACAGCTCCGGCTGTGGCTAAGGCCCTCCTTGGTATTTTTACTAGGGTCGGGTTTCCTAAGGAAGTAATCTCTGACAGGGGGTCAAACTTTATGTCCAACTACATGAAAGCCATGTGGAAAACCTGTGGAGTTACTTACAAGTTCTCGACAGCCTACCACCCACAAACCAATGGGTTGGTAGAACGGTTCAACTGAACCATGAAGAGCATGATAGGTGCTTTAGAGGAACCCCTTAAGCGTAAGTGGGACCTTCTACTGCCATGCCTTCTCTTTGCTTATAGAGAAGTCCCTCAGGAGGGCGTAGGTTACTCGCCCTTCGAACTACTCTATGGTCATCCCGTCAGAGGTCCATTGGCCCTGATTAAGGAGGGGTTGGAGAGTGCTCCTTCCCCCAAGCCAGTCAGAGTGACTGACTACGTGATAGGTCTCCGGAGGAGAATGTCACACATGATGACGGAAGCAAGCGATAACTTGAAAGCTGGACAAGCATTGGTCAAGCACTGGCACGATCAAAAGGCTAACATGGTTGAGTTCGCTCCAGACCAGCTCGTTCTCGTTATGATCCCAACAATGCAGAGGGCCTTTCAAGATAAGTGGATGGGACCCTTCCGAGTCGTGGGTAAACTCGGAGAGGTGAACTATCTGGTGGACTTGGCAATCCAAAGGAGGCTCCGACAGTCTTTCACACCAACCGATTTAAAGCGTATGTCTCACGACCTGATGTAGGAGCGTTGCTTCTAGCGTCATCTGAGGAAGAAGAAGAGAGTGAAGCTCTTCCGGATCTCCTCAGAGGCTTACCTTTAGATGAAAAAATTGAAGGAGTAAATCTCTCCTCCAATCTGACACCCGAGCAACAAGAAGAGTGCAAATCTATGTTGAATCAGTTTGCCTCTCTGTTCTCGCTTTCACCAGGCTTGACCCCTTGGGGCCAGCACGACATACTCACTGGTGACTGTCTGCCAGTCAAAAGCAGAGGATACTGCATGTCAGAAAACGTACGAACCCACATCAAAGGTGAGGTCAGCAAGATGCTTGATCTCGGGGTAATAGAGCCCTCTACTAGTCCATGGTCTAGCCCAGTTGTGTTAGTACCAAAGGCAGGATCTAAAGAACTTAGATTCTGCATGGATTATAGAGCTCTTAATGCAGTCACCAAGACTGATGCCCACCCTTTGCCAAGAACAGATGAGTTGGTGGATAAACTTGGTGCCGCCAAGTTCCTCAGCACATTTGACTTGACGTCAGGCTATTGGCAAATAGCCCTGACAGACCATGCCAAGGAGAAAACTGCATTATCTACTCCCGTTGGCTTATACCAGTTTAAGGTAATGCCTTTCGGATTGAAGAATGCACCTGCTACGTTTCAACAGATGGTAAACCAGGTTCTGAATGGGATGGAGGACTTCTGCATGGCATACTTGGATGACATTGCAGTGTTCAGCAATTCCTGGGAAGAACATGTAACCCACCTGAGAGATGTTTTGCAGGCTCTTGGATGAGCCAATCTGACCATAAAGGCGAACAAATGCCAAATTGGACAGAGTAAGGTAGTCTATCTTGGGCATGAGGTAGGCGGTGGAGAAATAAGGCCTTTGCTCAGTAAAATTGAAGCTGTGCAAAATTGGACAACACCGACTACTCAAACCCAAGTGAGAGCCTTCCTAGGCCTCACTGGGTATTACAGGAATTTCATAGAGAACTATGGGACCATAGCTTCTCCACTGAATGTCATCTCCTCGCCCAAATTTCCTAAGAAGGTTAAATGTAACGAGGAGTGCAATCAGGCTTTTGAAAACCTAAAAAAGGCTCTTTGCCAAGCCCCAGTACTCAGAGCTCCTGATTACCGCCAACACTTCATTGTGCAGACAGATGCTTCAAATGTAGGAATAGGTGCCGTACTCAGTCAACTGGATGGGAAAGGTAGGGAACACCCCGTTTGCTTCATCAGCCGCAAGCTGAAGGATCCTGAAACAAGGTGGGCAACAATCGAAAGAGAGTGCTTTGCTATCGTGTGGGCTCTGAAGAAGTTTAGGCCATACTTGTATGGTTCTACTTTTGTCATTCAGACTGACCACCAACCCTTGAGATGGTTAATGCAAATGAAAGGGGAAAACCCAAAACTATTGAGATGGTCGATCTGCCTGCAAGGGTTTGATTTCACCATTGAGCACAGGTCAGGATGTCACCACCAAAATGCTGATGGTCTCTCTAGGATGTATGTCATCGACTAGAGGTAGTCCAGGAGTGGATTAAATCCTCCTGTGCCTTAGTCTGGGGGGGGCGAGTGTTAGGGAGAATTCTCTGTTTAGGCGGAATTTCCTAACCTAGTGAGTCCCCCAGCAGCTTTGCTGGGTTTCGGGAGTTTGTTTTTTTCCATCCTGCCAAGAGTGAGACTCTTTTTCTCCCACTCTTGGACATGTAAGTGTGTAATTCCTTTGAATGTCAATGTGTTCTATGGGCTATGGGGTCTTTTACTCCATAGGGTCTCATATGTTTTTCTATGTGTGTTACACCGCACCCTATGTGCCGTAGCACTGGGGCGTCCTAGCGGACCTCCACCATAGACTCCATACCCGGGGACTGACTACTGTCTCCCCGGGCATGTAAAGTCACCATTGGCTTTAGTAGACCTAAATTTACTAACAGAACTAGTACAAACCATCTTATTGTGGACATACTAGTAGGGGTAATTCGATTACTCCTGGATCTATTACTCCAGGGGGCACTGTCCCGTCCCCCCTCGTCGAGTTTTGGCTGGTGGCAGTGGAAACTACTTGTTATGTTCGACCCCGAACCTAACCCTATGTGATTCATCCCATTGTTGGAGATTGATACTTTTCCTCGTTAATCTCTAACATACCACCGGTCTACTTATCGTAAATAAGTTTATCGGATGGTATTTTCTGCCAGAACTCGGTTTTTAAAATGGCGTCTGTGTTCGTCTCTGTGACTCCTAAACCAAAGGTTGAGCCCTTTGTTCCACTTTAGGCGGGCTCTGTACAGAGACCCTCCAAAGTGGTGCCATTCTGTCTGGGTTACCACAGGGGTGTGGGAGGGGGTTTAGGCACCCTGGACCGAGTTGCCTTGCCAACTCCGGTCGCACTCTGGAGTGATTGGCCCAAGTGGTGAGCCTTCCCGCTCACCACTTAGCATGTGTTGATTGACAGCTAGGCTGAATGAATGGGAGTTTTCTGCATAAAAGCAGGGCTTTTGGGACTGGATCTTCAGAAGTCGCCACAGGACCTAAGAATCCGACGAGGGTAACGCTGAGCCGACCTGCACGACGACACCTCCGGTGGAGGCCTGCGGAACCGACTCACCACTTCCCGACGACAGAGGAGATCTCCCTGCAGAGAGTCTCTTCCCCTGACTGGTGGGAACAACCAGCCCCCTTTGCTTTTTATTCGCCTCAGGATGCAGTGGTCGAATTGCCTGTGCAGCGCACCTCGGCAACTGGATAGCCACTACCCCTGTACCGTGAACAAAAGGTGGTGCCTTGTGACAGAGCACTCCGCGGCCGGTCTCTTCCCTGGTGGTGCACCGGACTTCACTTTTCTTCGACGACGAGAACCTCTCTACTCTTGGCAAAGACCCGACGTGCATCCACCACCAGGAACAACTGCCCCCGCCGGAGCTGCCCTCCACAACAAGGTACTGTGTCCGCCTGGCTTCCCTTTCGATCGGTTCGAGTGAGGTGTCTTAATCCTCTCCTTTCCGTTGGGTCGCCTCCAAGCTTTTCTCATTTATTGTTCTGAACTGGTTCAATCTGCCGATAACAATTTGCTACAAAGACTTGAATGCATCTCCACTAGAGACTTTTGGGACATATCGCCTTGCCTCTCTCCGAGTGGGCCTGGCCTCTGAACTTTATGATCTATTGTGGTTCTTGCCTTCTTACCGTACATTTTGCCCGTGAAGTATTGAGCTGTATTGATTTCGTAACCTGCCTATCTTTTTCTCTCCCGTCCTAACTAATATTAGAGTGCCATCTAGGTTGAGGTATACACCTCTGTCTGTAAATAAGTGGTGCCGGTAGAACCTAGACTTGTCGAAATATTGCTAGGGGGATTGATCGTTTTCTTCTTCAGAGAGTAATTGTGTTTGATTTGTTTGCCGTGAAAGTGCCATAGTGTTTTTCATAGATGTTTTCGTTATAAATAAATACCTTAATATCTTTACACTAAGCCTCGTTTCGTGCTTACTTGTCTTGCTGGAAAGAATTGCCCTATTTTGTATACTCCACATATTGCTCAACTCTTCTTGAGGGAAGTCTGACTGCTCAGCCACAGCTACCAAGTGAATCTGTGTGGTACAGACTGCTACCAAGTGGGTTCACTGCCAAACACCTGTAGTCCTAAATCTTTTGCAGTGGTCCCAGAGGGAACTGCACAGGTTTCTGCCTAACACTTATGCTGGCAGTCCCAGATAACTATTCTATCTTAAGACAAAACCGCACCAATTCCAGAGGAGGTGGTGTCGCCATCATCCATAAGTGCAGTCTTGCCATGAGACTAGCGACCTCTACTGATGTCCCTCCTGTGAAACACTAGCAGTTAAACTACCACTCTCTAACACCCAAACTCTCAACATCTACCCGATCTACCACCCACCAGGCCCCATCGGCACCTTTGAGGAAGACCTTAACTCTATTCTATCTAACAACCTTAAAAGTTCCACTCAAGCTCTCACATTAGGAGACTTCAACCTGGGCTACAATGACCCGGATGACCATTGCGCCAGCGCCATAGCCAACACTCTCACTGAACTAGGCTTCGTGCAAAGATGCTCGACACCTACGCACGCAAAAGGCAGAACACTCGACTGGGTGGCTGACTGCAACTGCCTAGTGAATATCATAAATACCTCACCTTTAGCCTGGACTGACCACCACCTGGTATCATTCATGCTTTCCACCGACAGACCCTCACCTACACCCATCCCTAAGGCCCCACCCCCTCTCACTAGAAACAAGAAGAACATGACAGTAGAAAGACTTATTCCCACACTTAACACACTTCCTGACAACCTGGATCCCGAGTCCCTGCTCGAAGAATATAATAAGATTATGGCCACCTCGCTGGACCGCATCGCCCCCCTTAAACTTAGATCCAGTAAACCAAAAACACACCTCAATAAATGGTACACACCATTCCTCAAAAATCTAAGGCAGCAAAAAAGAAACTGTGAGGCCATTTGGAAAAAATCCCCTTCAATCTCCAACAAAACCAAATTCTCTAAACTAGCTGCACTTTACAAAAAAGAAATCTACCTGGCCAAACGAGCTTCCTTTGACTCTCATATATCCAAAGCTAAATCCAACATGAAAGAACTTTTTTCCATCCTCAAAGAAATAGAAACCCCCATAGCACCCCTTGAAACGTGCATCAAAGATAAAAACTGGTGCTCAGAAATACAAAGTGCCCTAGCGAATAAAATCGTGACTCTTCAAAGCAAAATCTCCAGCAAAAGAGCCACCCTGAATGACACCCTTAACTCAAAAATTACAGATAAACCCATGCCCATAGACCCCACCCACTTCCAGTTCTCTAAAGTCAATATATTGGAAGTTGAAAAACGTATCCTGTCCCTGAAACCGTCCAATTGCAATGGCGATCTGTGCCCTGCACAGCTCATTAAAGATGCTGCCCGTGATCTCTCCCCCTTCATCACAAAATTGAAAAATGCCTCCTTCGTTTCGGGATCCATCCCTACTAACCTAAAACAATCCTGGGTACGCCCACTACTGAAAAAACCCACACTTGACCCAGCCATACCTACAAACTACCGTTCTATAACAACTGTTCCCTTTTTACTAAAAACTCTGGACAAGGTTGCCTATGTACAAATACAGAAGCACCTGCAAGAACACAGCCTTCTAAGATCTAGACAATCTGGATTCCGTCCACAACATGGGACCGAAACTGCTCTCATTGACCTGAAAGCACAGATCGGTCTGCTCAGAGACAATGGACAAGCAGCCATACTCCTTCTCCTCGACCTATATGCTCACACCTCGACACCTCAGCTCACTTTTCCACTGAAGCCATCACCTGGATCACATCCTTCCTTAACGGTAGGACTATGAGGGTCTTTTCTCCCACAGCGGCAGTTGACTCTATACCCATCACCTGCGGTGTTCCTCAGGGCTCCTGTGTCTCCCCCACACTATACAACATATTTACCAAGCCCCTTTTCGATGATTTGGATCATCTTGATATCACCTACACTAACTATGCAGATGATACTGAGATCCTCCTTCCACTTTCAGGAGATTATGAAAAGGATTTGGCCTTGCTAAATAGGGTGTACATCATCATCCAGGCATGGATGGCCACTCATGGACTATGCCTGAATGATGATAAAACAGAGCTCATCATCTTAGGTACCACATTCAGTATAAAGAAACTAGGCCCTGCCTATAATTCCTTCATGATTGACGGGAACAACATCAAAGTCGGACAGGAGGTCAAAACATTGGGATTCTACCTAGACTCTACCTTTTCCCTCTAAAGACAAGTGAGCTCTCTGGCATCCGCCACAGCCTATACATGTAAATTAATCCACGCAGCCAGAACTTTCCTGTCGAATTCCAGCTGCCTGACACTTGCCAAAGCCCTCATATTGTCTCGACTCGACTATTGCAATGCCATGTACTTGGGGTCCACCAAGGCCACCACCAGTAAATTGCAAACCCTCCAGAACAACGCCCTCAGAGCAGCTCTGGGCATTTCCAGAAGAGAGCACATTACAGGATTCAGCCAACAGAACAACTGGCTCTCCACTAGAGATACAATTCTCTTAAAAACGGCATCACTCACCCACAAGTCCCTTAACAATGCTGCCCCAATCTACCTGATCAACAGATTCCACAAACAACCCTCCCTAAGACCCGTCAGAACTATATACAAAGACTGTTTATCTGTTCCCCATTACAAACGGGCCACCATAGGTGGTAACAGCTTCCCGGTAAAAGCTGCCAAGCTCTGGAACTCTCTGCCTCCAAACCTTAGAGCAGACCTACCCTATCAGAACTTCCGATCCAAGGTTGTCTCCTGGCTGAAATTGGAGTCCCATTAAGACAATGAAATGCCCGGCGCTATCCGCACACATTGTAACCACGTGTGCCTTTCTTGCTTACTTGTTTATTACGGTCCTATAATATGACTGCTGATTTGTATATAACACTATGTACCTATTTTAGTATCATGTATTTTCTCTGTGTATCGTAACCAAGCTTTGAAATTTCTTAAATGCTGCGCCCTGATACCCCGGGTATGCTTGTGCATGATAAATAAAAAAATCAAACAAACAAACAAAACCCTTTACAAACATGGGTTGTCACTTGCCACACTGGTGCAAATGACTGAACTCTACACTACTCCTGGCCGACAGAAATTCCCTTGCTGCCCTCACCACTGCAATGGACTCTGGCAAATTCTCCTTCTTCACAAACCTCATCTCGTCCCTTCACAATCACCCCACAACCTCTCATCTACCCTCCAATCGTGATCACAAATCCCAAGCCAATATCCATTGCCTCTCCTTTTTCTTATAAAGACTTTGCTCACTACTTTTCCTCTAAAATCTGAAATTCATGACACTGTCACAGATCTCATCTATCTCCCTCTCCAACTAACCTTCTGTCCACCACCTCTCTACTCTACTTCTTCTACTCTCTTCTACTTCTTTCCTACCACTCCTATTGAATTTGCACCCATCCTTCACAGCAGCAAAACATCTTGCAATCCTATTGAGCTTTTTGTTCCCTTGCCCTTATCCCTGAGCTCTTTAATGTCTCCCTCTCTGTTGGATTCTTCCCTGCCTATTTAAAATCTGCATATGTCTTACCCTTTTCAATCAAACCTCTGCTGGCCCAAACACAACAGTAATCAATCACCCAGGTTCTCTAATCCCCATTATTCAAAGGTCCTTGAGCAAGTGCTCTTCAACCAGATAACTAAGTACCCTGAAGATAATGTCCTTGAGGTCCACTTCAATCTGCCTTCTGCAGCATACTCGCCACTGCATGTCTCCAATGTTCTCTCTGATGCTCACCACACCAAACTCTCTTCTATACTCATCCTTTTGGACATCTCTGCTGTTTTCGATGCTGTCGACCACTCCTCTATCCTCCTCAAACTCCACGATCATGGGATTCACAAATCTGCTCTTGCCAGGTTTGAATCCTACCAGCAAGGCCAATCTTTTGAAATCTCCTGAAAGTCTCAAACCTATGACCCCAAACCTCTCCCTGTCTGTGTACCCCAAGGATCACTCCTTGGACCTATGCTCTTCACCCTATATACCTTTGCCCTTGGACAACGTATATCAACCTTTGGCTTTCACTATCATGTTTTTTGCTGCTGTCACTCAAATATGTGTTTAATTTCCCTTCTTTACCCCAGCCATGGTAACAAATTAGAAACTCTCTCATTGTAATTAGCCACTGAATGGCTCTCCGCTGCCTCATGCTGAACCTTTAAAAAAAGGAAGTCAATCTCCCGCTTTCAGTGCCATCCATTTCAATCCCACTCCTGTCTCCTTCTCACCTGAACTTCTTTATCCCTCACCCAAGGCTCACAATCATGGGGACCGCTTTGATAGAGACCACTGACTTCAAAAATGTATCACTACCATTGGCTCTGCTGATCATATGAAGCTCCTCAACATTCATAAAACATGTTCTTTTCTTTCTAACCACTCTACACAAACATTTGTCTTCACCCTCATACTCAGCAAACTTGACTACTGATCAAGCCTAATTAATGGCCTTCTCCTTCCTTTTGGGCCTCATGTGTTTGGTGATATCTCGGCAGTAAATCCGCTGAAATACTACCAAACCTTTTTATTTTTTTATTTTTTTTATTTTGCATTTAGTTTATTTTTTACACAAGAAAAACGTTTGTACATTTAAAGGAAATTCATATTTAAAACAGAAATGTACACAGCAATATATGTTTGAATGATGATACACCTCCATATTAATGCATAACCTAAATAAAACATAAATAAAACTGGGCCTTCAGAATGATCCCACATAAAATCAGAACATCATATGTGTGCTTGTTTGAAATAATACTTTCCAGGGCATATAACCTACCTATTCATGCAGATGGGAAGCAGGTGCAAGTGGATCTAGGTCACCTGGCCTAAGCCCCGCCCACCTGGTGCCTTTCTGCCTGCTGCTCTTTTTCATCACTTAGCAAGCCCCGCCCACCTGGTGCCTTCCTGCTTGCTGCTCTTTTTTCTACTGAAGGAGCCCTGTAGCCTCTTTTCCTTTGCAGATGGGGAGCAGGTGCAAGTGGATCTAGGTCAACTGGCCTAAGCACCACCCACCTTCTTAGCCCTGCCTCTTCCTTCCTGCTCTGAACTATTAGATCAAGGGTGTCTCTCGCCCGGGCATCTCTAGCGAAGGGCAGGCGAAGAAAAGGGCAATTTCTGTTTGGACCTGTTCGGACCAGGAGGACCCAGGGCCCGACCCCCTGCTCAGACAGCAGGTAAGCATGCACCAAAATGTGTTACTCCCTCTGTCCACACAGGCCAACCCCCCCCCCCTCTGGTCCCCTCCTAATGTTCCCGTGTGCCCCCACCATTCTCGCACACAGGTGTTGCCTGTTTTGCCTGATTCTTCTTCCCTGTTCCCCACCTTCTTAGCCCAGCCTCATCCTTCCTGCTCTTAACTATTAGATCAAGGGTGTCTCTCGCCCGGGCATCTCTAGCGAAGGGCAGACAAAGAAGAGGGCAATTTCTGTTTGGACCTGTTCGGAACAGGAGGACCCAGGGCCCGACCCCCTGCTCAGACAGCAGGTAAGCATGCACCAACATGTGTTACTCCCTCTGTCCCCACAGGCCAACCCCACCCCATCTGCCCCCCCCCTAATGTTTCCTTGTGCCCCCACCATTCTCGCACAAAGGTTGTTGGCTGTTTTGCTTGATTCTTCTTCCCTGCTCCCCCCTCACCCACCTCAAGCCTACTTCTGCATGAGTCTGTCGTGATAAATTCTGGTTTCACCATCACCGTCTTGTGGCCAATACTGAATTTGACTTTTATGGACTTCATTCATTCACGGTGCGTCACCCTTTCTCAACTCTCATGCTGGATTTCTTTTGCATCTTGTACTCATAGTGGCCCTGAATCATGCTGTTCCCATTTTCATCTTGTATCCTGGCGTGCAACATTATGTGTTACTACTGACTTCTGCAATTGTATTCACTCTCCTCTCTTGCTTCTCCACTGTTTTGACTGCTAATTCTCTGTTCTCTCCTCCTTTCCCTTTTCCCTTTTCCTATCTCCTCCCCTTACGTTCTTCTATGCACTTGTGCTATCAGAATTGTCCCTGGACCTAGTATGATAGCAACCTCGTCTGTCTCCACCCTCTCCCCTTACTGTTTTTTTACTCCCAAACCCCCCTCCAGCAATATCTGAAATGTTGTCACGCCTAGTATGATAGTTGCTTGTTTTGTTCCTCCCCTACCTTTCTGTACCCCTCTCCCTCACCGCTTGTTTTTGTCTGGCTCTACCAGAAATGTCGTCAGGCCTTTTACGGTAGTCGCTTGTCTGTTTCCATTTCCTTCCCTCTCTCCCCCTGCCTTCCTTATCTATGTCTTAGATCTTGCACTATCTGAAATGTCGTCAGGCCGAGTACGATAGTTAATTTCACACCCTTACCATTCATGGCCTGTAAGAAAGTCATTGGCCCTCATTACGACCCTGGCGGAAATCGAAAAACGATGGCGGAAATGTAATACCGCCATCGAATACCGCTCGGTGCGACTATGACCCGTCACCGTAAAGTACGATGCCATTAGCGACACCGTAGTGAACGCCAACGCTAACTGCACCAAGTACGCGCACACGCGCCATGCAAAACCGTAATTACCACCATGGCGCAACGGTACGCGAATTCTGACCCCAGCGGACATTTACTTAACGCCATCAAGCAAGGCGGAAAGTACCATTCCGCCATGGTGAGAATTACGGCATCGTGAACCAACCGTAAATGGCCCTACTGAGTGCCTGTACACCACTCCCTGGCCACATTGCACAACTCCTCGTAGGTACAATGAAGTTACACAATGCAACCAGTGAAATGCACAAGTCACCCATGCATGCCAACGAACAAATGAATGTAGGGGCTCCAAGTGCCTTCTGAGTGGCCATCCATATTTGGCATGTCACCATTGCCGTAATGATGCAGCACAGGCATGTGAAGGTTCAAGTACAGCAAAATGAACTGAAAGATGAGACAAAACAACAACAGGCCCCCATCGCCTGACACCAGTGTAAGGCAACATTCAAAGCAGTATCCCGAGGCAGACTGCACCAGCCCTGTACACATGCCAGTAAACAAACCAACCATCAGCATAAGCATGTACCACACAAGTTGGCAGAGTGACTGAGCAGCCAGGCTCATCTCAAGAGGGGCCAATGGGAGCTGCAGGGCACAGATGGCACGAATACAGAAGCTATTCCAATGGACATGACCTCAGTCTCCCTCCAAGAAACGCACGCAAACACAGGCACCTGTGACCAGCCATATTCTGATAATCACGTCATTCCACCAATCCACCTGGCTGACCGGCATCTGTTAGACAAAAGCTAATCCCCCGCCCCTAAGCATGACATCATTAAAACAGTCATAATGGCAGCCTCATCCCTGACCTTAGTGGGCTTCGTAGGCAAACGCGGCCAGTACAGTACCACGCAACTATACTCAGAAGCCGGAACCCAATGCAGATCTACTCACAATACATCGGTCCACAAATAGGAATATGCTACATTACTTGCAAAGAATAACGCTACACGGTTAACATCAGAATAAAATTTTAATGCACATCAAATTCACCAAGCCCATACAGCTATCAGGTCATAAACCCCAAAATATCTACATTACTGTGGGCTGCATCCGCAATAAATGACCAGCTACTCCTTGTGTGACGCCCTGTTCCTTCATGGTACACAGGGGCTACATTCACGTTCAAAAAGGCAACATGGAAGCACCTAGAACCGCAGGGCCGTCCCATTAGGTAGGCACTAGTCCAGCTGAAAGGTAGATATGTTGCTCCTAGCCACTAGTACTGCGTAAGGGCATGTGGCCCATTGGCGATCGTCCCATAAGATCGTAATGGTGCTCCACTGATTAACTCGAAGCAGCAGGTGTCAGGAGTAAAAGCCATCTGCAGGAGTGGCATACAGATGGCAGCGGCAAAAGGGGAGGAGATACCTGTCACCCAAATGAAATGAAAAAGAATAGTATGGCCATCAGAACTTCATTATTATTACTCACTTCAATGATCACACTAAATCTACAGCCATATGCATGCTAGCCCACTCAAAAGGATTATTTCCACCCAAAAATCACTTGCCAATCATAACCATATAAATCGAGGTGAAAACACTATTACAAACGAGTGTTTGTGTGCATGCGTCTGTTAAAACAGAATCCATGAGATGGGATTAGTAACGTGCATAGACACAAGTGTTGGAAGGCGCGTCGAGACTGGGAGGGTTCAACAAGGGCAGATAGACGATGGTCCCACTATGGCAGCTCTGCATCACATAGCGCAGGGGAAGGGGATAGATTCCAATAAGCCATGTACATGGCAAACTCTCAATTAAATCATCTGTCCATGCATCCATACATCATTCCCTCATCCCGGTATTAAAACGCCTGATTATTTACTCACATAACATTTGAAATCTCCATTGAGTCTGTGCGTAATGCAGCCTGCAAAATCCACTGTGCTCCAGGCTGGAACAATAGTGTTGTGAAGTAACATGTATTTGGGAACGTCCTGCCTATTCGTCCACTACGCTATTGCGCATCCCATACTAATCATATCAATCATTGCATTCTCGCCATGGCCCCTGTCCCAAGGACATTAAACAATAGAACGTTATATTTGCAGTCAGACCTGTGGGCGTCTCCTCGCCGCTAGCTGAATACCGAAAGCGCTGTCCTTCGAATTCCTCATTTGCAACATCACGTCAAAAGGCATCTGTGACCGCTTGAAATCACAAATTCATCCATGTAGTGCGGCAGTGTGTGAAAATGGCAACTGGCTTCACTCACAAATGGGACGCCCCGCCCGTCGGTGAACCTCGGTACAGTGCTCGCCCAAAGGGGATTGCAGCTGGTACAGGTGGAATGAATCACCACAGGTGGAGGCTATACAGCCTGAAAACACATAAATTGCACACCCAACCCCCTCCCACAACCACACCCACTCCAAAATGCTACCGGGGACCTGATAGCCTGATAGCACTGCAAGTACTCCAACTCCAAGAAGAAGACGAACACCAACTACTACAACAACCGGCCACACAGAGGAGACGCAGGAGGAGGAGGAGGGCAAGGCAGGGCCAGCAAGGCCCACCAGCACAGCCACTACCACCACGCAGGCAGCCCGCAATCCCACGCCTCCGAGCACATCCGTTCAACCTCACTGCTGAGCAGATCCACACCCTCTACCGTTTGGACCGGGACACCATAATCTCCATTGTGGACATGACACATGCTGACCTTGTCAGCATGATAGATAGCCCAACCGCCATCCCACCCCTACTGAAGGTGGTGTCTGTACTCCACTTCCTGGCCACAGGCACCTACCAGCACACAGTCGGACAGTTGCATGGCATTTCACAGCCACTGTTCTCACGGACACTATTGCAAGTGCTCGATGCCCTCCTGAAGCACGCAGACAACTACATCTCATTACCACGCTCGGAGCTGGAGATTACAAACACAAAAGTGGGATTCCATGCACTTGCCGGCATACCGGATTGCATTGGTGCCATCGACTGCACCCATGTGGAATTGGTTGTCCCACATGCCATGGAGGTCCAGTACCGCAACCGGAAACAATATCATTCTCTTAATGTACAAATGGTGTGTGACTCCAACAGGATCTTTACGCATTGTTGTGCCCGATTTCCTGGATCAACCCATGATTCTATGGTCTTGAGGAACTCTACAATATCACGCTACATGGAGCGACACGCAGGGAACAGATCCTGGCTACTCGGTGAGTCTCAATCCATGCATGATAATGTGGGGTATGTGATGCGGCAATGACCTGGCAGGAAGGGGGGGGATGCGTACGTAGCAATGTCATCCCACAAACATCCTTTCTTGTCCACATACAGGTGATGCCGGGTATCCACTGAAGAGATGGCTCCTTACACCACTCCGGAACCCACAGGACCAGCATGAGGAGGACTACAACCATGCCCACTCACGTACCCGTGTAGTCATAGAACAGGCATTCGGCCTACTGAAGGCTCGTTTCCGCTGCCTCAGCAGGTCTGGCGGGGCACTCCTGTACCGCCATGAGAAGGTTGCAAAGATAGTCATGGCATGTGTCATGCTACACAACATGTGCGTACGTAGAAATTTGCCCATGCCCCCTGACGCAGAACTGCTAGCACCTGAAGATGGTCATGATGAGGCTGGGGATGTGGCAGCACCTCAAGGAGTCCGCGAGGCACAGGAGGCCCGTGAAATTCGTCAGAATATCATAGATTCATGCTTCTAGCACTCACGCCTGGTGGCTGATGCATGGACACGGGACTTGTGGCACTGTGTGTGTCGGGAACATGCACAATGTGGACTGTACGCCTATAAAGGCCTCGTACACAAGGAACAATGTCCACACATCTCATTGGATGATTATGTAATGTTTATAGCATATGTGAAATTATGTTACACACCCCATCGACCCGCAACCCAAGAAAGCCCAACACCCCCCTCCACCCTCCTACCTCCCCCCCGAACACCAGTGTCCAAAGATGCTCATTGTCATTGGGCAGACGCTATTGCAAGCCCCCTCTCCGGGTATCAGGGGCACCCCTGCCTGTGGAGCGCAGGTTCCTCCCAGATCTACGTTGGGGGCTGCCCTGGACGGAACTTGCAACGGATGATGTCTCTGCCTGCTCACGCCCATGCATGTCCCTAAGGGTTTGTGAGAGCTCAGTGAGCACACGGCGCACAGCGGCAAGTTCACCACATACGTCTTTGGACGTCGCATGCAGTTCCCCCCTCAGGCTCTCGGTGCTTCTCTCCATTTGTACCCTTAGTGTCTCTGTACTTCGCTCCATTTGTGCCCTAAGTGTCTCAGTAGATGTTTCTATGGCTGCCTTAGATGCCCCACATTCATCAGCATGCTCCTTGAGGAGCGTGGCCAGTTGCTGCTGTTGCACGATCAGCTGGTCGAGGGACTGTTGCCTCTGCTGGGCCATGGCCATTTGAGGTGGTGTCACAGAGGGGCTGATCAACTCATGTTGCCTTGCCACAGGGCTTGTGGGGGATGGCCAGTCGTCGTCTTGTGGGTGCCCCTGCGTGGTATCCTCATGGTGTACGGGATGAAACAAACAGGGGGATTGTGACAGGTCATGGATGGGTCCTACATCGACAGCACCGTTGTCTGTGTCGGAGCATGCTGGCATTAATGCAGTGTCACCTATGGTGCTGCTGCCATCAGAAGCAGTGCCTTCTGTGGCATCCATTGGGGGGACCTGTGGTGCTGCTGGTGTGGGCATGCTGGCTGCTGGGATGCCTGTTGAAGTCCCCTCCTGTGTGCTGCCACTTGATTTGTGCTGCTGCCGTGTCTTGATCTGTGCAGCTGAGGTGGAGGGTCTTTGGCCGTTGGTCTTGGCCCTCTTTGCAGGTGTGCTGGTAGGGGTGTCCTGCAGCTCGTCGTTTGACTCGGACCCTGTGGTGGAGTAAAGGAGGGCGAGCGTTATTTATGGGTCTGTGGAAATTGGAATGGCAATGTGTCACATGCATTGGGGTGGTACCTGAGGGTGATTTGGGTCAGGGCCTTGGAGGTGGTTTCATTTCTGTGTGGATTGAGGATGCAGTTGTTTTGCAGCCTGCAGTTAGGGTGTGCATGCTGCACGTGTAGAGGGTGTTTTTAGGATTTGCAATTATTTATGTTTTTTATGTGACTTTTAAAGTGCGCTATCACGCCTATGTATGTGGACGTTCTCCTGGACATGTGTTTCTGTTGCACTATGTGGACACATGGTACTTCACATGATTGGACATTGTGGATTTAGCATTGTTTTATTTGGCCCACCTACCTGATTCTTCGGATGTCTGCACTCCTTTCTCCATCCCTCCGACTCCCTCTATACTCTCCATTCCAATGGTGGAGGCACAGATTTCTTCCCAGGGGGTCAACTTGATGGGTGATTCCGATCCTCCCCCGGTAGCTGTGGCAATGTTACGGTTGGCTGATTGTATGCTCCGTACGCGTATACGCAAGTCGTCCCATCGCTTTCTGCATTGCTGTGGGTTGCGGGGTGCGGTCCCCACCGCACTTTCCCGCTGTGCCACCAGGGCCCATATGGCCTTCTTGTTCGCAAGTGCCGTCCTGGTCATTTGCGTCGAGAAGACGACGCCAGCATTCTCCTGGAGGGTCTCTGTGAGCACGGTGAGTTCCTCATGGGAGAAGTGGACCTGCCGCTTGCGGTCGCACGCTTTTTTGGCAACTTTTCCCATTTAAATTTCTTTTAACTAGGGTGGCTAACGGGTTGGGATGTGTCTCAGGGTCGGATTTTTAATGGTTGTGTTGGGATTCTGATTTTATGGGTGTACGGCGTGCTGTTTCCCGTTCCGGCCCCATGTTTTTACTTCCGTTTCCGTATATTTACGGTCACCGTATTTTGCGATTAGCGCTCATTACGGTGACCGCTATGATGGGTGGCGGAATTGCACCTAGGGCGCCGTACAACGGCGGTGAGGGGCGTTTTGGGGAGATTTCCGCCATCGCAGACTTTGCACTTCCGCCATGGCGTAATGCTCGTGCCCGATGGGTCAGAATTAGCCGCACTTTACTCCATCGTGCAATGGCGGAAACGCTATTTACGCTATAGCGGTCGGGTCAGTTACTTTCCGCCAGGGTCGTAATGAGGGCCATTGTATTTTCCCTTGTTCCCTCCCTTGCCTTGAAGCGCTTTGAAACACATTGTTTATAGGCGCTATATAAATAAACTATCATATATCATATCATATCATACAGTTACATCCTTCGTAGCTCGCTTCCAACTATAATAAACTGCTGCATTCATAACAATAGACTCGGCCCCCATCAGTGCGGGCCAAAATTGATCCCCACTTATATTTTCTAGTGATCTAACAAAACATCTGTACCCTCTTATATAGAGGTCCTTCAGTGCAGCACAGGAGGTCAATGTATGCCTACTAGTCTCAACTTCGCATATACAGTGGCTACCAGTTTATCCTGCACCTCTGCTTTCCTCCATTTGCTAGTAAATTCTTTGGTCCAGAGTATATTTAAGCGAAGTAGCATTGTAAATCTTCTGAGCACTGATTTGAATATTTAGTAGGGTAAGTCTGGGGTTTACCGCCTTTGAAGCCCTGAGAAGCAAATTCTCTGTCTCTCTTGAGGACAAGTAGTTTATCAATGCCCAAGACCATATCAAGTTCCCATGCTTTTTACTTTATGAGATTTTCAAAATCTGGGCGATCATTAAACAGTTCCAGGTTGAGTCCCAGTTCAATCAGATATTTTTTTGTGAACAAATTGAGATCCTCAACAAAATAATTCTGGCGGAATTTCTACAAATCTTTACCAAGTAATTGTAATAAAGTGTACGAATTAGAACTGGTTTTGACCAATTTCGAATGTAATACCAACTTTTTGACGGGCCACAATGAAGACAGAGACTGCAGACCGTATTCCAGTCTCAGGGCTTCAACGGGTACCCCTTAAGGCATATTGATAATTGATTGCAGCAGTTTTGCCTTGAGTTTGTCTAGCCAAATTACATCTGCAGCTGCCAAAATGTCTAAAGCATAGAGAATTGCAGGGATGATGCTAGCTCTGTAAATTTGGACAAATCCTTCTATGTTAATTCCACCACGATATCCTACATAAACCTTTATGGCCAAACATCTCTCCCAAATGTTTGTGTGTATAAATTCCTCGTAATGAGAAGCCAATGTTCTGGTCCATATAGGAAAACCCAAATACAACAATTCCTTCACATTCATCAGGGTTTTACTTTCCATGTACCACTGTGATTTCCTTGACGCAACTTGTGAACCCTCCAGACACATTGTGCCTCATTACGAGTTTAGAGGTAGCCATGCCGTTTTTAGCGGCATGTCTACCCCCAAATTTGGGTCCGGGTCAAGCAAAAGGGGAATTACCGGGCCATTCTGACCGTGGAGGGCCCGGTAATTCCCTTTCACGGGACCCGGACCTGGTACGTCCCCATTCCATTCGAGCCCCCATAGGGCTCAATGGGAATGGGGAGGATGCTAACAAATGGCCTGTTAATGACCGGCCTGTTGTTAGCCTCCTGTACTTCTAGCGGGTCCCGCTCTGCACGTCTGGTCTGGCCAGGCGTCCAGAGCGGGACCCGTAGAACAACTCGTAATGTGGCGGCCCATTGTTCTTGTTTTCATTTTATTTATAACCATTAAGTTGTCTTTTGCATACTTACATAGGGCATACAATGGATTCTGAATATAATGATGTCATCCGCTTTAGAGATGCAGGTGATTTTGACACCATTAATGCTCGGGGGGGAATTTCTTACAGTCTTAAAGGCCAGATCCATATTGGCTGTATAAAGGTGGTACAAAGCAGGGCCCAGGACACAACCCTGTTTTAATCCCTGATGGGCAGGTATATATTCAGAGAGATCCCCCTCTTGACTAAGACGGACTGCTACATATGTATTTGTGTGCAATAATTGGATATAATAAAGCAGGTCAGGATCTATGCCCCATTTTTTCAATTTTCACCAGAGCCTTGTTCTGGAGACTAAATCAAAGGCTTTGGAAAAATCCACATAACAGCAATAGAGCTTGTTCTTGCCCTTAGGTCTTAAAGCTCTCAGAAATTGTAACACTGAAATATTAGATGTAGTGTTATATTTCTTTCTAAAACCTGTTTGAAATGTATTCAAGATGTTACTTGCTTTCATCCAGGTATTTAGATGCTCCAATAATTTAATTTTGTATTTTTTATTTTTTATAGCTGATTAAATCAACTTTTCAAATTTATAACACATATTACACTTATTACACTTTTCAATTGTACTCAAGATTACATAACAATAACATTTCAAATGGACAAGAATCAGTAAGATCAAATAAGAAGACTGACAGGCCGATTCATGGAATTAATGTGCGGCGAAAATTTCGGCACAAGCGTGCAAAAACATGCGATTCGCAGTGAAAGAGCGAAAATCGCAGTGCAAGTGTGAAAATCACAGGGAAACCAGTGCACATCGATTCATGGAAGTCCGTGCGTGAGAGAAATATTGGATGTGTGCTGAAAAAGTGCACGGCGCACGCCGGCTCACAGGTCATCTAACGGCATGCGCCACGGCCACAGCGAAATCGCACATAGCGCGGCGCACATAACAAAAGTAGGCAGAACACGGGGCGTGACACGCGGAATGGGGAACAACTCGTGAAAATATGGGCGTCATGGGGGAAGTACAGGAGGCAAGTGCGCGGAACGCCCACACACTCACCTACAACACGTATTCATGGAATCGAATAGGGCAAACCAGCGCACGGGCAAAGACGCGCACAGGCCCATACACGTCCACCACACGAAAGCAGGCGGTAGCATCCCTGCGCAT
This sequence comes from Ambystoma mexicanum, assembly GCF_040938575.1. Taxonomy (NCBI): domain Eukaryota; kingdom Metazoa; phylum Chordata; class Amphibia; order Caudata; family Ambystomatidae; genus Ambystoma; species Ambystoma mexicanum. The sequence goes on from NC_090941.1 coordinate 932,750,087, forward strand.
GAAAAAAATGTGCCCCAAAATGTGCGCTAACAAAATGCACGTATACACAGCTCTGATGAAAGTCCCATACTGTGGCCCTCTAGGACAAATGACGTGCAAAGGGGTACGCGACAAACACGGACACCCGCTGTGTGAATAATAGCGTGTGCATGTATTTCGTGGGTGCGCGGGAAGTTTTACACGCGATCGGGCCTGGGGGAGTGGGGTACGTGTATATCAGGGGTGCGCGAGAAGTTTCACACGCGATTGGCCTGGGTATGTGTATTTCAGGGGTGCGCGAGAAGTTTTACACGCAATTGGCCGGGGTACGTGTATTTCAGGGGTGCGCAAGAAGTTTTACACGCGATTGGCCTGGGTACGTGTATTTCAGGGGTGCGCGAGAAGTTTCACACGCGATTGGGCCTGGGAGAGCGGGGTATGTGTATTTCAGGGGTGTGCGAGAAGTTTCACACGCGATTGGCCTGGGTACGTGTATTTCAGGGGTGCGCGAGAAGTTTTACATGCGATTGGCCTGGGTACGTGTATTTCAGGGGTGCGTGAGAAGTTTCACACGCGATCGGGCCTGGGGGAGCGGGGTACGTGCATTTCAGGGGTGCACGAGAAGTTTTACACTCGATTGGCCTGGGTAATTGTATTTCAGGGGTGCGCGAGAAGTTTTACACGCGATTGGCCTGGGTACGTGTATTTCAGGGGTGCGCAAGGAGTTTTACACGTGATTGGCCTGGGTACGTGTATTTCAGGGGTGCGTGAGAAGTTTCACACACGATCGGGCCTGGGGGAGCAGGGTACGTGTATTTCAGGGGCTCGCGGGTGGTTTTACACGCGATCGGGCCTGGGTGAGCGGGGTACGTGTATTTCAGGGGCTCGCGGGTGGTTTTACACGCGATCGGGCCTGGGTGAGCAGGGTAAGTGTATTTCAGGGGCTCGTGGGTGGTTTTACATGCGATCGGGCCTGGGTGAGCGGGGTACGTGTATTTCAGGGGCTCGCGGGTGGTTTTACACGCGATCGGGCCTGGGTGAGCGGGGTATGTGTATTTCAGGGGCTCGCGGGTGGTTTTCCACGCGATCGGGCCTGGGGAAGCGGGGTACGTGTATTTCAGGGGCTCGCAGGTGGTTTTACACGCGATCGGGCCTGGGGGAGCAGGGTACCACTCACCATCTGCCTTGCGTGTAGAAGAACGCGTAGCCAACACCCACCCGCTGTGAAGTAATAGCGTGTGAACCCCAACACCTGCAAAACACATGCACCGCACCCCACGAAAAGCACGTACAGAGCAATGGAAATCCACATGGTATCTTCAAGCCCTGCCAGGGCAATGCCCATGCGCGATACGTCACAGACGCGCTTACGCGCTAAGGGCCTTTGGTCCAATGGAATCGCATATGCGTGCTGACGCGCTTACGCGCTAAGGGCCTTTCCTCGAATTACACGCTGACATGCAGAATTTTCACGTGCCAAATCACTCTGTATCAAGCTGGCCAAGCGTAAGCACACGGAAGACCACACTCCTGCCCAAAAGGCTGAATTACTGCCCCCCAGAGCCCCGAGCAGCCTCCCACTAGCCATCTGCTGCTGCCTGCCTGCTGCCACCATGCCCTGCCATTTGGTGCCTGCACATCAGCCATCTGCAGGGGTCTAGTTGCTGTGTCTACCCCTGCTGGAACAGAAGACTCCTGACTGGGATACCATTGCTCCACAGCCCAGCCCCAGGACCCAGTTGCCCACCCACGCCTGCCTCGGGGGTCGCCATGTCGGGGCAAACACCATCCGAGACCACTGGCGACCCCCAGCCAGAGGGGCAGAGGGCCACCAGCCTCAGTCAGAAGGAAGTTGGTGTCCTGGTGGAGCTTCTCCTGCGGCATTATGATGCCCTCTTCGGATCATCACGCGCCGACAAGGAAGGACGGGACAGGATCTAGGACGACTTTGTGGTTGCCATCAACGCGGAGGGGGTGGCAACCCGCAACATCAAGCAAGTCAAGAAGCGCTGGGAGGACTTGAGGTCCAGGACCCTTATGAAGGCCCGGCACCTCGTGGAGGGGGGTCGGGGCAGCATGAGTACCATCCAGATGAGGGTCCTGGAACGCGTACGCCCAGTGATCTATGCCCAGATGCTTAAGAGGCAGACCCGTCTGGAGTCGAGCGGTAAGTGGCCAAGCATTGCTGTGTGAGACAGGGCATGTTGCAGTGTGCTGGTTGTCTGATACTTGCCTGTATGTGTGACATAGGCCATGTACGCATGTGTGTGTGCAGGGACATCATGCTCATGCATGTGAGACCAGTAATGTGTGAAGCACACGATTGGTGTATATGTTTAAATGCAACATGGGGAGCCCTATGCGGAATGGACACATGAGAGCATGCCAGTCTCTGTTCCTGGACATGGGTTCGAGTGAGGGATGGGTGCTGATGCCATGTACATGTATGGTGTCCATGTCTGTGTGTCTGACCTGCGGGTCTGTGACTTGTGAATGCCATGGATGCATGACACATGTCTGTGACAATGTTCAGAATCACTGATGCAGCCTAGTTATCCTTGCATCCACTGTGTCTGGGGTGTACGAGTCCAGATGGATGAAAGTACGGTGAAGTGTGTGCATGTGATAGGCATGACCCATGATGCTTGTGAGTTCCAGAACAACATTGTATGTTTCAAGAGTCCCTTGGACATGTTTGCTAATGTCCATAGCATGCGCCATGCCTGTTACTGCATGTGTTTTGCCTGCACTGACCCATGTGTTGTGGAGGGACATGATGGAATTGATCTTTGACAGTGCCACTCATCTGCTATTGCTTCCTGTCTAGGGGACCATTGTACAGTACCCTGATGCTTGTGATCTATGTCTCCCTCTACACAGCGCAAAGTGAAGAAGAGCGGCGGGGATGCCCCCACGGCTGCAGCGGAAGGGGTGGGTGAGCCCCCACAGGGGCTTGAAATGGCGGAAGACGGGGTGGAGCCATCCAAGTTGGTGGTTTCCACAGAGGAGGCCACTACTGAGACGTACATGGGGCCTGGTGGGGGCATCTCTGCTGGTGCAAGTGGTGCAGTCCAGGGGCAGGGGCAGGAGGCAGCACAGGTCGCCGTGGAGGGGCCTGTGCATGTCACTGTCCTTGACACTGTGACTGCACCACCATGCACCAGCAGGGATGCCCCATCCCAGGCCTGTCCGCAGGTAGGGGGGATGTCCATGTCATCTGACTCCCCTCCACCTGCGGACGAGGGGACCCCTGGCCGTATGGAGAAGGTCCTGATTGGTGTTGCGTTGCGCACGGGTGTCATTTGTGATGACGTGCGTGCTTCCCGGGGGAGCACGCATGTCATCACGAAGAGCACCGTGCCAACGTTGCCCAGTTGGGAGCGGCCGTGGTCGGGGGTTTCGTACATGTGTCGGCTACTCTGGCGACCCTCTCCTCCTCTGTGGAGGCTCTACGGCAGTCGTTCTCCATGCCGTCTTCCAGCCCAGATGCCACCAGGGCCCCCTGTGGACCTGCCCCGACCAACGCAGCCAACTCGGTGGGGATACCATACCTGCCACAGTCGGGAGTCGGAGGTCCAGCAGGGGTGGACACACCAGCAACTGGACCCCAGCAGATGGAGGATGTGACGGCATCATCGGGCAGGGCACGTGCACGACGGCGTCTGTGGATTCCATCAGCCTGGATGCCGTCGCGCTGGCACAGGCACTTGCGTCTGAGGCAGCGGCAGGCTCGATGTGGGAGGCATAATGGCTCGGGGCCATCAACATCAGGGGGGCAGGCATCGCCGGAGGGCAGGAGAACCCTGGAATGGGAGTGTCTTCCGTGTGGGAGCGGTTGAGCCAGCAGATATGTGTGGAGCGGCAGCGGGCAGAGGAGGAATGGCTCACAATGGTCAGGGCGGAGAACTCCATGCGGAGGGCGCTGAGGCGGGCTGAGTGCCTCGAGGGTATTCGCAGGGAGTTGGAGCTGGACACTGCATTATCCCTGCGAGACCTCGGGGCCAGGGAACACGCCTGCCTCCCAGCCATTGAACAGGAGTTCGATGATGCCCTGGCCCATGACATCAACCAGTGAGCCGTCAGACTAGCCCGCTGCCCTTGTAAATAGTTATGTAGGTAGTGTTAGGTTTCCGTTGCTTTTTTATCTATTTTGGACCTTTTGGACAATGGACCACATTTTTGCATATAGTTTTTTTATTAGGTAGTATTTTTAGATAGATTTCATTTCTTCAGTTGGGATCATTGACCCTGGATTGTTTATCTGTATATAGTTGACTGTTGGATTATAGTTTTTTTGTTGGATTTACCCATGGAGCAATGGTTTTCGGTTTTGTTTTTCCCTTGGATTTACTTTTTTGGACTGTGACTTTGGACACCTTTCCTTGGGATTATGATTTGTGGTTTTTCGTTATTTAACGGACATGCTGCTTTTGGTTTTTAATTCCCATTGTCGTTTGTTTATTTTTAATTCCATTTATGTTGCTTTTAATACATTTTTTTCATCAAACTTCAATGTGTAGTATCATCTCATTGGTTTCATGCATATCATGATATGGGTTTTGACATTCACTTGCACCCATTGTGTGTACGTGAGGGACATGTGTTCATTTACATACTTGCCATTGGGGTTGTATCATGTAATTGGCATTTCTAAGTGGGTGGATGAAATACTTGGGTGGATGTTTGGCATGTAGAGGCTGCCCATAAGGGCCAGGGATCTAGATTGTGATGACGTGTTGGCTGGGGGACATGTGTCAGGGCCTGCGGGCAGGTGGCCCGCACTGCTGGGGGGTGGGGGTGCAGGGGGACATGAGTGGGGGCCTGCTGGCAGGTGCCCCCCAATGCTGGGGGGTGGAGGTGCAGGGGGACATGAGTGGGACATGAGTGGGGGCCTGCTGGCAGTTGCCCTGCACTACTGGGGGCGGGGGTGCAAGGGGACATGAGTTGGTGATCAGTAGTGCAAGGACACATGTGCCTTTGCTGGGGGGCATGCCCATGTTGGGTGGGCTGCCTGCGGGACATGACCAGGGGTGCAGGGTAGTCCCCTGTGGTGTGGGCTGCCTGCAGGGGTCGTGGAGGGTGTACAGGGAACACCTGGGAGGACCCACACTGCCAAATCATGTGTAGGACTCCCCGGCACCCCCGAAATACATGTACCCTGCTGAAATCGCGTGTGTAACTTCCCGCGCACCCCCAAAATACACGTACCCTGCTGAAATCGTGTGTGAAACTTCCCGCGCACCCCCGAAATACACGTACCCTGCTGAAATCGTGTGTGAAACTTCCCGCGCACCCCAGTAATACACGTACCCCGCTCGCACAGGGCCAATCGCGTGTGAAACTTCCTGCGCACCCCAGTAATACACGTACACTGCTGAAATCGCGTGTGAAACTTCCCGCACACCAAAGTAATACACGTACCCCGCTCGCACAGGGCCAATCGCGTGTGAAACTTCCCGCGCACCCCAGTAATACACGTACCCTGCTGAAATCGCGTGTGAAACTTCTCGCGCACCCCAGTAATACATATACCTCACTCGCACAGGACCAATCGCATGTGAAACTTCCCGCGCACCCCAGTAATACACGTACCCTGCTGAAATTGCGTGTGAAACTTCCCGCGCACCCCAGTAATACACGTACCCCGCTCGCACAGGGCCAATCGCGTTTGAAACTTCCTACGCACCCCAGTAATACACAAACCCTGCTGAAATCGCGTGTGAAACTTCCCGTGCACCCCAGTAATACACGTACCCCGCTCGCACATGGCCAATTGCGTGTGAAACTTCCCGCGCACCCCAGTAATACACATACCCTGCTGAAATCGCGTGTGAAACTTCCTGCGCACCCCAGTAATACACATACCCTGCTGAAATCGCATGTGAAACTTCCCGCGCACCCCAGTAATACACATACCCCGCTCGCACAGGGCCAATCACGTTTGAAACTTCCCGCGCAGCCCAGTAATACACATACCCTGCTGAAATCGCGTGTGAAACTTCCCGCTCACCCCAGTAATACACGTACCCCGCTCGCACAGGGCCAATCGCGTGTGAAACTTCCCGCGCACCCCAGTAATGCACGTACCCCGCTCGCACAGGGCCAATCGCGTGTGAAACTTCCTGCGCACCCCAGTAATACACGTACCCTGCTCGCACAGGGCCAATCTCGTGTGAAACTTCCCGCGCACCCCAGTAATACACGTACCCTGCTGAAATCGCGTGTGAAACTTCCCGCGCACCCCAGTAATACACATACCCCGCTCGCCCAGGGCCAATCGCATGTGAAACTTCCCGCGCCCCCCAGTAATACACGTACCCTGCTGAAATCGCATGTGAAACTTCCCGCGCACCCCAGTAATACATGTACCCTGCTGAAATCGCGTGTGAAACTTCCCGCGCACCCTTGAAATACACGTACCCTGCTGAAATCGCGTGTGAAACTTCCCACGCACCCCAGTAATACACGTACCCTGCTGAAATCGCGTGTGAAACTTCCCGCGCACCCCAGTAATACACGTTCCCCGCTGGCCGTGCTGGTACAGGGTTAGCGCAGCCCTTTGCGCTGGATTGGGGATTTTGATGGCTTTTCCCTGCGCGAGGGGCGTTCTTGCCGCCGTAACTGGCGCTGCTGCAGGGTCGCTGCACCACTGTGCGCTACGGCTGGTTTTGGTAAGTGGAATCCATGAATACGCTGTGCGCGGAAGTGGATTTTAGCGCACGCGGCTGGCGCAGTCTTTCGCACGGGAACACTGTGCGCCAGCCGCGTGCGCAACTTTTGTGCGAAATTCCATGAATTACCCCGTGAATTTACACAGAAAATCAGAGTGTATAAAAACCTTTGAAATAGTTAGAGACGAAATCACGGTTATTTCTTATAAAATAATTTCATATGGCAAAACAACTTCAAGGAAGTGCACTAGAGCTTTTATCACTGAATTTCGTGCTAGAAAATAAAATACTCCATATCTGATTTTCATGCATTTCCTGTTTCAAATTTAACAAGTTGGTAAAAAATTTGGCTCGTTGTTCATTCAGATTGACACAAGTTAGAACCAAATGCTGTAGAGTTTCCCTTACAGATGGGGATTCACAGAAACAACAGAAGTTCATATTGTTTGGAATGCTGTTACGCCTAACTAAAACTTCTCTGGTAAGATATAAATTTAGTCTGAGACGGAGAAATGTATTGCGTATGCTCCCAGACGGGCATTTCAACAGATATCCTGCCGCCTGTCCCAGCCTCTTATTTCCAAAGTTGTGGCTATTAAAATCTTTATATTTTAAACAAGCTACACGATTTTGTATCCAATCCCAATGCTAATACTTTGTTTTGGCACGGCCAGGATTTTCAATTAGGAGCTGCAAAGCTATATCAGCTTCTGTCAAAGTGTTCAGAACAAGGTTTCGCCATTTCACTGGAAAAACATGATTTGAAGAGACAAAATAGTGGGCAACCGTGCTCAAGATGTTATCATTTTCCAAACACAACAAGAATTTTCGAAAAAAAAGAGCACATTCTCCACTTAACTCTACATGCCAAGGAGTTTAGACCTAATTCAAATCGTAAAATGGGCAAGGATGAGCAATTTGGCAGATGTAAAACCCTTTTCCAAAAACATGCCTCAAGCTTGTTCCATGTTTTATCACACATATACAGCTTTGATTCAACACCATATAACAGTATGGGAACAACTTTTTGCTCATAAAACAAAAGAAGATATTTTATTGTAAATTTCACATATTTGTAAAGGAGGATTCTAGCTTGTGAGATCAAATTCGACCGTTTAGACTGAAGAAGGCTCACATAAATATTATCCGTGACCGTGTTATGTACCACAAGCCCCAAATATTTATATTCTGAGACTACTGCCATGCATTCCTTTTGTATGAACCAAGTACAGTTTTTAACTTTGCATTTTCCTTGTGGCCTACAAACCATAATTTGGGATTTGACAAATTGCTCCAATAATATGTTAGCGAACAGTTTCTGGCTTGAAGTCATCATCGCCAGAAGGCAGTAATTTCATTTTAGAAGTCTGTCAACTTTCTTTAAGGTCGGGACCAGTGCGGATTGTCGCCAGCTGTCTGGAATTATGCGGGTCTTAATAATATTGCGAAAATTGATTACTAACATACTCGCCCACAAAATTGTATTGTCCTTGAATACTAGGTTGGGGATGCCATCTGGCCGGGGAGCGTGTGATGCTTTAGATTTTACTATTAATCGTTCTAAATTTATCACATTTATCTCCACATCTAGCGCACCTCCCAATGGCAACCCCTGCTGCCCCCATATCAAGGATATAGATGGATCATACTGTGTAGTTAAATTACTTGAGGGAGAATACAGTTGTTGCATGTGTAACATCCAACTCTCCTGTGAGACCAGATTAAGTTCTGTCTGAAGATAAGATTTTCTGAAGCTGTTAAAGTTTTGCCAAAAGATTACCATGTTACCTGTTTTCAGCCACAAAAATAAATTCTGCCACGCTATGCTACTTATGGATGCATTGTGCATTTTTTTCCAGTTTCTATGTGTTGTGGCTAAATTAATCAGCATTTTCTGTTAAGTAGATGGAAGTAACTTGATGTTCCTTTTTACTGCCGCCCTATCCTAATGATATTGTTTCTTTCTTTCATAAATAACTCCATCGAAGGATTTTTGGCAGTTGTTGTAGCTATTTTTTACTTGACCTTCCTTAGGTTTTGTAAGAGATGGAATTAGGCTTGAAATCATTTTCATCAGATCCCAGTCTACAGACCTTAATAAACTCTCTAGTTCATAAAAATTATGATTTAAGGTCCCATTCATCGCTTTAATATCCCTGCTGTTCCATCGGATTCTATTGCCGGCGAAGTTCATCATTATGTTGGGGCACTTCTCAAGTAACTTTGGCATAGTTTTTAGTTTAGTTAACCAACATAATGCACCATGACAGCTGATCCAATTATGCACAACTGTGATTGAACTGCATATCATGCTCATTTCCACATCTACTATAACATAATCAATAAGTGATATTAGAGTGCCATTGGACCATGTATATCGAGGTTTGATATTTGGTGTGATTTTAAGAAATTGAAGATGATAGAAGTTAATAAGTTTATACCAAGAACTGTTCCTCCCCACCATTGTGACTTAGGAAAGCATAATTATCGCCTGTTAAAGTCGCCGGCCAATAAAACATGGCCGTGAGGCGATCTCTCGATCCAATGTGATATGGCGCATATTAGTATGTTCTGTATCGACATAGTCTGAGAACCTGCCGGTGGATCATAGATATTAATAATTCAATTTTTCTCTGTTAGGAGAGTGGAGGTCTGTAGTATTCCCATTATTACATTAGGCAATTTCATCACATTTGAAAATGTGGACAACCTTAAGTGTGCCTTTACTCCTATCGTGAAGTCTTCGCTCACCCTCCACGTCTTAACCTGGGTGGCATTGTTAAACAGAATTTGATAGCCGTCTATTAAGAAGGGCTTGTTACACAAGGTCTCTTGCAGTAGGAATACATCAGCATCTTACAAGAGGGCCTGACCTTTGGGGTGGACCAAGAAAGAGCTATGCCCTTGTGAGTTCCATGACACCCATGACAGACATGAAATGCTTTTCCCTTGTCAATTTGCTCCATTATGTGAGCACAATGGCATCCAGAGATATGTATCTGATGACGTTTCTCATGCCTGTGTGCTCTGGCTTTGCAATTCTCTTAATGCAGCTCTCTCTGTCATTTGCGTAAGGGTAGTTGGTCTTGTTGTTGATGTTTGTTATCAATGTGTTGCATATGCCCAGTGATTTTGCGGCATGCTATTAATAATGTATATCATGCCTTCAATAGTGTCTCTGAATGTGTTTTCAGCATCGCCACCATTAGGTTGACTATAATGGTTGACTATAATTGTTATTTTCTTCTTTTGTGGTGTCAAATCCTGTGGTGCAATATTGTATTTAGATATTGTGAATTTTTGTCACCTGTATGTTCTTTTTAGTTCTTCTTTTCTTCTTTTCTTCTATACATTAAGTTGTTTTTATGTTAGATTAATAGAACGGTTCTCTATTCTTTTTAGTAGAATTGTGAATTTAATCTTGTTTTGTTTTACTTATTGAAATATTAATTGTATGAATTTTGTAAAGCTGTTCCTTTCTTTTGTTGATTGTTTAACTTTTGATGTGTAAAAGTTCAAATTTTGAACGAAAGCACACACAAAAAAAGATGGATAATAACACCGTTCTATTTTTGAAAAAGAGCTTAAGGACATATGAACGTTCTCTTACCGAATGATACAAGTGCCCCTATCCTCTAGGGCACTTGGATAAATTATGGGCATTTCAGTCTTTGCTTCAGGGAGCTGTGGGGAGATATGATCTACTGTGCCCACCTTCTGGGCCCACTCATCCAACCTAACAGGCTTAGTTGGCAGCAATATTGGTGATAATTTTTTCTTATCAACTAATTGCCCTTTTTACAGCTCCATCTTGCTTGGTTGTTGACATGCCACCAGACTGTTTGTGCCTTTTTTCTTAGGTCCCTCCAGGTATACCTTAGGCTTGGTTGCATCTGAGGCACCATTTTGGAACCAAAAGCCCTTACACACACACACCGGCTCACCTCCTTCTGAGTCCTTTTTGATTTGGTTGTTTTAGAGCAATCTCAGGCTTATTCAGAACAGGTGGTATGTATGGGATCAAATGTGAATATTTGTTTTTGAGATTCTTTTTTAATTCAGTGTGGGGGAGATATGCACTTCTTCAAATTGCCAGCTCGCTGTCAACTTTTTCATATTCCCTCCAGCTGTTGTTTTCTGTTTCGCAACCGGTTTTCCTTTCGTATCGGGTTCCTTTGCCACAGCCGGTGCTAGAACATTATTATTTGACCCCTGATCCTTTAATTTACCTTCAACTGTTGTTTTAGTGTAAAGTTTCTAAATTAAGGATGCGATTAAGTCTGACAATTTGAGAGTCAGTGCTTTACTATCACTAAGTTTGTCCATTGTAGTAGCAAGTATTATTGCTTGGGCATCAATTTTGCTCTCTAGGGTGGCTAAATAATCCTTAGTCTCAGCTTTATAAGCCTCAGTTGTCTTAATAGAAATATCTGATTCACTTTCAGCATCAGACTCTGTTACGTTTGATGAGTCGGAATGTGAGGCAAAGACTCTCATATCCGGTGTATATGACACATTTATAACCACGTTGTCTTCCGGATATCTTGTTTCAGACAAACATTTCTCACCTCCCATGGAAGCCCTTTTCAAATTAGTTACCAAGTTCAGCAGTGAAGTATTGTTGTCTCTTTTCTCTGCCTAGAACTTTTCATTCTCCTCTTCTAGTGTTATTGAGGAATGTCGAGGTGCATCACCATCTTAAGCACCTAAGAATGCAGTAATTTGGGCATTTGAGGGTAAAGTATAGTTAGAGTTTTTCGCCAGGGCATATTTAGAATTATTTTGCAAATTAGCACATTTGTGCTAAATACCTGCTCTCCACAGGGTCCCTTTGAGTGTCATTAACAGTACTTGCAAATAATAGGAAAGCACGAAATATGGTTTACCTTAATGAGCGCATGGGGATCCGAGGTGCAAAGATGAATTAGTGTGCCTGTCCCCCAGTCCACCAGACATGAGACACTCAGCACCCTCTCGACGGGCGCGCTGACACAATTGAGTTTGGTTTTTGAATGCTGGGTCTCATGCTGGTCCCCGGGGGGGGGGTTAAGAAACACTTAGTAGAATGTAGAATGCTTGATTTCCTCCAGGCAAGAGCAAGCAAACACTGCACTGTAGAAAGCACATAGAAAACTGCAACAATGATGCAAATAGGCAAGGATAGTATCCGAGCACACAAGACACTTAGCACCCACTCAACGCGCCCGGTGATGCACTTGAGTTGGGTTTCTGAAAGCTGGGTGTCGTGCTGGTCCCCAGGGAGGTCAGACACACTTAGTAGAATGTAGAATGCTCGATTGCCTACAGGCAAGAGCAAACAAACGCTGCATTGTAGGAAGCACATGGAAAACTGCAACAATGATGCAAAGGCAGGAAAGGCTCACATACATTTCTGTCAATAGGCAAAGATAGTGTCTGAGAACACGAGACACTCAGCACTCACTAGACGCGCATGCTGACACGCTCGAGTTGGGTTTTTGAATGCTGAGTCTCGCGCTGGTCCCTGGGGAGGTCAGCTACACTTAGTAGATTGTAGAATGCTTGATTTCCTTCAGGCAAGGGCAAACAAACGCTGCACTGTAGGAAGCACGTAGAAAACTGCAACACTGATACAAAGGCAGGAAGCGCTCATGGAGTTTCTGTCAATAGACAAGGATAGTGTCCAAGCACACGAGACACTCAGCACCCACTTGATGCGCTACCAAACTTTATTACTGTTATTACTGTTATCACCGCTTGGTCCAGTGGTATTACCGCCAGATTAGAAGTGGCGGTAGGCGGTGTTGGTCCCCATGGCATTGGAGTCCATAAGACTCTGTGGGGAATTTTGGTTGAATTACAGTGGTGGTAATTCAACCAAAATTTGATAGATAGCGGATTACCCTCCTGCATTTTACCCTCACCATCCAACATGTAATGATGCCCTTAAAAGTCCTTTACTTTGCTATCCACATTCCCTACAACTTACCTTGACCCCATATGCACTTCTACCTACCAATAAAATGCTGGTTGACTCTCATTGCACAGCCACTCCCATTTCAAGTGCCTTCTTCTAGTCTACAAAGCAATCAATGATTGTGCTGGTCACAATCTGTCTGATTGTATCTCAGTTTACTCCCTTTGATTCTGTTTGTTTTGATCCTGGTATGTATCACAATTGTTTACACCCTCATAAACTGGATCACCACTTGTTCTCATCTCCGTGCTGTTGTAAAGGCACCATTCTTTGGGATCCCTCTGCCATCTGCAAATGTATTAATATTATCAAAATTGACATCTCTCTTCTTCAAATAAATATAGATACAAGCCTGGGCAATGAAGGTGTGAGATCAACTGCCCACGTGTGCATGCAAACAATGGCTAAAGTTAGTAATGCTGACAAAGTCTCTTTTTAGCCATTTCTATACAGGCAGTTTTGGTGATGTCAGTTGCACTGTCTATACCATATGTGGTGGCACTGTCCGGGTCACTGAGTTGGAGGTTTTTGATGGCCAAACATAACAATTAGCTAAAAACCATCAAAGAGACTGAAGTATTAGTGATGGGTCCGATGTTTTCATGCCTGGTTGCGGATCAGGACCATCAAATATTCCTCATGTTACCAAACACTGGATTAGAAGATGTCTTCAATGCTGCCTTTTCCACACTGAAACCACACTTCCATTCACTTCAAATGCTGATCATGAGCACATCCTGGGGGATCAAGCATAGCAGATGCATCAATGAAGCCGTATTCTAGAAACTAATCCAAAATAATATTGGTATAGCAACACATTATTTTTTATCAGCACCAAATAGGAAATGTGTATTACTAGCAGCCATTAATTAATGGAAGAATATGTAACTAATCTAACATGAATGGTAGCAATATGTTTCTCATTGTTGTATTCACACTGAACATTTATTTTATGGAGCTGCACATAATGAGATTCTTTTTAATTAAAATAATGTACATATTTTTTAATATATCTGGTTTGATTGTGACATTGATGAGTGTTGATCCCAAATGAATTCATTCTAAATTATTCCATCATTCCATTTGCTACCCATACAGATTTAGTTGATGGTAGACATCCGAGAAACTCCTGGGAATCATGTGTTATATGTTGTACAGTATTTGACAGGAGATATCATATTGTCTGACATCCACTACTAATGTGGTTGTAAAATACAAGTACCCTAGTCCTCAAAACGTTACCCATCTTTTTTTTAAACAGGAACATGTCCTGTCAGATTCCTCTGCCGCAAAGTATTCTGCATTGTATGGCAATTTTTCATTGAAGAAAGTCCATATACATGCAACTACACCCATACATACCTGTCACCCCAAAATAACCTCAGGGTTTGAAGGAGAGAGTTAGAACTACCATCTGCATTTCTGTTATATATCAATTGTATAAAGTCCCTTCATTATTGTTGTACAATTTCTTTTATTGTGCATTGGTTTAAAATAAACCGTTCACAAATGTACATGTATAGAAACACATAAAATCAAAGTTGAACAAACCACATGCTGTAAATAACTGATAGTAGTTAAGAAGTATTATTTAGTAATACTATTCATGTTGAAGTATGTTCCTTATTAAACCTCTATGTCACCATTGTTTTGGCTAAGATGCCATAAACAATTCTGATCACAGCAGTTGTTAATGATGTTACAGAATCATCAAGTAGCCTGTACCAACAATAATCAGGAGATATGAATTCAATGTTGCATACACATTTGGCTAGATGACATTTTGTAACTAAATTATACTGTCATAATCTGGAAAGTTATGCTGCCAAGGATTTGACTGGCCCCTTCCTTTTCAGAATCTACATAATCTTAATTTGGAAACTATTCCAGAACAGATATCACACATTTCCCCAATTGGGAGTGTATTCAAATGGAATCTGTGGTAGGTATCCCAGAAACTCGGACAACGGAAGCACTCTAAGTATGCCAGTAGAGTTTCTACATTCCGAAGGTTCCTGTATGATTGTTTCTTAAATGTACAGTTTGAAAGAGAATCAATTGTGAAATCCAATCTGAAATCCATAACCTATCCTTTGCAGTACAACAATTATCTCTAAATACAGAAAGGGAGACCCCATAATCCTTTAATACATCATTGCACGTATGCACTAATTCATTCAAATATATGCAAGCTTTAGAATAAACAAGCAGCATAAGATATTATGGTACAAGATAAGCATGTTTCATTTGACCAAAGATGACGACTTTCAGTGAAAAAACCTTCTTTCATTAAATTCCCTCCTGTCTAAAAATACACTCCAAACCATTGAAATGCCAGCATTCAAGACCATAAACAATAGTGTGGATAACTTTATACTCTCATTTTCTTTTATTCAGAATATCAAGCTGAGCACTCAAACACCTCCTCTTAATTCATGAGTAAATGAGATTGATGAATGTTTAGAGAAGATCGGATGCACCTGTAATATAACAGATGTTTTTTCATCTAAATCAAAGAAATTCAATTAAAAGCTGCTATATGGGATCATAATGCCTGTACCACTTATGTATCAAAAAAGTTCAGTATAGAGCGTATTCTAAGCAATCTTTCTCGGCGGATACTCCTTGCGAGTACATACAGATTCTGCAAAATGCTGATGTAGGACACTTCCTAATGTGCCTAAGATTAAATCAACTCCCTATTTTATTGAATAGAGGTGCCTGGCACAATATTTCTATTAAAGAGTGCTTATGCAGACTGTGTAAAAGTGAAATTGCATCTTCGGGACACTTACTGATGGATTGTATTGGTCTTACTTGATTATATAAAAAATGGTTATGGTAGCTGGCCGATGATATAAGTATCATACACAATCCTTTACATCTTCCTATACACTGGGCAAATACCACGGGGCCTAGCAAACATTCTAAGAAAGCACCTGTGTGTCATTAGATTTGCAATATGGTTGGAAAAAATGTAAATTTCAATTATCTTCAGCTATGAGATTGCATTTCAAGTAAGTTGTTTTGCCAACCCATTATTTAACAGTGACCGCATTTTAGAGTCCCATCTTGAGATAAGGCTTTCCAAAATATGTTGTCTATCCTTGACCAGCATTTGATGTCTATAGGATTTCATCCAGTTCTTATATGTTTGATTTTCAAATCTAAGCACATAGGTTCACTGCCCTACCAACTGGCTCGTCCCAGATGGTAAATTTGTACTCTCAGCTCTGTTTATCTCAGCAACCAATGGGTAATAAAAGTTATTCTTTGCCAGTGCCATCAAAGAGGATGTCTTCAATGGCACATTTGCAAAGGCTGACATAACTCGAATGAACCAGTTGAAATGATTTGGTAATATCTGAACCTCTAAGTCTGCTCAATTAGAACCACACAATATATCATTAAGTTTTGCATTGAAGCTGTAGATGTTCTTGGGATCCCATAAAACATGATTACTACCAGGAACCACAGTACGTGAGTTAAAAAATGGTGCTGTCGCCCAATTCAAACAAAATTCAGCTTCCAGCCAGTTGTGGCCACTGACATCTGTAGAAATAACCTGAAAACTATTGCAGCAATTAAACAGGGACACATAAACATAGTAATATAATAATCACTAGGACCAATGTTGCAATTAAAAACTGGATACATGTCACCTGGGAATTTCTTATTACATTGTACCAAGGTCCCAGGTATTGAGAAAGTGCATCCAACAAAGCCCATTCATTTCCTGTTTCCCAGAGATGGATTAGGCATAGCATAGTCAAGAGGATCAGGGCAAGTACAATTAAGATCCCCTGCCAGTAAAAGTTTTCAGGGTAAACCTCTTCCAAACCGGAAGAGAGAATTTCGCTAGGGCCTCAAAAAAGTATTTAAATTTGATGTAATCAGGTTCCCATATACGTTGATTATCAATAAGACAACGAGGGATGGATACAAATTCATAAATAGTTTATCGGCAAAAAGCCCTGGCTATTTGTCAGACCAAATTTATTTACATACAAAATTGCTTAAAAGGCCACCAACTGGCCTTCTCGAACTTAAACGATACACTTTTTGTAAAAAGAGGTGTAACCATGAAGGAAAGAGTGTTAGATAGCCATACCTCCTGAAGGATTATAATACCAAAGGAATTAAAATCAAGGCTTCGATAGAAGGCGAAACAATTATCTGTGGTACTGACAGAATGTGCAATAAAGGGCTATTCAATCATCAAACCCCCTGCCAAGAACCCTCTGTTTGGAAGGCCGAGGTCAACCAAGACAAAACAGTGAAGTCATTAGTGGCTCCAGTGTACACACATTGTGCAAAATGAAAAGATTGTTTGTTTGTTCTTGGGTGACATGAAATGTGTAGTGCATGTACAATTCATCGTGAACCGTAACGCTAGGATGATTAGATGTATTCATCTCCTGGATATTGCTAGGAACACAATATAAATCGTAACCCAACAACAATGAGTTATGTTTTTTTTCTATTAACAAGGAGATCATGATTATTGACCTGTATAATGTAAATATTATTTGACCTAGTGTTGTCCACAATCTCCACTCAATCCATGTCATTAGAGACAATGGGCCTCATTACGGGTCTGGCGGAAGCTGTGCTGGTAAAACCAGCAGGTAGCCACCGGACCCCTAATGAATTGCCAGCGCCTGACTTCCCGGTTCCACTGGACTATTCCAAGTCCAGTGGCCGGGAAGTAAGGTGCCAGTACTTTTGTTAGTCCCCATTCCCATGGAGTCCCATAGGACTCTATGGGAATGGGGACATGGGAGCACCAGCACCGTTAACAATGGTGTCAGACCTGCCGGGTCGGACGGCACCCGCCTGCATATTTGTACTGTGCTGGTCCAGCACCGTTGTTAACGGAATGGCACAGTTATAATGAGGCCCAATATTTCTTAGCCTGAAAACCTCATGAAAATGGGCCAACACCTTTGAACAATTCACCACAAGCGTAGGGGATCGCTGAAAAATTGATTTGAGGCCCATGATCAATGAGCTCAAGGAGTGGGCCGCAGTATGGGATAAGGAAATGTTCTGATTGTTCCAACACATCACATCAGACCCTGCACATAGGGAAGCATGGGGTGAGACAGGGTCAGTGACTTTACAGATGTGGATGGTAAACAATCATCCACACATTCCTTATAATTGAGTTACACACATATCTCATTTTCATCCTTAGAATGGGGAGAGTCCTCCATCATAGGCGAGTCAGAGTGTCTTTTCCAAAGGAATCTATAATAGAATTCCCTTTATAGATTGGCTAGTAGAATGATATAGCCCCTTCTGTGTACCTTTGTTGCCCCTTTATTCTTTTTTCTTTTTCTCCCTTGGTTTCTGTAAGATGCAAACAGCAGGAGGTGAGTAAGGCCCTGGGCAGAACCCTCATTGCCTAGCTCAATGTAGGCCAAAGTAAATTGGATTGGCCCTAAGAATTTCCTGGACGATTTTCTCCTTGCAGCTGAGACTTACTGTTCTTTGATTGTTTGGCTTTTTGTTTAGAAGTAACATGCTGCACGGACTGAGTTTGCTGATCATTAAGAACCTCACTGCGACCTATAATGTTATCTTAGGCTAGAGAAACTTCACATACGGCCCTTGGAGTATTAAGCTAACATTCCAAAATATCACAGGTGATCATCTCCCCTGGGTCACACAGAATGGATTAGTTGTCTTTAGTTTCCAAATTTGGATTTCTCCGTTTATTGTTCCATGTTTCAATCAGCGATTCAATAACACAAAAGCTAGATGTCTGAACCTTATGCAAAAATGGTTCATGAATCTTGACCAAGAAATTGAGAACAACGTGGAGTGCACTAAATTAACTTGGGCCCTGTTTAATGGAGTTTCTTGAACAATCCATCATGCCACAAATAGAGTCCTCCATTTCCAAGGAGCCTGGGTATATCTGCAAGAGGAGCAAACAGATGAGGAAAATTACAGGTGAAGCCGATACCTGTGGTTTGAATCCACAAGCTTCAAGAGTGACACACATTCTCTCATTGGTGCAAGCTAAAAAGCTAGGAAAGTTCAACAGAGGAAATGGAGCACAAGAGATCTTGTTCCACAGTTTCATGAGCCGAGGCGAATGATCAATGGCGAGTCCCTCTTCACTGTATGAAAGATGGCAGGCTGGAGATTCAGAGGACATATCTACAGAAACATCATTTGTACAATGAAAGAAGTCAGTTATTTTGTCTGTATGCCTCTTATCCACCATACATTGAACTAGCTGGCTTACTGTACCATCACAATTGAGTCCCTCATTGGCATTGCAGGTATTATCTGGTAGAACAGTGTAGAACAGGGACGGCAGAAAAAGTAAGGCTATCAGATAGCTGACACAAAGGGGGTCATTACGAGTATGGCGGTAGGGGCTTAACGGCACTGTTAAGTATGGCGGTGCTGTTAAGCCCCTACTGCCATATTCCAAGGTCCCTTATCGGGTCCCAGCAGGAACGGCTGGTCTGACCAGCCATTTTTTGCGGGACCCGTTATGGGACGGGGGAGCTAATAACGGGCCTGCAATTTGTGGGCCCGTTATTAGCGCCTTACCCATTCCCATTGAGCCCTATAGGGGTTCAAATGGGAATGGGGAATGGTTTACTGAATGGGGACCTACCGGGTCCGCATAGGTCGGAATGTCCCAGTAAGTCCCCATTCAGACCAGGACCCGGGTTTGGAGGCAGCCATGGCGCTAATAGCGCCATGGCTGCCTCCAAACTCGTAATGACCCCCAAAGATTCTCTTTGCTGAATGAGAGGCTTGCTATGCAGATTTTCTAGTGTCAGACGGCTCTGTGAACTAGGGGGTCTTGTGGAGGTTTTATAAAACAACAGAAGTGAAGTATGAAACAGGAAGTGCTGAACATATAATAGTTAAATAAAAGGCATTTACCTTCTGTTGCTTCTTCACCGTGCCACCACCACCATCGCAACAACTGCAACAACTGCACTTTGCAGTGCACTTTACGGTGCTCTTTGCATGTAGCCTCTCTTGATATAGGCTCCTCCTGTGCCCATTCAAGCTACTTCTTCTCACTTCTCACATGTCTTCTCAATAAATACCGTCCGACATATCAAAACGTTGTTGCCTTGTTAAAGCAAAACCAATTACAGCTCTCCTTTTTATGCATTTGTAGGTTATGCCATTGTCACATATCCACATACGAATATTGTAAATGTGAAGCCATAAGCAATCGAACAATACTCCCCAAGTTCTGATATATGTTTGAGAGAATTATAACATGTTAGGGGACTGTACAAAGCACCATAGATCCCGAGGTTTCAAGGCACCGAATTAGCAAACTAACAAAAATAGAAAAGAAAGAGGCAAGACTACATTTGTTTTGAAAGTGAACATGATTAATGATTGTGGAAGGACCAGGGACAGTGTCTTCATAGGTCACAGACCAAACCTTAAAACAAATTCTGCAAGAATAGAACCTGAGAGGAGGATGAGGAAAGTGTGTAGCCCATAAGTATAGTGTTCAAAAAAGAAGAGCCAATTCCATGTTATGGTTAATGGCCACATTGACTTCCTTGAACTGAATGCTCTCGCCAACAAGAGCAAGTAGAGATGGCACTGGACAAGAGAGACATATACCCCTACCAATCTTCCACCTGCAACATACAGAAGAGCCTTACATCATGTCACATGATTGGAAAGGAAGCCCAGAAGAAGAGAATTACCATACCATAGCATGGTAAGATATAATAACCAAAACTGCTGAGATTTGGATGGAAAGGTTAAATGTGTCATGGATGGTGTGGCCTGTATTTGTTTTTTTCCTACCTGTAAATCAACAACCAAGTCAGCGCTTTTCACTGTGTCTACACGAGAAGAGATAAGACACTCTTGCAATATTGCACCCCTCTTGTGTTGTCCTTGTGGAACAGAATGGACACAATCAAAGTGGTGGTATCTCCAATAATGATGTGCCCCCTTAATATATAACCTATAAACTTTACAGATGTCTTATATTTTTTTTATTTTTTATTTTTTATTTTGATATAGCTGAACAATTCAACTTTTCAAAACAATAAAATGCATAAAATGCATAAAATTCACTACATTACATTATATTATTATTTATAAAGGAAGAGCAGAACAGAAGGTATACATTTACACATCAAATTTCAGATGTCTTATATCAAATATACACTTGAGGCCTTTTCTCGGGGAAGTAAAATAGGAAGAGTTGCATGTGCCAAAATGAGATGAAACAGAAAATGAATTGGATTAGGCTTTCTGGATTTCAATTCAAGACCTTAAGTACATTCTCTATTCTACAGCTTCCTTAATGGTGCGTGTCACCAACAACCATAATTTCACAACGCTTTTGTGTATCTTTTTATGTAAAAGTGCTATCTCCCTTTTGTTTTTAAGAGTAACATTTCCATGGCCAGCTTTCCAAATTGTAACAAGATTGAAGCTATCAACCACAAAAGGTACATCATACAAGAGTAGATAAGATACAGCATTTGCACTGATATTCTTGAGTTATTTTTGCTCCTTTACGGTATACGTGCACAAATAAGCCTCCAATGTTTCAGAATGTCTCATTCATAAAATCACTATATATTAACCAGATCTTCTACCATTGCCATGCCTTCCATTTGATCCACTCCATTACATTTTCTTACACACAGGAGCTTTGTAAAATAATTCAACTGTGTTCAGTAGTTCAGTAGGCACAAGATAGGATGGATAATCAAGAGGAGGACAGGAAATCTGATAAAGATGTAATGTCTCAAGAACATGGTTATTTTGGGGGGAATTGGGATTCAAAAGGTAGCACCATTTTATGAAACTTCAAGAATATGTAAACTCAAGCAGGCAATAGGCACAACAAAAATTAGGGGAAGACGTCATTTTGTGACACCTGAGGAATTACACATAGGGACAGATTCGGTCAAAATTGCATCTAACTACGCTGCCAGCCAGCACAACTCAATCACTGTTCTTCATAGTCCATTAAGCTCCTGCAACTACAAACACCATTAATGGCAATTAAAAAAAGTTAATTTATGATGCAGATATGATTTATAAGCTAATATCCTGTCCTGGAGTCAGAGTGAAATGAGTTTTCCGGAAACGCTATGTCAAAGGAAGTCTGTAATATTGCGTTAACACCTGTCTTACTCACAATGAATGCACTGAGTAATTGCCAAATCTGTAATATTGAAACTGAAAAGAAGCAGAGTTTTATGATAAGGAAAAGACTTGACAACTGGGTCTGATGATAGTGCTGCTGTAAATAATTGCTTAATGAAATGGAAGTATGTTGTAAAGCTACAATCAAATCTAGAGTGGAATCAAGTGTGTAGTATTTATGAGGGAGAATGTAGAGCCTCAAAATCACCCACTCATTTTGGCAATGAAAAATGAGAATTGACACTGTTTATAAACTTTCTTCAGGCATAAGTCAGATTATGACATTTGTTCAATAACAGCAAATTAGCAAACCCATTGAGTCAAATTAATTGTAATGAGTTGCCTTCTGCATTCTGTAGCTATCTGCTAATAAATGATCATTCATTTACATTTGTATCGGTATCCCGTTTATGGTGTGTCCCTGATATGTCAGCTGCTATCTGGGATTATGCCAATTTCAATTTTTGATATATAAGTTTGCTTTTGTGTCTATTTTAGGATGAATTTGAATATCATAGTTTATTCTAGTTATATCACTGTCAGTGTACTGTTTTTTGAATATTGTAATATACATGATTGGGAATCAAGTCATTACGCCACTATGATTAATATCCCAAGTTAACTTATAAAATGATGCGGGATGTTTGGTAATGTATTGTGGTTTGTAATGTATCCTTGTGCTTGGAATAATAAACCTAATATTCAGTTGTACTTACTTGATTATGATATGTAGGATTATTTAGCGTGTTTTTGGAGTGCAGCGCCACTACATGGGATCAATATATAGCGTGTTTTTGGAGTGCAGCACCACTGCATGGGATCAATGTATTGCTAAAATGCGGAACAGCAAGCCATGTGTTGCCGGTGTAACATATGGATATGTAAATGAAGACAGGCTACTCAGTCAAAAACACATAATTTTTTTTCACATTTAAAAACGCACTATTTTTTTTTCTCACCTGAAATGCCTCTGTTGCAGGAGACACATTAGAGGATTAATGAACTAATATAATTAACAGTACTAACATGATTCTAACTTATTAATATCATAATGTGTTCTCCAAGTGCAAAATGAGGCAGGCTGAAACTCATTTTAAACGGACATTCAGAATTTCTTTTTCCTTTCTCTTTCTCTGTGTTTTTCACGGTCCTTGCTAAGAAAACAAAACTTGAATAAGCAGGAAATTAGTGGATACAGTTTCTTACTGAAGAGTGAGCTATTGTTTGAAGAAGAGGGTATGACATGATAGACTTTTATTGGATGCACGTCACGTGAGGGCTGTAACAGAGGTCTCTTGGTGCATCTCGGGGAGGAAGAAAGGCAGTGGACATTTTGCACAGCTTCGGTGAGGACTTGGCGGGAGTTGCTGTGGGGTTGCCTGATTGAGGGGCGTCGTTCCAGTGCACTGCTGACCTTCACAGGCTGGAGATTCCAGTCAATTAGCACCGGCTTGAGGACCAAAGAGTGCAGATTGGAACTGCATGTCCTCGCCGGGTGCTCTAAAAGGAAGCCCTGAGCCATTTTTAAGAAAGCAACCAGCCCAGAGAGTTCGCGTGCTGAACAGCTACAATTTGCTGGTAATTATCTTACACGAAGTGAGATTGCGGTGTGTGAATGAAATCTATTTCAGTCAAGCAGCGCAGCGATAGCTGCATTCTAATGTTGCCCTTCAGAAATGCAAGTCAACTGATGCACTGTTCTTTTTATTGTTGCAAATAATCTAATGAAATGCCATGTATTTTGCAATTGTTTCTCTTATGTTTATTCTAGAAAAGACTGCCTCGAAAAACTGGTAATGTATGATTTTTGAAATGAAACTGATGTAAATCACAATCTGGTAAAGGCTTCTATTTGCTTCTATTTTTCTCTGGTGCAGTTAGCCCATATCACCTGATAAAAGGGGAGGTTGTTGGGTAATATATGCCAAGCATCCCATGTGGAAAAAGTTATGTTATGAGTAATTATAAATAGCTGTGTGCGTGGTTCCACTCAGTGGATATGTGTGTGTGTCTTCTGAGTGGAACACAATCTGATAGTCTGCTGGATGTACATAAGTCAGCAGAGAGAGAGGCCTCTGGAAATAGTTTCACTAATGTAAATAAATTAGTGATTATACCACATGTTATTGTGAATACTTTATGGAAGCATAGCACACTGGTGTAGATAAATCAGTGATAACAGCCATAAGTGGCACTCCATATGAAAATGTGGTGTTATTGAATAATGTAGAAGCCTGCGGCCTCTAGAGATCACAAGAACAGTCTAAACAAAAGAAAGGGGTTTTGTATGTTGGGACCACAAATAAAACAACGAAATTATGCTCATCACTATACCAAAACAAAATGCATACCAACTAAATGTATCTGTGTACTGAAATAATGCATAGCCACGATACCACTATAATACCAAACCCAATCTGAATGCAAGGAGTGATTATTGCTAAATTACTTTTATTTTTGGTGGTAAGAAAGTACCGCTAGGCCCCAAATCTACACAAAATAGCCTACATATTTATGGTGCGTTGCAGGCCCGGAAAGTGATCATAGAGCACCTACTGGGCGTGGCAAGTGTGTCTCACACAGCCATCTGTACATTAAAGGGAACCCACTTCATAATAGCAGTGTGTCACTAAGAATGAATTTCAGAACGTCTCAAAGGGAAACCACATTCTCAGACCTAGCGCAATATTTAGAGGCAAAGTTATTTGCACATGGGACGTGGTCATCGAATAGTACCTCAGAATGGCATGACCGCATTCAGGGTGAGGTGCAGAAAGAAAAACTAGACAATATTTTTGCAGAAGGCAGCATAATTCAGGTCTGCCTTCTAAGGTTATTAAATGCAGCTGATAAAAATGCAGAGAATGACTGTTTGATACGGGTATTCGCCAAAATCTGCTTTATTTTGAATAGGTCCCTGCGAATGCAAGAAAATTACACCCAGCTAATTAACAGGTTAAAGACTGACTTAGATGGGGCAAGTAAAAAAGAGGAAATGTTAAGAGCAGAATTGGATGTATGCCAAAAAGACATGCAGTTAAAATGCAGAGATTTTGATGTTCAATTGTCCAAAAGCAAGAAACAGTTTGAGGACAGTGAACAAAAATTGGTACACTTAAAAGCATTGGTGGGCCACATTAGACAAGATAAAGATGAGGTTGTGTCAGAGATGCAGATCTTACAAAAAGAACATTATGAGAAAGAAAGTGACCTCCAAAATGCAGAACAAGAAATGGCTAAAATGCTTCAAGAAAGAGACAAGAGGAATAAAGAATTGAATGAGTGCCAAATGCAAATGTGTGACATGCAGGAGGTAATTAATAAAATGAGTGATGAAAACAACTATTTGCAAAAGGAAGCAAACAGGCTCCTTAAAAAGTGTAAGGACTTAGAACAGCAAATGTGCATTCCCATGTCCCAGGAGAGGCGGCAGGGTACCACATTCAATGGAGTTGAGGTGAATTCTATTTCTACTCAAAGGACTAGTGCCCCAGTGACTGGGCCGGTGACTGAACTTGGTTGCAGCGCCCTTGGGGATTTGATACTCCCATTGGGGGCTGCCACCAATCCCATACACCTGGAACCAGGGTTGAGTCACCAAGTAGTGCAATTCCATGCATTGCAACAAGTAGCCCCATAAAGATAATGAAATCCATTAAAGCCCTGATAAAACCATTTAAAAAAGGAGGGGAATGCTGCATAGAGGATCACTTAGAAGCGGTTCATGACATTTTTTAAAGCCCTTCAGATACCTAAGGAACAGTACAGGCAATATTTTCATTTAACTTTAGATGCCCCGACGGCCAGTATTATAAGAGGATTGAATGAACAGCAGAATATGACATGGGCGGAGTTCGGAAAAGAGATTAGGCGTCATTTTTCTCCTTTCCAGTCATTGTAGGAGGCAAAGAAAGTTGCTTACACAATCACTGCTGGGCCTAATACATCCCCTTGCCAGTTTTTACAAGACTTAAAAAGAGCATTTTCTCGCTTTGATGTATCTTTTGACCCCAATTCCAACAAGTTTGAAACTGCCTACTTCTGGGTTGCAGAAAGACATCATATCCCAATTGGTCCGTGAATTTGACCGTGACAAGTCCCTGGAATGGATTGTACACCAAAGCACAAAACTATATGAGGTACTCTATTGTCAGGTTACAGAAAGTGATAAAATGAGAGATACTAGACCTAAATCTAAAGAACCCTCAGCAACAGTGATGGAAATCAGGTCAGCCAAAATGTCCCTTGAGTCTCCTCAAAGTCCAAGTAAAAATAATTTGGCACCTGAACAGAGGGGTAATCAACAAAGGTCATCACACACTGCACCAATCTTCCAATCACATGATCCTAGTAATAGGGAGAGCTACATCAGGCCCACGTACTTAGGAGATAGGCCCCGGGCAGGCTAAAGACCTGATATGTCAGGTATGAACAATAACCAGAGACAAAATCAGGATCAAAGAAATGATGGTCCTTATCAGCCATTGGGGACACAAAGCAGATTTGATCCCAATACCATGATATATGGTGATCAGGATAGGCCCCGATATGTGGATCGATTTGCTGATAATGCGAATCAACATAGGGGCCAGTACCCACAACCTGAGAGACAAGACATGAGGCAGAACATGAACTACACTTCACGTCAGTACAATGATTCCCCACCAGGGGACTACAACCAAAGGATGGGTGCACCCCGCTCCCCTCAGCAAATGAATCAAGAGTTCAGGAACCATCAAAATAGAAATCATTCTCCTGAGAGGTATCAGAATATATCCAATCAGGGAGAAAACAACCAATATCGATCCAGGCCACAGAGAGAGGATTCTAGAGAGATGGAATGATTCCAGTGCCTCGAGGCCCAAGCGAAAATGTTGGCTGAGCAAATAGGAAAGCTCTGTACAACACAAAAACAGTCATCAAAGCAGGGGGCAGAAGGCCCTAGCAATGATCGGGGGGCTTCTGAAAAGTGACTAAGTACTTATGATACCTGCAGCGCCAAAAAGACAGTTTGCTCTGATGTAATTTTGCATAATGACTCTGAGATGCCTAATAATGTAAAAGTGAAAATACCAGTACATGAACATGTAACAGAAAATGTAAATACTTCTAAAAGAGAGGTACGGTTTAACCTAGAACTAAATCAAACATTGACGATCTGTACAAATGAAATAGGAAAACCTGAAAATCCAAAAGAACAAAGAGACAGGTTTAAGAAAAATGACTCATGCATGGGGAATACCAGTGATGCTATAACTCCTTCTCTGGGCAATCAAAACAATGACCAAACACAGGCAGGAAAAAGAAATGCTCAAAAGGAGGGTACCGGTCAATCACCTGAAGAATTCTTTGAAGAACAGAACTGCGAGACTTGTCCTTGGCCTCAAGCCCAGGGACCTTATCTCTCCAGGACTGAAATCTCTACACTGGCTCCCAGTGGCTGCGAGGATTAAGTTCAAAACCCTCTGCATTGTCCACAAGGCCTTCTGGGGCCTGGGGCCTAAATACCTTCAACTCTCTCTTCCTAAATATCTTCCTTCCCGAGCCCTACGCTCATCCGTCTCCAACTCCCTCAGGGTCAGCCGCTTCTCGAAGCAACGAGCTGGGGGTAGATCTCTCTCCGCGGCAGGGGCCTCCCTCTGGAACAGGCTTCCTGCCTCCCTGAAACTTGAGAAGAACCATCTCCGGTTCCGGAAGCACCTCAAAACCTTCCTCTTCACTTCTGCTTTCTCTCTCCCTCTCCCCTGATAAATTCTTCACCAAAACTGCACTGATTCTGCAACTGGGCCACTCTCACCGACCTCGGTCCTGGGCCCAGTCA
This sequence comes from Ambystoma mexicanum, assembly GCF_040938575.1. Taxonomy (NCBI): domain Eukaryota; kingdom Metazoa; phylum Chordata; class Amphibia; order Caudata; family Ambystomatidae; genus Ambystoma; species Ambystoma mexicanum. Next base: position 932,777,685 of record NC_090941.1, read on the forward strand.
CTCTTCACTTGCACTGCCTCCCTGGCAGCCCCTGCACTGCAGGACTGTCTCTGTATCCCTACAGCCCCCCCCCAGCACTTGTCTGCACTTACCTTGCACTTGCCACCAGCTGGCCCTATTCATTTATTATTTTATTTCTATTCTACTTATTTGTATTGCACTCCCCCCCTCCCCCTTCCCCTTGCACTTTTTCCCTTCCCCCTACCCCTGCACTTGCGCGGTCTGAATGACACCTGGCCTAGTAGGATCGTTGTCTGTCTTCCCCTTGTTCCCCCCTCCCTGCCTCGTCACGCCTTGAAACACTTGTGTATAGGCGCGTTACAAATGCCATATCATATCATATCATAACCACATATATTTGAAGAGGTTAAAAGGGCTGGTACCATACTGAATAATCACAAATGCACAGAATTAGACAATGAAAAATTGCCAAGTGATGTTGTTACACATGTTCAGTTGGAGGGTTGTAGTGTGACCTCTGATGATACCTGGATGGATGGGCGAACAGTGTCCACACGCCAAAAATCCTATGAACATGGGGAAATGAATAAAGTCTCTCACACAGGAATGAGCAAAAAGGAGGGAAAAATATCTTTCCATTTACCAATGTGCTTAGCCAAAGGTGAAAAAGGCCTGAGAAAGGTGAGCCCTGAAATGAGTAAGAATTCACATTTCTTATGTGTGTTAGAGGAAGTTGAAGACAGGTATTATGCTCCCATCATTGTGGAAGAAAAATGCCATACATTTGCAATGATTGACACTGGCGCACAGGCCACAATGATGTCTAAAGAATTAGTAAAGAGTATCAATGAAGGGAGATCCCCGCAGAATCAGATCACTGTAAAGGAGAATCAAGGTCCAGTGCATAATTTTAACGGGGAGGAGGTGCCTATTATAGGCGCCACCGAGGTTGACATAAAGATAGGTAAACACAGAATGAAACAGGAGGTATTGGTCACATCCATTTGTGATATTCCATTTCTGATGGGAACAGATTGCCTGAAAAGATCATCAGGCTAATTCATAGAATCCAGCGCACAAGTAGCGCACGCGGCTGGCGCACAGCGTGCGCCTGCGATAGTCTGCGCCAGGCACGTGCGCTAAAACAGATTTCCGCGCACAGCGTATTCATGGATTTCAAGCTCCCAAACCAGCCGTGGCGCAGAGAATCGCAGCGAGCCTGCAGCAGCGCCAGTAACGCCCCCAAGAACGCCCTCGCGCAAGGAAAAGCCATCAAAATCGCTAAATCATCGCTAAGGGCTGCGCTAACCCTGGACCACTTCACAGGGCAGGCAAACAAGGAAAGCAAAGCGGGCAATCTTCAAATCATGAGTACGCGGGACGTACTACACGCGACTAGGCAGGGAACGTGAATTACAGGGGTACGCGGGAATCACCACACGCGAACAGCCAGGGTGCGTGTATTACAGGGGTACGCGTGAAGTAGAACACGCGATAGGCCAGGGAACGTGTATTACAGGGGTACGCGGGAATCACCACACGCGAACAGCCAGGGTACGTGTATTACAGGGGTACGCGTGAAGTAGAACACGCGATAGGCCAGGGAACGTGTATTACAGGGGTACGCGGGAATCATCACACGCGAACAGCCAGGGTGCGTGTATTACAGGGATAGCGGGAAGTCCAACACGCGATTGGCCAGGGTACGTGTATTACAGGGGTACGCGTGAAGTAGAACACGCGATAGGCCAGGGAACGTGTATTACAGGGGTACGTGGGAATTATCACACGCGAACAGCCAGGGTGCGTGTATTACAGGGGTAGCGGGAAGTCCAACACGCGATTGGCCAGGGTACGTGTATTACAGGGGTACGCGTGAAGTAGAACACGCGATAGGCCAGGGAACGTGTATGACAGGGGTACGCGGGAATTATCACACGCGAACAGCCAGGGTGCGTGTATTACAGGGGTAGCGGGAAGTTCAACACGCGATTGGCCAGGGAACGTGTATTACAGGGGGACGCGTGAAGTAGAACACGCGATAGGCCAGGGAACGTGTATCACAGGGGTACGCGGGAATTATCACACGCGAATAGGCTGGGTGGGCCCTCACAGGTGTACCCTGTACACCCTCCACGGCCCCTGCAGGCAGCCCACAAAACAGTGGACTACCCTGCACACCTGATCATGTCCCCCTGCACCCCCATCCACCAGGGGCACCCTCCACCAGGCCCCCACCCATGTCTCCCACCACCCCCACCCCCCAGCAGTGCAGGGGCACCTGCCATCAGGCCCCCACCCATGTCTCCCACCACCCCCACCCCCCATCCACCAGGGGCACCCTCCACCAGGCCCCCACCCATGTCTCCCACCACCCCCACCCACCAGCACTGTGGGGCACGTGGCCAGCAGGCAGTCAGGCAGCAGCAGATGGCAGGTGGGAGCGTGCTCAGGGCTCTGGGGGACTTTAATTTGGCCTCCTGGCCAGGAGCGTGGTCTTTCGTGTTTGAACGCGTGGACAGCCTGATAGGGAGTGATTTTGCACGTGAAAACCCCACACTCAGCGAATCGCGCGAAAAGCCGTCCCCAGCATATGTGCGTCAATAGTTACCTGCACGTGCAGTGTCAAAGCGTGTGATTGGTGAAAAAGGATCTACACGCAGGAGTGACAAAGCGTGTGATTGGTGAAAAGTGAGCTACACGCAGGAGTGTCAAAGCGTGTGATTGGTGAAAAAGGATCCACACGCAGGAGTGACAAAGCGTGTGATTGGTGAAAAGTGAGCTACACGCAGGAGTGTCAAAGCGTGTGATTGGTGAAAAAGGATCCACACGCAGAAGTGACAAAGCGTGTGATTGGTGAACATGGGCCAAGCACGTACACGCCGTAAGTGACGCTGTACGTGTGGGCCTGTATAAAAGGTAGTGTTGAACACCATTTCCTTGTACGTGCTTTTCGTGGAGAGCGAGTGGGTGAATTCTGTACTTCTTGTCGTTTCACACGCGATTGACTTCACGGCGTTTCCAGTTCGTACTCCCTGTTACCTCTGACAGCTTTTTCTCTTTTTCCTCTAGTACTGGTTTACCTGGGCCTGTTCCCTCAAACAGTGTCCCCTTCTACTGTTGTCCTGTCTCCTCAGACAGCGTACACATCTTCTTTTGGCGGGGGTGTTGCCAACCAAACGCGCTCATTTTTCACGCTCTTTTACCTGGCAGACGGTGAGTCACGCACGTATCTAACTTCTGTGCTTGCCCCTGTGTAGCCTACCCCTTCAGAGGTCATTCTAGGCTGCGTGTGACACGCATACGTTCATTGTGTTACTGGATGCCACAGCGTAGTGCAGGGTTTTCCATCAGCACACGTGGTCTAGGAGGGGTATTGTGCACGTTCCTTAACTTTTTTGGGGTGCCTGTGCGTTGCGTGACCCGTCATCTTTCCCCAGGGGTGTCATATAGCCTTGCCACTGCACTAGGGTACGAATACCATCTGGTACCCAACCCCTTTGACACCCAATTGCCCAGGACAATTGTGCACACCGACTCTCATACGCACAATACCATCAGTGCCATGGTTGGGAGGCGTGCAAGCCGTAAGGGTGGCAAAGGTGGCCGAGCCACACGTGGTGGCCGTGGAGGATCCACTAGGGGACGTGGTTGTGACTTGCAGGGTGCCCCTGTCCCCCCCAGTCTGGAGGACCAGTCAGGGACACCCATGCCCCCCCCCCCCCAGTTGAGAGTCATGTGGCTGATACCAACCCTGATCAGCCCTTGTCGGACCAGGCCATTGTGGCACCAGACCTGTCCGAGGGTGATCCCATCGCTGACATCCAGGTCAGCAGGTCCACTGCACGTGCACCGGTGCACATTGGTGTCATCAGGGCACGCGCATCTATGCCAGATAGGTCATCTGCTGGCCCCCGTAGCCAGGGTGTGGCTCCATCCACCCCACCTCTCATACACCCTGCCAAGACTGTGTCGGTCCTAGTTCATGCACCTCAGATCAGGCCTGACCCCATCCCACTACCCCCAATGCCTGCACCTACTCCCATGCTGAGTGGGCAATCCCACACACCCAGTACTGAGTCCACCACGGCTCCTGCCCCTAGTGTCCACAGCGGCGTAGGACACTCTGGATCCCCACCCCCTTCCAAGCGCAAGAGGAAGAGTGCACGTCCGGCACAGGCTGATGCACCAGGCACGGCTGCACAGTCCGGCCCATCAAGGAAGCCAAGCTTCACAGACGCCGAACTGAATGCACTTGTTCAGTATGTGTCAGATCATGATAGGGAAATGGTCATCGTTGCAGGGTCCAAGACCACACATGCCAGACGCCAGGCACACTGGCAGACCATTGCTGACAGAATAAGTGCCCTTGGAGTAGTGAGGCGCACAGCTAGTGATTGCCAGAAGCGCTGGAATGACAATAAGCGCAGGGCAAAGGATAAGCTGGCCTCAAGTCATGCCGCAACCTTGGTGACTGGAGGTGGGTCCCCAGCACAGGAAATAGAACTCACACCACACGAGTCCGTAGCTGGATCCTACGTCACCGAGGGACAACTCCAAGGTGTGGGAGACCTCCCTGATTACGAGGCATCATCCGGTGAGTGCACATGCATGTGTGTATTATCCATGTGCATGGTGTGTGTGTGAAGCATTCATGTTGGGTGCCTGTCAAGGGGGTGTGTGGCAGAGTTGATAGTGGCACCCATGTGCCCCATCCAGTATGTTCAGTGCAACACCATCTGCCCACAGCACTATCCCTACTGGCAACAGTGCACATATGGCCCGACACCATGGAAGTTGCCCTTGAATTGTCATTTTGTCACTACATTGTTGCTCATACTCCCCTGTCTATTCATCTGATGTCTTACATACCATTCCTATACTTTCCCCCAGCCATTCAAGTTTCATCTTCACATGCCTGACATGCAATGATACCACATGCTAATGCGTCCTCTGTATATAAATGCCAACCAACATGCTGTCATACTGTGGATGTTGCCTTGACATCCACCTCCTACCTGTGGGCTTTGGTACCGTCTGGTTTCGAGCCCCATTCCCTCACACTCCATGCTGCTCTTCATGGTCTATCTTCCATGACTTCTACAGTTCAGACCATCGTGCCCTACTCACGACACCTGCTTGCCAAAAGTCAAATGAGGGCACCCTGCCCTCCAATGCGACCCACCCTATTGCTGAGCAGTGCATCTGAGCCTACTCAAAGCTAACTCTCACTGACATCTGCTCATACATGCCTTTGCCTGTCCCATAGACCCTTCACATGGTCCCTGTCCTCTCTCCTTGCTCCTCTTCCACCATCAATGGTGGGACCCGTTGGGGTGTACTCCTGGCCTCCTTCCAATCCTCACAGGCCACTATTGATGTGCATGGTAATGGGAGCGTCCCAGTCCAAGGCCCTTAGGCCAACCTCAATCTCCTTGAGAAATGCTACCCACATCTCATCAACTTCCTTACCTCTCCTGCTGTCCCCCCTCCTCTCTCCTCATCAATCCTGCACTGCCTCCCTGCACCCTCCCATGAACCTTCTCCGCCTCCCACTCCAACTCCTACACATGCTGCACCCCTGATCTCTAGCACTCCCCGTAAGTCCTACAAGGCTGTCAACCTCCTCCACAATTACACTCCTTTCACTGCGGCTGCATCAGGCATTCCTCCGATATCTGTCACTTACATGAGGTTATGCACCTTGACATCCTTGGTCTCATGGAAACATGTCTGACGGCCAGCTCTGTCTGCATCCTTCACACACTCCTACCTGATGTTCAGGAGACCCTCTCCTTGGCCCGCCACTACTGTGCAGGGGGGGTGTGCCCTTGGCTTCCCTGAGGGTATTCCTGCCACTGTCACTCCTACTTACACCTACTCCACTCTGGAATGGCTTGTGTGACGTCTCTCTCCACCACACCTTGACATTCTCAAACAGTGCGTACTGTGTCTGGGAAAACTGGTCAAATGTACTACTTCCTTTCTGAGTGTCCTCACCTCTCCTCCTCACTCATGTCCCCAGACACAGAAATCCTCATCCTTGGTGCTGTACGCATCCACCTGCATGCTTGTTGACGCCCCCACGTGACCTTTCTGTGACCTCAGCAACTCCCTCTCACCCTCTAGACTCCCGTCTGTCCCTACTCATTCTGCAGGGCACACTCTTGATGCTCTGATCTCATCTGACTTTCCCCTCTCCGTCCATCTCTGCACTCCTCTCTCCTGGAGTGATCACATTCTCCTCTCCTCCCAGCTCACCCTCACCACCCCACAGGCAAAGCCACCCTCACCACTGTCACACACCTTCTTGGTATTCCGACCCATGAAGTGTGTGTCAGTCGAGGCTCATGCTGCCAAAATCTCCCCCCCATCCAGCTCCCCCTTAGGCTCACTCCCATCCTGACAGGGCCCACTCCATGCTCCACTCCATGTCAGGTACACTGGATGTCTTTGCCACGGTCATGACCACCTGTCTGAAGCCCCATGCCAATGCAGAGTCCTGGCATGACTCGGATCTTGTGAACCCAAACCACAGGTGCCGGGTGGCAGAGAGGGAATGTCCTGCATCATGGCCATCCTCTGGCAAACTGGCCTGCCACATGCTCCAAAGGCAATAGCGCCTCACCCTTTTCACCAAGATGAGATCCCCAATCCAAGGGCACATATCTGCGGCATGTGACAACTCTGCAGGACACATAGAAATCTGCAAGGACCTTGCCGAGCCAGATGCAGTGTGTACCTCCCCTGTCCCCTCCGAGCCCACAGCACTGCATGATTGACTCTGTACCCCTATAGGCCACCCCCCCAGCACTTGTCTGCGCCTAACACCATCTGCCCTTGACGTCAAGTCCTACTTACCTTGTACAGCACTTCCAGCCGCCACTTCCCCTTGCACTTCATTGTGCCACCCACCCCTGCACTTGCGTGACATGAATGACACCAGCACCAGTAGGATTGTTGACTGGCATCCCCTTCTGCCCCACCACCCCTCAGTGCTCCGCTGTACCTTCATACATTTCTGGACCGGTGCTTCACGAATGCAATATGAATCCTTTACAGGTGATGGGGAGGTGGAATCACATTGTTTACTGCATTTTGTTGATGTAGACAAGGCACTGTGCATCGTGGCCTATTTGGATTAGCAGATCCATGTACAACATGTATACTTATTGAAGTGACGATGCAATGTCAGGACCAGAGTGGTTGAAATCCAAAAAACTCGCCCTCCTCTCCCTCTTCACTTGGTGGCTATGTCACATGCCATGTGTGTGATGGCATGTGCCTTTGACATGGCAATCACCGGCCAATGTGTGATGGCAGTGCTAGGCAGCATGGTGAGCAGGCGTTGCTCTCCAATCTGTACATTGTATGCCCTGAGCCTCCCCTACAGACCCAGTGATGGTGAATGCATAGGAGGTCTCCCAGTCATGTGGGACATGTGTCGTAGAACTACTGCCTCTGTTGTTCATCAGCCCTTGTTGCATGCCATGGTGCTAATGCCTGTTTCCATTTTTCTCTTTCATGTCTTTGCAGGGGACGAAGCACTTGTTGATGCTGGGGATGTGGTGGTTGAGCCGTCCCAGGAGGGCAACCCGGGCCGACCTACCACAAGTGAGGGACGTGGTGTGTTTGTGGGTGAAAACCCACAAGTGCTGCAGGTCGTGCTGTCGAGGGGTGTCTCTGGGGGTTCCTCCCCCGAGCAGTATTCAGGTGTAGACTCGGAGGATGACACCTATGTGCAGTCGCAGGTGAGTGCTCTTGGGAGAGAATCTCCTCTGTCCGACCCACCTGCAGCCGGGCCATTGCCCTCAATGGGGATGTCAGTGTCGGCAGATCAGCCTCCGGTGGTTACGGATGCAGGGCCACACCACCCAATCTCTGATCCTGTTCCTGGGGCTGCAGATCAGAGAGGGAATGCAGTCCTGCAGCCTGAGGCCTTGCCAGCACAGCAAGGCGCAGTCCGCCTTGCCCCAGGCAGGTGTGGTGCCCGTCAACGTGGTGGCCGTATGCCACCTCGCAATACCGTTTGGGAGCAATCCATCTACCGTATGGCCACCCAACAGGCAGCATCATCCGAGATGATTGCACAGGCCATGGATAGG